>NC_092354.1:14894337-15210136 GCF_963676685.1 Mytilus edulis
AAGTTTTTGGCACAGACTGTAACCAACCTGAAAAAAATTGGCCTTATAAGAGTTTGATAGAAGTGGCATTTAACTTGAAGGTGATTATGCATGATTATTACACATTGATTTCCCAGTTAAATAAAAACAGATAATTTCACATGTGGTTATTTAACTCTCTGACGTCATACAACAATAGGCGTTGTCAAAACATCGATAAAGGCGGATCAAAACAAATTGTGAATGCGTAGAAAAAAGGTATACAAGTCAGGAGCCTTTTGCCTTTGTAAGTCTTGTATTATTTTAACTTTTAGTTTCTTATGTACAATTTGAAGTTTAGTATGGTGTTCATTATCACTGAACTAGTATATATATTTGTTTAGGGGCCAGCTGAAGGACGCCTCCGGCTGCGGAAATTTTTCGCTGCATTGCGGACCTGTTGGTGACCTCCTGCTGTTGTCTGTTCTATGGTCTGGTTGTTGTCTCTATGACACATTCCGCATTTCCATTCTCAATTTTATCTGGTTTAATCCATATCGTGCAACTTTGATGTGCACCCTTTATCATACCCTTCATCACACCCCTACTATTTTTTTTTCATTTTTACATAAAATCTGTTTTTCCTCAAAATGGGTCCTATATGAACAGTCATTCCGGCGTGATGCAATTTATTGAATAACGTCATTGTTTGGCATGTGACATCACAAATGTCAATTATATCTTCTGGCACACAAATTGCAACTATAAAAAAGAACTCCATGAAATACCATACAAAACACACAAAAAACTACAATAAACAAAAAAAAAAACAGTTAGCAAGGTAACCTAGGTGCTTTGGGTGAGTATAATTGAGCAGTTCTTTTAAAAATTTTAAAACACGACAACAGTAGAATTGAAGGTTACCCAGGTGATAGAGATCAGAAAGTAGTTCATATATACTCTCCTGCTGAAATATATGATAAAGCGTATAAAACATGTCAAAATCCCTATCATATGCCGTATCACCCTTGACCAATATCATTCCTTGGGCATAAAGGCACTCAGGTTGATGATATTTACCAGTCTGATATATTTCAACTATGGTATTTGCCTGTTGATTACATTTCAACCATTGTATTTACCTATGGGATATATCTCAACCATGGTTTTTACCCCATTGATATTTTCTCAACCATGATATTTACCTGTTTGATATTTCTCAACAATGGTATTTGCCTGTCTTATATATCTAAACCATGGTATTTACCCCCTTGATACATCTCAACCATGGTATTTGCCTGTCTGAATATATTTCAACCATGGTATTTACCTATGGGATATATCTGACTCATGACATTTACCTGTTCAATATATCTCAAACATGATATTAACCTGTATGATATATCTCATATATGGATGGTATTTACCTGTTCGATATTTCTCAACCATGATATTAACCTGTCTGATATATCTTATATATGGATGGTATTTACCTGTTTGATATCCCAGTTGTAGTCTCCCTTGGAAAGATCAAAAACACAATTTGGATCCTCAGGCTCAAATGTACAAATTATGTCTAAAATATAAAAATTGGTAAGTATTACTTGATTTATTTCACTTGACTGGGCGGAGTTTAACCAGTTTTCTCACAATAAACCAGTCCATCTATAGATAGGTGTTTTAGGATAAACTCATCAATGAACATGATGAAGTGTCCAGTCATTGTAGTGTAAATTCCTTTGATGACACTAATAGATGATTAGAAATCATTTTATAACGGAAATCATCCTTATCACACACATCTTCAAATTGACTGTCCTTATGCAAATTAAAATTTAAGCTCCATCCGATCAGTTGAAATAACATTGGTAATACTAGCATGTGAAATTGTGGCCACATGAGTGTTAATCTTAAGGAACTGACTTGCATAAAAATAGGCAATGCTTATATTATATCAAGTTTTTGGATTTTGTGAGTATTATTGAAATTTTTTGTTAAAAAGTATTCAATCTGACCAGGCTTTGCTCTTACTTGATCAAAAATGCTACAAGGAACTTTAAGTTATACCAATTTTGAAGTCTTTAGTTTGACCAGGCCATAGTTCAACCCTCAAGGTGAACAGAGAACCACTAGCTCATTAGGTCTGAAGGTGTATATTTGATTTAAAATTTTGGGCCCTTTATAGCTTTTTGTTTGGTGTGAGCCAAGGCTTGTGTTGAAGGCCTTACATTGACCTATAATGATTTACTTTTATAAATTGTTATTTGGATGAGGAGTTGTCTCATTAACACTCATACCACATCTTCCTATAGCTATATACATCATAATGAACAGTCTAAGATACATGACTTTATTTATCAGTTGTAATTGCTTTGAAGTAGTTGTCAATAACTGTAAGCACTCTCAGATCAGTGTTAGTTTCTTATTTTTTTTTTTGAGGGATAGGAGTTGAACATTAAAAAAAGCCTGCCATGTCTGGTCTGATTTCTGTTTGATATTTTTCTCATAGTTGCCTATAATGCTACCCTAAACAAAATCGTTAATGAATCACACGACAGACAGATAAAGGAATAACACACAGAAGAGAAATCACTGTGTCTGCCTACTGTAGCCAGGGCAAGAAAAAAACAATGTCTTCAATGATTGCCAATGTAAAACTATTCACCAGAGTTTAAATGAATTGGACTTAGGCTGTGTTATAGGCAACTGTACAGCCTTCAACAATCAGAAAAAAAAATTATTGTATAGTTTGCAATAAAAAGTGCTAAACAAATCATACAAGAAAATTAATGATAAACAAGAATATGTCCATAGTACAGGGATGCCCCACTTGCACTATCATTTTCTCTGTTCAGTGGACCATGAAATTGGGGTAAAACATCTAATTTGGCATTAAAACAGGAAGGTAATATAAGGCAAATGTCTAATAAGTTTCAAGTTGATTGGACTTCATCTTCATCAAACAATAACTTGGCCAAAAACTTTAATCTGAAGCCAGACAGACCAACAGATGAATGTCGAAAGAACAAATGCACGAACAAACAGACACACAGACCAAAAAACATAATGCCCACCAATGGAGCATGAAAATCACAAATTTAACTTACTGCAGTATCCAGGAGTTAGTTTGACATCATCAATTCCAATATCACTTAGATGTGTTGATCCTCGAACTGCTTCTATATATATCTAAAATTTGAAGAAAAATGTAAGTCTTCCATGAAAGTATGTCTCCTTCCATCTCAAAGCAGAAATGCTTTAGTTAAATTAAAAGCTGTTATGGGGAAAAACCACAAAAGTCAGTTTTAAAAATTAAATTTTCGGCGTAAACTGTGTACTCTTTAGTCTATATACATAAAAAAAAAACCACCAACACGCTATTGGATATATTTTTTTCTTCTGTCGAAAGACAACATCTCCAATATTCAAGCTCTCTTGCTGCAAATATTCTGCCTATACTTTCATATCATTTGATATCTATCGGATATAAGTTGTTTCATCAGCAATCATACCCAACTCTGTATTTTAAAATAAAATCTACCTGCAGGCATGAGGTGATTAACATTATAATGTAATGTATTATATTACAATTACTTTGACAAAACCATGCATTAATTACAACTACAATTACATACATTTATTTTAGTAGTGCATTAAATTACAATTCCTTTTGCAATAATTATTCATTGAGTTGATATTACACATTACATTTGTAAATGTAATTATTAATTGAAAAAATTCAAACATTATGAAAAACAACAAAAGTGTCTAGCATATGCAAAAACTGTTCTGTATACATATATTACAATTAAAGAAGTCATATGAAACCTCAAATTGAAAAAAAATATGCATATGTTTTTTATAACTAAATGGATAGTTTATATTATACAACTTATGTATATATACTTTTTTCTGAGGAAAATTCTTTAATTTGTCCACATTAAGAAGAAGTTTACTTATTTTTAATTGCTTCCTTCCAGGAAGCAATTTGCCGACATATTTTCCGTATGCAAAGTGACCTGAGCGAAACCCTCCTCGTAAAAATCTGGTGGTCGCAACACGCATGGATCTGTCATTAAAATAAACAATTATCTGATTGTACATGTTAAACATGTGCTCAATACCCATGATTATTGTTATTTGTTTACTATTAGGTGACAATCGGTAAACTTCAGCTTCAAAACACGGCATTTAATGAGCAGCCATATTTTTTAAATCATAACAGAGAGAAAAAAAATTGCCGTATATACAATATATTTGCGTAAAAAATGAGAAAATCGTGCACAGAGGACTAAGTTTATGATATATACATGCCTTGGTTCAAGAATTGGAAAAACATTATTTTTCACCACTCACTCGTTTCTTATGACTTTAAGTATCGAGTAAAAGGTCTAGATACAATACAACTATAACTTTGCTGCAAGATGGTTACAGTAATGTAACCTACTGTCACTCTTGCTTACTAACCTGTAGATCAGAAACAGGTAGTATTGAAATATTGGCAAGATTCCATTGGTTTCCCTGTTCTCCTTCTTTAATAAAGATAAGATCCTTTGGAATTCCTGACCCTTTCCGGTAAACTTCTAACGAACCCATTGTTGCCCCATGCATACTGTAGTAGATTGACAAACATCGAGGTTGGGCTGTAAAATAAAAACAAAATGGTGCAATATATGGAGTGGGATCTTTGTCATAGATTAGCATGATTAGAAAACTTTACTCAGTACTACTAGGACAAAATTTGTGCCCGAAACACCAAATCAAATAATTTGACTAAAAAATAAAATCCCAAAAAAGATGTCTTCACATAACATGCATAATGTAAGTTGTAACTTAAATAATAAACAAATCTGACTTGAATATATTTCCTACAACCTTAAATGGTTTAAATCAAGAAAACATGTTCATTGTAAATTGAAAATAAATCACTGTTTGGTTGTTAAGGTCAAAACTAAAAAGAAAGCAAGACTTAACTTGTTACATTTTAAATACCATCAAGTTTCAACTAGAATATTTTATGAATATTAGGGTCATAAAGTGCACATACCTTTCTTTATCCATATGCAACTGCTCCTTTCTCTATTTTTGTGCTTTTTTCACATTTCCTGACTGGTGTGAGAAAAATATTTCTCCTCACTAGTGAAAAATCTATTCTTGGCAAATTAAATGATTGGTTGAAATACGTTAAATTTTCTTGTTTTCTTCTGAATTTTCTTATTGTGACCTCATGAAAAAAGGCGACCATGCCTGATGACGTCACATCAAAAGTACACAACTTTCCTCAAATCTTTGAAAAGGAAGGATAAAGTTCATAAGACAATGTTAGAGAAACAGATTCCATCACTGTAACTGGTTTTGATTTTTCTCCAATCTCGACAGTTAGATTTTAATTATATAAAAAGCTCAGCAAGCCTTGCACTTTAAATATTAAAATTTAACTGTCTCTAGTGGAGAAATATCGTAATACACTTGTTGCAGTTGTCGTATCTATATTTAATATTCAACATGCTGCTAATTAGGGATTAGCAAATGTTTTCTTCTGAATTTTCTTATTGTGACGTCATGAAAAAAACCGACCAAACCTGATGATGTCACATCAAAAGTACACAACTTTCCTCAAATTTTTGAAAAGGAAGGATAAAAACAGTAAAATTTTAATTATTTAAAAAGCTCGGCAAGCCTTTAAAAATTAAAATTTAACTGTCTCGAGTGGAGAAATGTATCATAATACACTTGTTGCAGATGTGGAATCTATATTTCTCACTCATTCTTCCTTCTCTTTTGCAAAAAAAGAAGACAATTGTTTATAGACTTCACAAAACTTGCATACCTTCTGATATTTCATTTCTCATCACAAATGTAGCCGTGAGCTCTTGACCTGTACTACCAGCTGGGTGGGAAGACTCCATGTAGGAGTAATATTGACCTTCTTTTGCTCCATAGGGTCCAGTTCCTGGTGTAGGTGTTGAAAACTGAAATCATGGAATATAAAGATTTATTTTGATGTTTGTTAAAATAAATATTTCAAAAACTGTCAAGGCATAAACCCATGTTAGTTGATATTAAATACAATTGATAAGGGTCTGTATGGGTTAAAAGGATCCAGAATAAAATGCAAAAAAAATAACAAAAATAAAAAGGCAAAATCATTTATCAAAAATTTATGAACCTCATTAACAATTAGTAATATCAAAACTTATTAAAATCTGGTCTATCACTGTATAAGGTTTAAAAGAAGATGAATTCAAAAATCAAAATTACGTATTTTTGAAAATTGAAATCAATAAACTCTTATTTTGATATTTGTCAAAACTAAATGAAATCAATGTTTCAATTTGATGTTTGTCAAAATAAATATTTCAAAAACTGTCAAGACATAAACCTAGTATGTTAATTCAGAATACAATTTATGAGGGTCTGTATGGGTTAAAAGGATCCAGAATAAAATGAAAAATTTAGGAACCTCATTAACAATGAGTGATATCAAAACTTATAAAAATCTAAAGACTGTAAATTAAAGTTAAAAAAGTTGAATTCAAATATCAAAAATATGTATTTTTTGTGTCCTCATAACTGACATACAAATTATTAGGTTTCAGAATCTAAAAGATTAGGGTTAATTTTTTTGAAGGTTTATTTTAAAAGAAATAAAACAACACCATTGGTTGTCCTTTTTCCATTGTTGTGTCTTCTAGGGTTAGCTAGGGTTAACCAATCACAGTACTTTTGACTTAGCTTATAAAAATGTTATATATATAATTACCCACAATGCATTTCACTCTGA
The DNA here is from genome assembly GCF_963676685.1 of Mytilus edulis. Classification (NCBI taxonomy): domain Eukaryota; kingdom Metazoa; phylum Mollusca; class Bivalvia; order Mytilida; family Mytilidae; genus Mytilus; species Mytilus edulis. The sequence continues at coordinate 14,901,080 of NC_092354.1, forward strand.
AAAAAATTAAAACATAAAACATAAAAAATATTGACATTTTTGTAATGCAAAACAGTCTATAATTTATTCACAAAATAAAGTTTTCTAACTTACTCTCTGTTGTTTCCACGTAAGTTTTGCAGTTGGGTCATTCATCAGAAAGCAATCTGAGCCAGTTTCAAAAGTACAGGTCAAAGGTTCACTTGGTAGGGTTGTTGGAGTTGAATCACTTGGTAGAGTTGTTGGTAGAGTTGTCGGTACAGTTGTCGTACATGTAGTTGAATCCCCTGGTAGAGTTGTCAGTAGAGTTGTCGGTAGAGTTGTTGGTAGAGTTGACGGAGTTGAATCACTTGGTAGTGTTGTCGGTAGAGTTGTTGGAGTTGAATCACTTGGTAGTGTTGTCGGTAGAGTTGTTGGAGTTGAATCACTTGGTAGAGTGGTCGGATTTGAATCTGTAAATAGAATAATGAGAAAATGTATCAATATGACATCATGCCTTGGTCAATGCTCACACAATTATATTTTGTATAAGATGAGAAAGTCCAAATGTGCAGAGAGACCCACTGACCATTTTAGTCATTTAAGGTAGGAATCAAACATACCTTTAACATGCAGGGTTAACTCAAGTGTTAAAAATTCTAGTGATACAGATAATAAACTACCATTACATGTCACTTGGGTATAGAAATTTGGTCACCTTGGTCATCCATTTGGCCATGCAGGATATTTTCAAACTCTTGTCAGTAGTCTTCCATGGTACAGGTTATTGGTATTCTTAAAGCTATGATACGGTCAAGATGATTAATATGCAAAGAGTTTAAGGCGTTATAACATGGTAAAGATGCAACATGCAATAAGTTCATAATCCATGTAAACCAGTTTTCTAACCAGTTCTCAGTGATTGTAAAAATTGTTGTACTTCAAATAGTTCTTCATGGTAATACAAGCATTTAAAACAAGAACAACAAGCAAACACATCTTACATGGTAAAGATTATTGACAATCAAAAAGTTCAAGGTGCTGTAACCTCCATTTGGTCATTATTAAAATACTGTGGATTCATTATTATTTGTTGGTTACCAAATTTCATGGATTTCATGGGTACAGGTGAACCACAAAATTCAATGACCAACTACGACTTTTCTATAAGGCTATTTGAAGAATTTGGCCAAACCATGAAATCAAATATCCCCCAAAATGCAACTTTTACTCATTCCACAAAAATTGGTACCAATGAAAATAAATGAATCCACATTTTCTTCTTACCTTTGTTAAAAGCTGTGGCACTTATTTTGAATCCTTGCCATGGATCCCTGTCTTCTGCAAATTTAGCATCAAATCTGACCATCATCAAGTTAGATTCACCTGATGAGGTTGTAGTCCAGATCCTGTTTTTAGCCTCACCACAAATCTTGACACCAAGTTGACCAATCAGATTATACCTTACTTCCATCCAATGGTAGCATCTGTCGAGAGTGTTGTATGGAAGGGAAAGCTCATCTTCTGTTAACTTTACATACATTTCAGCTGGAGCCTGAATTTAAATATTACCTAACCTATTTATTTCTAAGAATTTGATTGGTTAAAAGCAACCATGTGGAGACTATATATATTTCATAGTAATTGTACAATTAATTGTGAAATTATTGTAAAATAGAAAATTTCATAAATGCAGTGTTTATTTTAGTGATATTTATTTAAAACAGTGGTATAGGAAAAAAGTAGGAGTCTTGCAGAACTCTACCATCATAAGAGAGAAACAAGCATCAAACAGCTATAGTATGCCTTTGATATACCATATTCTATTTAGGTGTGCATGGTATGCATTTGTTTTACTAAATACAATTTCAGTTTTTTGTTCAGCTAAGGTTTTCTCAATCTTTTAGTTTCTGAGAGTATACTTGTTGTTTATATCTTTAGTTTGGCCATTGTGTTGGCTGGATTTCTCTGACTTTTGCTTTTGTTTACCCCATTTGTCACACTTTTTTTATCCGGATTGGGATGACCTTAGCTTTATATCCTTTTATATTATATTGTAAAACTATAAAAGAGGGAAGAAAGATACCAGAGGGACAGTCAAACTCATAAATCGAAAATAAACTGACAACGCCATGGCTAAAAATGAAAAAGACAAACAGACAAACAATAGTACATATGACACATCATAGAAAACTAAAGAATAAGCAACACTAACCCCTACTAGGGGTGATCTCAAGTGCTCTGTAAGGGTAAGCAGATCCTGCTCCACATGTGGCACCCGTCGTGTTGCTCATGTTATAATAAATCGAGTAAATAGTCTAATTCGGTAGGTCACATTCATGAAAGGGAAGGGGGTTGACGTAAGGTGTATATTTCACAACATTTACCTTTATCAACCAGGTACACTTTGTTCCAACAGGATAGGATGATGGCCAGTTAGGTGTTTTTATCTCTGTGACCTTTGACTTGGATACATAGACAATACCTCCACATGCTAAAAATATACCAATATTATGATTAAACTTCATGTAAACCCCAGATGTAATATAAAACTCAATCCTGTCACATTTTCATTTGGTAGTATTTTGTTGAAGACTGTGTGTATTGCCCTCTTAATGTTTCTTATATTTGGGAATTAATATTGTCTCCCCTAACCTGACAATAGTTCTATTAGATGGGAATTATCTCTCCTTACCTGATAATTTTGTATTATTTTGCAATAATCTTCCCTTACCTGATAATGTTGTTTTTTTGATAATTTAGCAATTGTCTCCCCTTACCTCATGATGTTTCAATTCTTTTGCAATAATCTTTCCTTACCTGATAATATTCTATTGTTTGGCAATTGTCTCCCCTTTCCTGAAGATATTTCTATTAATTGGGAATTATCTCCCCTTACCTGATAATTTTATTTGTATTTTGCAATTATCTCCTCTTACCTGATGATATGTTTCTATTATTTTGCAATAATTTTCTCTTACCTGATAATGTTTTTTTTTATTATTTGGCAATTTTCTTCTCTTAGCAGATAATGTTTCTATTATTTTGCAATAATCTTCCCTTATTTGATACTGTTTTTATTATTTTGCAGTAATTTTTTCTTACTTGATAATGTTTTTTTTATTATTTGGCAATTGTCTCCCCTTACCTGATGTTGCTATTATTTTGCCATTTCTCCCCTTACCCCCTTATATTTATATTTTGCAATTATCTCCCCTTACCAGATAATATTTCTATTATTTTTCAATAATCTTCCATCACCCTGATATTGTTTTTTTATTATTTTGCAATTGTCTCCCCTTAACTGATGATGTTTCTATTAATTATTTTGGCAGTTATCTTCCCTTGCCATATGATGTGCCTACTGTTTATCTGAGTGAATTATCTCCCTTTACCTTGAGATGTTTCTACTGTTTGAAAATTATCTCCCCTTACCTGATGAGGTTTCTACTGTTTGACAGTTGTCTCCCTTCAGACCAGATGGACAGAAACATTCACAGTTGTGGTCAACAAATCCACCGTTTTCACATTTTGGTCTGGATGATCCTTTACAATGAGCTAAAATGTACAACAACTGGCAACATATGCATTTTACATATATTTCAATGACCAGTATCAGTATAATAACTAGAATATATAAATTCCATTAGGGAAAAAAGGGTGTTCATTTTTTCACCAATGTTGTGGGTCATTTGTGGCTGTTTGTCCATATGATACAAAAAAGAGTTTTTGTTTTGTTTTGTACAGTTTTCTTGTTTAAATTGTTTTACATTTGTTATATAAAGGCCTTGTTAAGCTTATAGTGTGGTATGGATTTAGCTGATTGTTGAAGAACATATCATCATATAACCTTCTCTGTCATGTGGTCTCTGGTCAAGACACTTTAATCTGTCAATTATATTTATACTTTCCACTCTTACTATATTATTGCCTTGACCTTCCTATCCATCAACATATAAAATTAAAAATAGAATACTGAACACCTATATATATAGAAATAAAACATGGGAAAATAGAAAGAAAAATTAACAAAGCATCCATAACTCAGTTCTACTAACTTAATGTGAAATAATACCTGCACATTGATATGCATCAGTGATATCGGCCACGTCATAGAAATCCAGTCCAGCGTCTAGGTCAGCTAGAAATTCAAGGTTTTTGTCAACAAACTCCATTGTTTTTAATGTTGTATTTCCTATTTCTTTCCCAAATGACTAAAAATAGGATGAGAATTAATTCAGAACTGTACTTAAGAGTTATATCCAAGCATTCTAAATATTGACCTTTGAATAAGCTTTCTACAGAATGATAAACTTAGAAAAACATGAAAATTTAAATTCAACGTATTTCTATACTCGGGTTATGTTCTTCTCATATATGTTTTGATGGTATGATACTAAACCCCTCACGGGAAGGATTGTGCCTGATATTCATATAATGAAATCATAATCTTTCAATCAGTTTAATTGAAGTCTGGAGCTGGCATGTTAGTTAACTGCTAGTAGCCTAGTAGTCTGTTGGTATTTATGTATAATTGTTATTTTGTTTTTTTTCTTTGGTTATATCTTCTGACATCTGACTCAGACTTCTCTTGAATTGAATTTTAAATGTACATATTATTATGCGTTTACTTTTTATACATTGGCTAGAGGTATAGGAGGTCGGGTTGATATCTCATAAACATGTTTAACCCAGCCGCAATTTTGTGCCTGTCCCAAGTCAGGAGCCTCTGGTCTTTGTTAGTCTTGTATTATTCTAATTATAGTTTCTTGTGTACAATTTGGAAATTAGTATGGCGTTCATTATCACTGAACTAGTATATATTTGTTTAGGGGCCACCTGAAGGATACCTCGGGGTGAGGGAATTTCTCATTGTCTTCCGGCACTCCGGATTCTTCAACCAATAAAAACTTTCAGTCATGAAATAGCCTAAATGTGGTGCTTAAAAGTGGCATTAAAACACAAAAAATCAAAAAGCATATAATCTACATATTAACAAACTATTAAAAATTCTAGGGTTTATTGAAGTACTTACATACAGGCTATACTGCATAACAGATTCTGCGTCATAAGGTCGAGTATCTGAGGTCTTTTTTTTGTCAAAATTAAATTCATTTCCTGATGTTACATTTTCCTTTAAAATTCTGATGTAATCATCTCTGTCTAAGCGATTCTGTTCATGCCACATTCCTAAAGCATGCAAGATCTCATGTTGGACTGTAGAGTGCTGTATAAAACAATAGAGATTCTATATATAGCATGTAAGATCTCATGTTGGACTGTAGAGTGCTGTATAAAACAATAGAGATTCTATATAAAGCATGCAAGATCTCATGTTGGACTGTAGAGTGCTGTATAAAACAATAGAGATTCTATATATAGCATGTAAGATCTCATGTTGGACCGTGGAGTGCTGTATAAAACAATAGAGATTCTATATAAAGCATGCAAGATCTCATGTTGGACTGTAGAGTGCTGTATAAAACAATAGAGATTCTATATATAGCATGTAAGATCTCATGTTGGACTGTAGAGTGCTGTATAAAACAATAGAGATTCTATATAAAGCATGCAAGATCTCATGTTGGACTGTAGAGTGCTGTATAAAACAATAGAGATTCTATATATAGCATGTAAGATCTCATGTTGGACCTTGGAGTGCTGTATAAAACAATAGAGATTCTATAGCATGTAAGATCTCATGTTGGACTGTAGAGTGCTGTATAAAACAATAGAGATTCTATATATAGCATGTAAGATCTCATGTTGGACTGTGGAGTGCTGTATAAAACAGAAGAGATTACATAGCATGCAAGATCTCATGTTGGACCGTGGAATGCTGTATGAAACAATAGAGATTCTATATATAGCATGTAAGATCTCATGTTGGACCGTGGAGTGCTGTATAAAACAAAAGATAGGGATGCATGTTATTGCAACTTGAAATAGCCAATTATCATGATTATACAATTTTTGTAGATTTATGTTTATTTGTGGGATACTAATTTTCATAGATTTTTTAGGGTACAGGTACAAAATGTAAAATACAAATTTAAAAATTCAATAAGTACAAATAATTTAAAGACTTGATTTAATAATAAAAGTTTTGCAAAACCAAGAAATCAAATATTACAAAAAGACTAACTGTGTTGGAACTTTAATTCTAAATTTCACATTAATGAGTTACCATGGCAACACACCATAACAAAATTCTATATTAGGTTAAATTTCTTCATTTTTCTTGTTTAACATTTCAAAAACTTTATTTTCTTGTGCCAAAACTGGGTCATTCTCATACTCCTTTGTAGAACACATAATATGTGTAATAAGCCAGTTATTGAACTTACATGAGAAATATCAGGAATCATGAAAATACAAGCACATTTAACCCTTTCCTCCATGGATTATTTTTTTTAATATACTTGATTCGCATAGGATTTTTTTCAGTAAAAAAATATCATCTGGTTTAAAGTGTTAATGCATTGTGAAAACGAATATTTCATCAATGAAATTCAAGTCAGATATTCTCATGAATTTTCATTTTCATATTGAATACATTTTTTAAGTCTGAAACAGACATTTTGAAGTCAAAGCAACTGAGATACTACACAGGCATCATTATGGAGTAAAGGGGTTGGCGTTAAAAGGCGTCATACTATGGAGGAAAGGGTTAAAGACCAAATCAACTGTCAACAACTGACTCATCCAAAACAAAATGGCCGACATTACTAGCCTGGATCATTGTGCATTTGAATCTATACCCAATGTCCAACAATAAAGACTAGAACAATTCATGACTAACACGACTAAAATTTCTATAGAGTTGATCGTGTATTGCTGATAATCTTAAAGGTCTTCTTTTTTTCTCTGTCTATTTCATATTTAGTTTAAAAAAATGGGTGAAAAAAAAGTCATTCAACATGTCTAAGGGCAATAACTTTTATAAGAAATGAATTAACAATTTTGGCTTTGTTTGATCCATATGAAGATTTTCTCTTGCTAATCATTATTGGTGTTTACAGTTTCTTATTGTCTTCTATAGATTTTGCATAAAACTTCCTATATGAGGTCCCTTTATATGACTTTTGTGTTTACCCTGTAACCATGGTAACCTGGCTAAGCAAAAATAATATTCAAATACAAAAAATTATAACTTACATCCACACAACCTGGATTCTGTAAACTGATATGTTGTACACCTGATGGATTTCTTCCAACATAGGACCAGCATCCCCTAAAAGATAAACAGAGCTATTTTCAATAATGACTAGAACACACCCGCGAAATCGCGGGCATTCAGAGCGTAGTTTAAAGTATCAGTATGTAAAGTGTTGTTGGAAGAATTTTGTTAAATACAGAATGACTGGAGAATTTCAGTAAAAGTATCATAAGTCATAGGTTATTGGGGACAGGAAAATGTTTTTTTTTTACCCTCCACCTTTATTTCCAAAGTTCACAAGTTTTGGTTTTCTATCAATTTCAATATGAACATACATTTAGTATGTTATGAACATTTATTTAAGTAAGGAGCCTGTAATTCAGTGGTTGTCGTTTGTTTATGTGTTACATATATTTGTTTTTCGTTCATTTTTTGTACATAAATAAGGCCGCTAGTTTTCTCGTTTGCATTGTTTTACATTGTCATTTCGGGGCCTTTTGAAGCTGAGTATGCGGTATGGGCTTTGCTCTTTGTTGAAGGCCGTACGGTAACCTATAATTGTTAATTTCTGTGTCATTTTGGTCTCTTGTGGAGAGTTGTCTCAACATGGCAATCATACCTCATCTTCTTTTTTTTTTGTAATCAATGAATTTTGTAAAAGATTTAATGACTGGAGAATTTCAGAAAAAGTACCAAAAGTTCACATGAATAATTTTAGCGCTTATCTGTATATTATGAACATTCATTACTATATAAATAAAGCGTATTTACTTTCAATTCTAAGTTTACTAATCGATCCATGGTGATCATTGATATAGTATACAGACCCTCTCTATTTAATAAACTCTGTGACTGCCGTGGATAGTAAACTTGAAAATGATAGCAGATAAAATTCTGAAAATACACTTTATTCGTAGTATATGTATGTTCAAAGTATACAGAAAAACGCAAACCGGAAGTCTAATCTGACTTAAAATTTCGTACAATGACGGGACAATACCCGGATGCCTTTTTTCTCGTTTTTCTCCTAAAATAACTCAATCTGAATAATCATATGAATGGATGACAAATGCGACTATGCACTGTACCTATAGGACACAGAGGCGTGTTGATTAATTTATTGTGGAAAGAAGAGAAGCGACACCAAAAATGAGGTCTTCTCGTTTAATAGTATAGATATACAAAAAGTATCACAAAAATACTATCTACAAGTAAATTTAAAAAGGTCGAATAACAAAATCAAATGCAAGATTTTATCAAAAACCAATGGAGTACTATTAATTCAGAAATTACTGCCTTAAGGACTTAAATGCGACTTTAATTTTTACGATTTTTAGAAAAATCCTGTTAAATTGATATAAAATATTTCAAAATGCGGTTTAAATTATTGCGTTTACAACTCTGTCGCATTTTTCGCAATAATAAAAAACTTGCAATAATTTCTGAACTTACAGTAAATGCAAAACAACCCTCATATTCCAGGCTTGAGTACATGCTTTTTCTGAAATTAATGGTGAGTTAAACCTGGTTTAATAGCTAGATAATCTTCCTACTTGTTTGAAGGTAATTGTTTCCGTCACGATTCTGGGTCCAAATGGGCGGAGGATTGCCCATCCATTTGATGGATGGACAACAAATAGAGTGAAGATATCAATCTATAGACTTTTTACATGTCCAAACTCCTAACCATGCCTTGGAGCCTCTGCCTATCCCTTTCTTCAAAATCTTTAAACTTTTACTGAAAATCTTATCGTGTGTACTGTTGTTTTTTTTATTTTGTAGACATCATGTCGTTCAGTTTTTTTTCCAACTTAATATGAGTTTGAATGTCCATTCCATATCCTGAGACTGACAGTGTCCTCTCTTTTAATAAAAAATAAAAGTTTTCAATGGTATCTTAAACATTGTAAATTCAGAAATTATTGCATCAATTTTTTTTAAGCCACTGGATGAATTATTGCAATAAGAAAAATTTGCATTCTCAATCAAATACATAAATATATGAGGGTCTGGATTGGGGTTAAGTCAGATAAACTGATATAAACATGATCAACAATGGGCAAAAATTGTCAAGAATAGAGAAAAATTTGTAAGGGTTCTGGGGAACCCAGTGTCTCGCCTACTCTTTCTGCTAATCGCAGGCTCAACAAAAATGAGGAAATAAATCAATAAAATATTCCTGTTGGTATTCATTTTTTGGTTGTAAGAAGCTTCTGTCCAAGTTTGGTAAAAATTCAGGATAGTTTATGAAACTAATAAATGTTTAAAAACTATTAACTGCAGCCTAAATGTAAAGTAACTGGAAGAAAACTAAATTTCCTTCTAGATGCTAGCTTTTGATCATAAACAAGCTTCTGTCCAAGTTTGGTACAAATCCAAAATAGTATAAGAAAGTTAAATGTTAAAAAGTTTAACAACAGAGTGAATGTGTTGTCTTCTGGCAGAAAATCTAAGTCCATTTAAAAGTAAAATACGAAAAATTAATATTTTTTTTACAAAATTTCCTTCTAGATACTAGCTTTTGATCATAAACAAGCTTCTGTCCAAGTTTGGGACAAATCCAAAAGAGTATAAGAAAGTTATTAAAATTTTAAAAACTTTAACCACAGAGTGAATATTTGTGGACGCCGCCGCTGAAGACGGAATGTAGGATCGCTTAGTCTTGCTTTTTCGAATAAAATTGAAGGCTCGACAAAAAAGGACCAAAACAATAGAGAATAATAGGATGTTGAAATATGAAAAATAGAGAAAACGGACCAAAATATAGAATACAGAAAACTGACTTTAAAATTAAAGAAAACAGATGAAATTAAGGACCTCCACCCAGACCCTAATATATCTGCCTTCGATAAATAATTAATCTTGCATACTGTAAATACAGAAATTATTGCATGCATTTATTATTGCGATTTTGTCATTTTAGATTAAAAAATGCGATATTGAGAAAAATCCTGTTCAGTTCATTATTGCGTTAAATAACCCTGTCACATTTTTTGCAATAATAAAGATATCTCAACAACTTCTGAATTAACAGTAATTACTTTTCATTCTTTAAAAATGGCAATAATAAATGCACACAATATTTTTTGAAATTAGAATAGAAATGGGCTTAGCTATTATTACATACGGTAGATCAATAAATTCTATATAAGTGGTATGACTGAGACCCTGCGCTTCAATACTGCCTTTAGGAACCAGTTGTATACAGGTCTTCCTCGCCAATTCCTCTATAGCTGTTTCAATTATCTTTCTCTCTTTGGTGTCGGCTAAAATCAACAAAAATTGTTTGATAAATAACTTCTTTAGGAGAATTTCTTCAGGTTTAAATTTTCATGTTACTATGAATGCTTATGTTTTATTAAATTGCAGCATGAAAATGTGTTTTTTACTTCTGTTTCTCTCTTTGGTATGGCTGAAATAAACAAAATTGATTAGTTAAGTAATTTATTTAGTTTGGAGAATGGTTTCTTGATTAAATGATCATATTAGCCAGTTGCTTGATGCAAGTTTGTTTTTTTAAAATCCCTTTTTTTCACAATTGTTTCTTGCATTCCATCTATCCACTTAGACTCTCTGCTACAGGAATTGTTGACTTTAAGGAAGTTCGCTTGTCATGTTTTGGGATTTTTGTCAGATTTTTGGAATCCTCTGGTTTTATTCATTTGAATGCCTAAAAAAAAGTGTCCAGTGACCCCCATTTTTCTTTTCATAAATTTTGTACACGTATAATGATAAGCCATCAGTAAAAGTCTTATAAAATTTTAATTATTTTTTAATACCGGTAGTTTTTGAGAACTTAAACTGCTCAATGATAAAGCTATGAAAAGTCTAGAGAGAACATTTTCCCCCTCAATGGCTAATATCTCGAAAACAAGCTCATTGACCTATATACAACAATGTATTTTGTTTGCTCTTTTGATACCTTTAATAATCCCCTATCAATATAAACTAGTGTTTTGAAAAGTTAATTATTCTGAAACTTAGAGAAGGGAACTCCCTTAAGACAGACCCACTGATACAGTTGACATCCCTCTTAATGTAAAATATTAAGAAACAAGACTTTTTGGCAATTTTCAAAAAGAGATAAAGATATGAACAATTAAGCAAATAAAGAGAGATAGATAAAACTAAATAGATGGCATGTCAGCAAGGGCCTTGACTGCACATTTTTGCTGCAAATGGCACTGAAGAGTATTACTATTTGATACCATACCTGCCAACTTTTGAAAATGCCCATGGGGGTTTTAGCGCGCGACAACAATTTCAAAGTTTAAAATTCTTTGCGACGACTATTTTGCGCGAAAAAGTGTCATTTTTGCATGATTTGTAAGATGAGCTTACATCCCTTTTTTTAAGTTTATTTGCATGATTCTAGTTATTATATCAGCAGAAAATATGAACATGTAGCTGTAAGACCAGGAATTATTTTCATGTGTAAGGATACTAAATAGTTGTTGACTTTTCCAATTTAAAATTATACACAAAGAAGGACTTTTATCAGGTTGGGAACAACACATAGGGATCCCCCCTCAATGTTAGGACATTAAAAACCACTTTTTAAGTACAAATGAGCATTCATATTATTTGAAGAAACTTTTCCCAAAGAACTGTACATCTTATGATCTATCATTGTCTATCTGGTATTATATGGTCAACACATGTCCAAGAATTTTGATATGTTCTTGGCCTTATATCTTCTTTATGATTCAAAATAATAGGACTCTTCATTTAGAAAAGCTGTTCCAAATATAATGTCAGAATTTCCCATTTTTAAGTTAACAAATCTACATTTTCCTATTTAATTTTTACAAGAGTGACCCCTTGACTAAGGGTTGTCCCTCATTTAAGGGATTCCTCATGTTGATGTGGGGGGGGGGGGGGGTTCCATGTGGAAAATAATGAAGAGTACATTATCCTTTAAATGATTGAATACATAAATAAAATTATGTTACAGTAAGTGTACATGTAATGTCAATAAATTAGTGAATAAACTACTATTTATTATATTCATGGTAGTACTGCATCATTGAAGTTTGTCAATCAGCCATGCTTTTATTCTTATTCAGTGTAAGAACCTCCTTGCAGTTGAAAAATCATTTGCCATGTTCACGTTTTTACAATTCTGACCAACAAACAGAGGAATACAACACAAGTTCAATATCTAGCATGTTAAAACAATCTTGAGAGAAAACGTTTTTGATTGGCTGATTAATTTGATCATGAGAAACGCACAATTTGATTGGCTGAACACGATTTTCCTCCATTGGACACAGTTCAAAATCGGGAACAACAATATTTTTCGTGTAAATTTTCACCAAATCGTGTTTTAGAGGGTTTTTCAGGAACATGATCGTGCAATCGTGACAAAGGGTCAAAATCGTGTAGTACACGCCTAAATCGTGAAAGTTGGCAGGTATGTGATACTTGATTCTTAACAAAGAAAAATTTTGATAAATTTGTGTTAGAAACAAAACAATGGAATTTTAGTGTACCTTAGACTTTGAAACCCAAAGATGTCTCAGGACTAAGATACTAATTATGATATGGGTTCTTGGAGAACAGGAGTAATCAGGTGCTCTGGGAGGGTATCCAGACCCTGCATCAAATGTGAGTCCTTTAATAATATACATGGTACCAAGTGTCCTCCACCATATTGGTTTTAATCTTAATACCTAAAACTAAGATATACTTACACAAACTGCCTTTAATTGTATATGGCACAATGCCATTTTCCCAGTATGTATTTCTACCAACGTAAAAATTTCTCTGTAATTCCTAAAACAGAAAAAAATGCAATAAAGGTTTGGTTATTGGATTAAATGATTTAGATTAAATTCAATACATGTATAAAATAAATTGCTTCGCCAAGCGCAGTTGGATACGACCCTGAACAGTTGGGACAAAAATGGACACACTATTCATGCTTAATACAGGTCTGAATTAGGATTGTAATTAAATATTTGACACATAATAGGTTTCTGACACAGATAAACTGTAGTCAAAGAACTTAAAATTTGTTATATAATTTGAATTTATATATTTTTTGCTTTTGTGCAATTCACTATGCTGTTGTGAATTGAACCCTCCCCCCCCCCCCCAAAAAAAAGCGTTAAAATCCCCTTTATTTCTTTTGTGCAATACACTATGCTGTTGCAAATTGTTCTCTCAAACCCACCCCTAAAAAAATGTTTACCCCCCTTTTTAGCTTTAGTGCAATACACTATGCTGTTGTCTATTGACCCCCTTTTTTTGGCAAATTGTCCAAAACCTGACATTTCATTATACATAATTTACAAGTAGTGTAAGGGATGTAAATTAAAACAAACACAAAATTGTATTTTAAATGTATTTCAATTTGAATTACCTCCCTTACACTGTTTTTAAATTGTCTAAATTGTCCATTAACCAGAAAAAAACAATTTATTGCCCCTTGTTGTACCTAATTTCTTAATGGTTTGAGCCATAACCCTCCAAAAGTTTATCCTAACCATCCCTTTGTTGTATGAAAACTTGTTGTATAATTTCAGAGAGATTCATACACTTAAATACAAGATATTGTTTAGAAAATACAAAAATGCTTATTTGTGCCCCTTTTTATGGCCCCCAATTCCTAAACTGTTGGAACCATAACCTCCAAAAACAATCCCAACCTTCCTTTGGTAGTATTGAACCTTCTTGTAAAAATTTATAGAGATCCATTTGCTTAAACTTAAGTAATTGTCCGGACACTAAATTTGTCTTCAGATAACGATGGAGACGCAAACGATGCAGACAAGGACATAATAGCATTATCAGAGGCAATTTTTTTTGCGATTGTATAAAACTAGAGGCTCTTAAGAGCCTGTGTCGCTTACCTTCATCTGAAAATTTCAGGGCAGATAGATCTTGACCTGATAAAAAAGTTTACCCTCATGTCAGATTTGCTTTAAATGCTTTGGTTTCAGAGATATAAGCCAAAAACTACATTTTACCCCTATGTTCTATTTTTAGCCATGGTGGCCATCTTGGTTGGTTGGCCGGGTCACCGGTCACATTTTTTAACTAGATACCCAAATGATGGTTGTGGCCAAGTTTGGTTAAATTTGGCCCAGTAGTTTTAGAGGAGAAGATTTTTGTAAAAGTTAACTACCCGGATTTGGGCCAGGTGAGCTAAACAGGAGATGTGGTATGATTGCCAATGAGACAATTATATTCAAAGTTCAAAATGAAGTGACAGTATGCAATTAAAGGCAACCATTAATTAGAATAGCATTCTCTATTTCAAAAATCAGATTTTTATCTAAAAACATATTGCTTTTCATCACATGGAAAGTAAACCTAGTTTGCTATATTGACAACATTAAACAAATGTGAAGTAAAAGGGTGATTAAAAATGGTGATTTCTAAAGAGATTTTTTTGTTCAGGGAGTGATTAGAAGCTATATCATTCATCAACACACACAAGACTTAGAGGAAAGTAGATCCCTACAATAATATCACCTTCAAGTTTGTGTTGAAAAATGCCAGCCGTGCTTTTTGTAACTAAGTATTTAAGGATGGAAACGGGGTTTTTTTTAATTTTTTTTTTTACATAGATTAGACCGTTGGTTTTTCCGTTTGAATGGTTTTACACTGGTAATTGTTGGGCCCTTTATAGGTTGTTGTTCGGTGTGAGCCAAGGCTCCATGCTGACGACCGTACTTTGACCTATAATGGTTTACTTTAATAAATTGTTGTTTGGATGGAGAGTTGTCTCATTGGCACTCATACCACATCTTCCTATATATATATCTATATAAGACAAAAAAATGTCCAGTTGGCTCAAATATGTTTGTGAAGCCCTGCTCATATCTAGTTTAAAAGTGTTGAAAAATGCCACCCGTGACAAGATAACTTACATTTTCATTGCCTTGCTCAATGCCCATGTCCTCCAACTGTTGATGAGTATATTTGATCGTTTCTTGTTTCACTTTTCTGTCAGATTCTGGATGTAATCCCTTTGGCTAAAAATAAACAAGAAAAAAGTATATAATACAAATATTGGAGCTGATAAAACTGAAAAAGGACCAAAAGTTAAGGTTAAATCCAAACAAGGAATCATAGCTATGAATGAGGGAGATACATATTACATTATAATTCGGATTTTAGTATGGCGTTCATTATCACTGTAAGCTGGTATAGATATTTGTTTATGGGCCAGCTGACAGACGCCTCCGGGTGCAGGAGTTTCTAGCTGCATTGAAGACTGATTGGTGACCTTCTGCTGTTGTCTGTTCTATGGTAGGATTGTTGTCTCTTTGACACATTCCACATTTCCATTCTCAATTTTATGATTTTTATATTCTATAACATCATGAACATCAAATATAACGATTATCTGTATTACCATACCAGCATATATATATATATATATATATATATATATATGCACCTAGTTAGTACTGTCTATTGAGCTGGTATCGATCTAGTAATAACAATTTTATTGCACCAGATGTACATTATGACAATTAATGAAGAGAGGGTGTCCACAAGATGTTGCCTTATTACACTTTCTAAATGAAAAGCATATGTTTGCACCTGTCCTAAGTCAGGAATCTGATGTACAGTAGTTGTCGTTTGTTTATGTAATATATACGTGTTTCTCGTTTTGTTTATATAGATTAGACCGTTGGTTTTCCCGTTTGAATGGTTTTTCACTAGTAATTTTGGGGCCCTTTATAGCTTGTTGTTCGGTGTGAGCCAAGGCTCTGTGTTGAAGGCCGTACTTTAACCTATAATGGTTTACTTTTTAAATTGTTATTTGTATGGAGAGTTGTCTCATTGGCACTCACACCACATCTTCCTATATCCATATATACACTATAACCATGATAACTAAACACATCTACTAGTCTTATAATAGAAAGCATTTTAATGCTCATTTGAAACAGTTATTATTCTGAACCAGATTAAAGAAATTTCAGGACACAAAATCAAAATTAAAAGCAGTTTAATATAGTTTATATAAAAAAGAAGATCTGGTATGATGCCAATGAGACAACTCTCCACAAGAGACCAAATGACACAGAAATTAATAACTACAGGTCACCGTATGGCCTTCAAAATGAACATAGCCCATACCTCATAGTCAGCTATCAAATGCCCCAAAATGACAATGTAAAACAATTCAAACGAGAAAACTAAGTAAACATAGTTTTTTTTACAATTTGCAAACCTTTTTATCCTGTCCATTGACTTCTATGATCATAGATTCTATCATCTTGGCTAGTGTCGAATCTTGGTTTACATTCTACAAATTCAAATAAACAGTTAAATGAAAAAAAAGAACATGCCATTTCAGAATTTAGTGTGATATGAACTAGTACTCATTTTTGTTTAGCAGTTAGCTGATGCCCAACTCCGTTTGCGGGATTTTCTCGCTGTGTTAAAGACCTCTTGGTGGACTTCGACTGTTTTCTGCTCTTTAGTCGGATTGTTGTCTCATTGACATTCCCAATTCCAATTCTCAAATTTATGCTAGGCTGGTTTTTTTATCTGAACAAATTTGTTTTTACAAAGCCATTTAACGGTTTGGTCAGCATGCTTTATAATTCTCTTAATTAAAAAAATGAATTAAAATGAAATCCAGAATCTTTACTGAGCCACAATTTCATTAAACTTAGTTCTTGATACATGTACATTTTTGTTTGTTACTACTTGGTGTTTCCTTCTGAGAAAATGTAGAACAAACAGTACAACAGCCAATTTTGTATTTTTTTAATGTCGAACAAATCTCAATGGTATATTTAAACCTGGTACATGTATATAAATCTATATAAATTTACCCCCTGATCTAGTAAGTCACCACCATAAGCAGTTATTTCTTCTAACTTTTCCTGCAATTGTAAAAAATAAAACTGAATAATATCACCCATCAAAGAAACTGTATTGTTCAATGGCAATAGGAATTTCCATTTTTTAGCTAATATGTTTTTCATTTGTCCATAACTTACATGCATCCAGAACTTGAACTTCTGGTCTCAATAATTTTTTCTCTAAATTCAATTTGAAGAAGTTTTTTTATAAACCTTGTAGTGAAATAGAATTGCTTTCATGCAAAAAATAAACCTCAATGACGAGTCAAAATTCAGCATTTATTTTAATCCATAATTGATTTAAAGAGGTTTATATATTTTGGCAATAACTAAAGCTGAAAATGTTTATTAATTAAAAGTAACCATGGTAACACATGGACCGATTAACTTCTGACCAATACGATTGACCTCCAAACCAGTAAATACTTCCCAAGAACATGAACATAAACAATAACTGTGTACTAGTGTCTATAAATATCAGCTGTGTTTGTACGAGGCTAAGAAACAGGTGTAATTTTCCTGTTTCGAGCTGAGTATACAAATACAGCTGATATTTAAAGACACTAAACAGTTATTGTCATTATCCTTGCAATTAATTCTGTATACTGTTTGAGCTTTGAAAGACACAAAAACTCACATTTTTGCATTTATTTTCGATTTGAATTCCCTGAGGCCCGCGTAGTAATATTTAAATCACACAATCAGCCAGAGGTTGAAATTAGCGCTGGTCCGGGACCAGTAGAATGTGCGTCGGACCAGTAGATTTTGTCAGCTGGTGGTCCGGTGGACCAGTAGAAATATGTCGATAAAAATCACAAAACCCTTTGAAGGAGTTAAACCGCTGGACAAAAAAATTAAAAGAAGTGAAAATCAAAAGGAAGATCGAAATAAAGTATATGAAATTGACAAAAGGAAATGCAAATACCAAAAATCATGGGAAAAAGATTGTGAATGGTTGAATTATATAGTAGGTCGGAATTTAATGAACTGTACAACATGTGAAAAAAGGACAAGTAGATTTGGAGTCAGACCAGTAGAGTTTTTAGTCCACTGGTCCGGCTGGCCAGTACATTCGACCCCTGCATTCAGCTGAAGACGGGTTTGCAAAAAAAGATTCAACATTACAATAATTTCAACAGAAAAACAAATAACAAAACATTGTCCAATTTGACATGTTTGAAACAGAAGTGTACCAGTTGTCCTACTGGCTTTAGAATTTTGAACTGAACTTGACATTCACTTAACATTAAACATGCATACTGAAATTGACATGGTTGATTTGGTTACACATGTGTGATATTTGTACTAATTCAAGTTTTGAAATTGATGATGTCGTCGCAGAAAATACTGCTGTTCATGTGTATCTGTTATCAGAAAATTGGTTTAATTCTTATTGCTCTAAAGAAATGTCTGTTCTATATATATTTAGGCCAATAAAAACAACAAATATTTCTACTAAAAGTCATAAGTTTATAAGACATCCAAACTATATGTAAGAGCTAGCCTCCTCTGTAAAGAATTGCGCTAATATTAACGTACCTTTTTGTGGTACGGCCACTATCTCTGTGGCGTCGCGTTATTGTGATACTTTATGTTGTATTGAATAGAAATGTATAATGGCAGATGTAGTTCTATCTTTAACGCCTTGGTTAAGCTTAAGATCAAAATACACAACGCCTCCTCGAACAACATGCTCAAAGTTTTTTGATAATCATGATAATGTGATTACTTGCCCTTTTTATAATGATAATATGTGGTTGATTACCACCAAGACAATATTTCATTCTTTGACATTTTGGACTGTTTGACCATTTGATTATCAATGTTTAATTTATCTTGTTTAAAAGATAATTGATGATTATGTGATTATATTGGCCAAAAAAATTATGATTACATGTATGTGATTGCTTAGACCATGAGGGGCCTCGTGTACCTCTTCTGTAGCCGGGTCATCCACATCCTCTGAGGTTCCGTCCACATCTCTTTGTGTTTCATCCTCCACATTCCATAAGGTATCCTCACTGCCTGTGATGTCATCAACAGAGTATCTGTCTGAATCTTGGAGTCTTACTTCTCTATCAAGAGAGTTCAAATAGGTCTGGAATAGTCAAAATATAATTATTCACAAAAGTTTAGTTGATTTATTTTATGATAATTAATCTTAACATTGTCATTGACCAGACTGAACTCTCACCACAGGCACTTGTTTCTATCCATGGGAAGAACCACTATCAATGTAACTGGCATAATAAGCTTACATTGAGTGTGTAGCGAATGGTAATATCTTTGGTTAGCTTGCTTGTTAGCTGAACCTTGAAGTCATTATAAGCATGATACCGGATATCACTCAATTTTTGCTGCAATCAGGACATTTAAAAACTTAATGAAAAAATCTTCATACCACTATACAAAACATTAGTGAGAACACACTTAGACTATAGATGCTAGTTTAGTATGGGCACCTTTCAAAAAGAAATCCATTGACAAAAATCGAAAATGTACAAAAAAGGGTAACACGCCAGATAAAATGTACATGGAGATTTTTTAGGTCATTTTGTAGTATAATTTGATCTGATTCGCTTTCAATAATTCTGAAGATTTTTGTGTCGTCTGTGAATAAGTAGGCATCTGATGTCACGCAATCAAGCAAGTCGTTTATGTATAGAACAAATAACAGGAGGCCTAATACTGAGTCATGTGGAATTCCTGATGTTACATCTTTCCACTCTGATGTTTCCCCATTTACTGATACTTGTAGTTCTCCAGACAGAATGGACATTATTATTTATTTTCAATTGCCTTCTTCTCTGACATAATAAATATAGTAAAGATCTTCAGATTTAAACTTCCTTCTTATTGTTATTCTATCATTGTCATTTAATCATTTGCCAGAAATTTCTTAGAACTTAAATTTCTCTATATTCACTTCCATCCATTATTTGTTTGTTTACGTTTGTATATTATTTAATTTCGCATCAATCCTTTACATTTTAATTAAAATTCAAGTATAATGAAACTTTTCAATGACCTTTGTATAATTACTTCCCTAGGAGGGCATTTAATAGAAACTATTATGAAAATGTGTCCTGTGGGTGGACACTATTTCATATCTTTTGCAGTAAAAATCTGTCCATTTGAGGGACACTATTCAATGGCAATGGACATTATTAAATACCCAAATTCTATGAAAAACTGTCCTCATGGACACTTTTTTACAGGACACTATTATGTCTTACACGAATGACCAAATAACACTTGAAATTATTCACAAATGGTAATATCCATATGCAGTTTTCTTTGAATAACCCATATGTTACTACCAGTCCAATTTGAGCTTAAAATTAATAAAATAGTATTTGAACTAAATCTTTATATGTTTTTTATTGCTTAAAATAGATCATAGAATGAAATTAAGTAATGCTCAAGTCAATATAGCAAGTTTGGTTCTGTTATAGGTGTAACACCACTAATTCAGGCCCGGCCAGAAAGCACATACCAGAAAGTAGTACATATTTAACACAAAATAGTTCCTACGCATGGACATAACTTTCAAAATATTTAGAATATTTTATTAATTTTGGTATCAAATAAAAGCTGCATGACTGGTGATCATTGCAGAACAATTTTTGACTGATAAATTTGAATAATAAAAAAATGGCATGAAATTTAAAAAGGAGGGTACATTTTGCCTTTTTGTCAGATCGGAAGTACCTGTTTTGGTACATCCGAAGTTCCGGGAACCAGTTCTTTCTTATATATGCCATGTAAGGCATGTTGATTTTTTCAGTACAGGACACCAGAAGGTGTTGCTTTGACATGCAATGATTGTCGCTTTATTTGAACTTAAGATAAAAGAGCTGTGACCACTCGAAATTGAGGAATTTAACATAGAAAGCAATGGGGCCATTAATTAGTGGTGTACTTCCATATAAACAAGCGCCTGTGTCTGACTCTCACAGTAAGATTAAACTACTGTATGTGAAGCCAGTGTGTTTTTATAAACCAACAAACCTCTTATTAAAATGACAACGTCAAAAGTAACATAAGAAACTTGTATTTTGGTGTCTGAAAACTTGACATGTTGTCGGAAACGGCTAAGCTGTTGTTAAATACAAGTCAATGACGGAAAGGCGTAAAATGTCCGCAGTGGACCGTTACAAAAAGGGGGAAAGGGAAATATTCTGTCAGCTTCACGAACTTATACAAATCGTCGATATCTAATATTAGTGCCGGAATGCTGCATTGTCAAAGTAATGGAATTATAAGCGCCCTCCAATATGTGATGCAGATAAAAAAAAACAAAAAAAAAACATAAATATTGCCCGCCATATATTATTTATAGCAGTGCATGGCTATTCTTAGGGTATATTTTGCCGGTCTAAATTAAAATTTTCAGTTAACACATTAAGAATAGAAAAAATATAGAGAAGTATCCCCTTCAGTCATAAGATATCTCTAAAGAGATAGTCTTCTTTAAATCATGATAGAGGGCCCTCATGGGGTTTTTGATTATGTGATTACTTGGCCGTTTTTTTAATGATTATTTGATTATTAAGCCAAATATTTCATGATTATTTGATTACCTAGGACTGTATTTTTAGTTTATGATTATTTGATTACTAAAGATAAGCAAATATTTAATGATTATGTGATTATATTGGCAAAAAAATGGTGATTATGTGATTACTAGGACCCCCCCCCCCCCCCCCCCCCCCCATGAGGGGCCTCATGATACGAAACGCGCATATAAAAATTGACGATACGGTCTTTTAAATACTTAATATTAAAAGAAGTCACTAAAATGTATGCATTTTTTTCAAACACACGAGGCATAAATAATAAAATACATATTTATAAAAAAAAAAAGAAATATATCCGAATTTTGGAAGGTTCGAATAGTGAGTACATGTAAGTACGGACTTCGGTGACCTATAGTTGTTAATGTCTGTGTCATTTTGGTCTTTTGTGGATAGTTGTCTCATTGGCAATCATACCACATCTTCTTTTTTATATTAACTTCATCATTATAACTTTCGATCGGTTATTTTTTTATTTTGTCATCATCCGTGACATATTCATAGCACTCGGAAAAAAATGCTCCAATGGTCCCTAACTGGATAAAATATTGTGGTCATTGCCGCCATGAACAAAACAATACTGTATTGAACCATAGACTAGATTTTATTGAGGTTTGTGTTTGGTGCTCTGGTTTTCATGACATTTATAGTCTTCGAATCACGTTTCCACAGGCATTTGAACATAGTTGTCAGTTTTCTGCTTCAAAACCTGCTGTAGCTCTTTATATGAGTCGAACTTTGCGTTTTTAGGATAACAAATTTTCGCCTCTTATATTTTCGGACGTCACTGAATGTTCAACAGAAATTAATGTATGTACATTTGTGCATGTAATTTAATGAGGGCTCAGTGCAGTTCACCAAAAGTAATAAACGGTATTTTAACTAGACTCTGAAGGCAAAGTAAATAAAATTGAGAATGGAAATGGGGAATGTGTCAAAGCGACAACAACCCGACCATAAGGAAGACAACACCCGAAGGCCACAATGGGTCTTCAATGTAGCGAGAAACGCTCGCACCCGGAGGTGACCTTCGGCTGGCCCCTTAACAAAATTGTCTATACTAGTTCAGTGATAATGGACGTCATACTAAACTCCGAATTATACATAAGAAACTTAAATTAAAAATCATACAAAACTAACAAAGGCCAGAAGACTGGTTATTGACATTTCGACAGCGACGGCAAAATAGCCACTGCCTTTATTTATTGTCATTATAAAAAAGAAGATGTGGTATGATTGCCAATGAGACAACGGTCCACAAGAGACCAAAATGACACATACATTAACAACTACTGGTCATCGTACGCCCTTCAACAATGAGCAAAGCCCATACCGCACAGTCAGCTATAAAACATCCGCGCTTCATACAAAATGTACTTCGGCCAACGCTTTTACACCCCAATAAAGTTACAAAAAGAAGCATCGAATTCTTAAATAAATGTTATCTAGTATATTCGTTTTCCTTCAGACAATTGAGAATAAAAATGAAATTCATCTTCGATGACTGTATCACTGATTTCAAAAATGTGTTCATCAAAAGCAAGATCGAAATATGGGACTACGAAACTTTAACATTGAACATCACTTTTTTTTGTGTTACAAAATGCACAAAACCAGACTAAATTAGATCAAAGCGAGATGGCTACTGATACTCATAACTCTCCTAGTTATATGTTTAAAGTTGTCGTCGTCGTGAACAAGCATAAAATATTTGCCACTGGACGTTATAAGCAAACAAAATATATCAAAGTTGTTTTAGACTTTACTAACTGTAAATAGTGAGTGTACATAGTTTCATGACTTTTAATTAAAATCCAGTGACAAATATTTAGGATAAGAAAAAAAGGCAATCTGTAGATCGAGTATGTCGACTTAGAAAAAGTTGGGCAATAAAAGACTTTCACAGAGACATCACCAGATAAAGAAATGAAGGAATATAAGTCGAAGTTTTTTACTTGCATGATTTAAATGAATTTTGGAGTTTATTACCTAGAATATTTTATTTTTTTATTTTTCTGAGTTAACATTTGAAGCATTTTCAAAATAGTCATACTTTTGATCTGAGTTAACTATTCAGTTGAAGCATCATTCCGGTCAGCTAAGAGGTATTTTTGAAAAACTAATTCTGTTTTGTCATTATGTTTGTGTATGTGTTGCTTTGTTTGAATGTAATATAGCGTACCTTGTTTTGTGGAGAGGGCTTACATAGGCTATGCCTGTTGCCCAATCCAATTCATTTTTTTTTAATAAAATTATACTGTTTAAACTAAATGAATTTAATATCCTTGCCGAAAATTTGGAAAACATATATTAATAACCGCGGGACAGCCGAAAGAAATCTCTGTATCACTGCAAATAAAATGCTCCGTGTTGGTTAGTCTTTGGTTTTCCTTGTTGTGTTTTTTTTATATGGTTGTTTGTTTTTGCGTCAATTTTCATGTTTTGTCATATTTTTTTATGACGTTCTTAGTCTTAGATGCATGATTTTTTTATTAGTTGTTAGTGGCTTTGAACTAGCTGTCAGATAACTGAGAGTACTCTCAGATCTGTTCATTGCGTCTTTTTGTGTCGGGATGTATAAGTACCCGGCCACGTCTACTTGTATTTTTGTCCATCTGATGAGTTAAGCCTTTTTCAACTGATTTTTATAGTTCGTTCTTATGTTGTACTGTTATACCACTGTCCCAGGTTAGGGGAGGGTTGGGATCCCGCTAACATGTTTAACCCTGCCACATTATTTATGTATGTGCCTGTCCCAAGTCACGAGCCTGTAATTCAGTGGTTGTCGTTTGTTTATGTGTTACATATTTGTTTTTCGTTCATTTTTTTTACATAAATAATTTAAATTCGTTAGTTTTCTCGTTTGAATTGTTTTACATTGTCTTATCGGGGCCTATTATAGCTGACTATGCGGTATGGGCTTTGCTCATTGTTGAAGGCCGAACGGTGACCTATAGTTGTTAATGTCTGTGTCATTTTGGTCTTTTGTGGATAGTTGTCTCATTGGCAATCATACCACATCTTGTTTTTTTTATATTAGTTTGTTTTTGACTTTTGTGTTTGAGTTTTGTGACTTTCGATCCTCTGTTTTAAGTCTTTGGTTTGACTCGCTCCGGGACGGAACCCACGATATGCCGAATCGAAGCGCCCATCTGATTCAATATGAGAATAAGGAAATAATATGGACTGGTTGCCAATGAAACAACTAGCAAATAAGGGGCGAAATTGTTAACAACAATAGTTCCTTTACAACCTTCTACAATGTGCAAAACCCATAACGTACAGTATGCTATACAATAGTGCACACGCTGAAATGTCTCGCCTTCTATACAAAATGTACTAGTCATTGATATTACGTTGATAGTCCTAAGTATAAAGCTAAGCTTTATTACAACTGTCACATAAACTTAAAACACTGGACACTTTTAATTTGCAAAACACTCATTTGCAAATCCGCCGCCGCCTCAAACAAGAGCTACAATATCATGTATATAACAAAAATGTGCAGAATTACATGGGATTCAATAATTTCATTAGTTTTCTACAGTTACTTTCATATTTATTTTGCAATTTGAATTATAAAAACATGGGATTTTCAATATCCCATGGGACAGGGCAAAATCCCATGGGATTTACCATTATCCCATGGGATTTTGGTTAAATCCCATGGGATTTTTTTTTGTCCCATGGGATTATTGTAGTCCCATGGGATATTTGTTGTCCCATGGGACAAAAAAAATCCCATGGGATTTTTATTATCCCATGGGATTTTTAATATCCCATGGGACAAATTAAAATCCTATGGGATTCTAATTGTAAATATATAGATATAAATAAACAGTAATGTGTATGTTACAATGTTTTCTATTTGGTAGTAAATTATTATAAGATGAATCTTTTTAATTGAATATCTTTTTTTCTTGGGAAATGTTAATTTAGCATATTGTTCTTTAACTGTTCAAAACTAAACTTTTAAACAACAAAGCAGATAATGTAAGTATCAATATATGTTTATTCATGAATTATAGAATACTTTCTTGAAACACAATTATTTGCCATTTGAAATCAATAAAAACTCTATTGTTAGGCTTAACATACTAGTAGCTATTTAAGTAAATCTATTTTTTTCACAATATCCCTCAACACAAAACATTAATAGTTTCTTATCATCCAGCATTGTTTGATGGTATAGTCCACTTTTTGGACATTCAGCACAGAACTTTGACATTATTGTGGTTTCAATATTTTTTTGAATTTAAAAGAACTTCAAATCATTGACTGAGTGATGAAAATAATAACTGATCCAACTTTTGTCTTTGAATTTATTCTGGTCTTGTTTTTATGTTTTCTCCATTTATTCTAGGTGGTGAATTTCAATCCTTCTGAAAAAGAACCAATAAAATCTAAAGTAATGGATTATACAAAATTGTTTTCATACATGTAGCAATAATATGATTTTCAATAAAAATGGCTATGCGATATGGATTTTACTGATTGTTAAAGGTTGTCCAGTGTCATCAGTTGCTAACGGCCTACATCCTTTGGTCTCTGATGGAGGGTTGTCAAATTAGCAATATACCACATCTTCCTATTCTAATACCATATAACAATCAATTAATTTATTCTTCTTTATAACATTTGGGTATTTTCCCAAGTTCTATACATAATATATATATATATACTGTAAATTCGGAATTAATGCGAGTTTTTTTTTATTGCGAAAAATGCAACGGAGTTGTAAACGCAATAATTTAAACTCGCATTATGAAATATTTTATATGGATTAAACAGGATTTTTCTCAAAATCGTAAAATTTAAAATCGCATTTAAGTCTAAAATGACAGAATCGCAATAATAAATGCACGCAATAATTTATGAATTTACAGTATAAAGATCAATGTTAAAACTTTAGACAACGATAATAACATTCCATTATTCACAAGAATTTGCAATATATTATACAAAATGCAGACAACAGAAACAATATTTCTTTAAGCTTTTGAAGTTCAGACAGATTTCAATTTGTGTTTTATTTCAATGAAAAAATACCTTGAACATATTGGAAATTATAACATTGATACAAAAAAAATATGTATGTTTTATCCTTATTTTTTGTGTTGTTGGCTTGCTGTCTCATTTTAATATACATTTAAACATACATCAATAATCTTCTTCTTTATTAAAAGTAAAAATGGGATATTTTTGATTTTGATATCCCAAAACATTATAGTTCTATCAAACACCAATGTGTTTGATATTAATTTTAAGACATGTATCAGTATTCGGATGTTACTTTTACGGTCCAGAACTTGCAGTCCCACCATATGTGTACAGTCAGACCATTTAAGTATATTTGTACTGTCTGGTACCAGCTCGACCAAACCTGTGTTTTTATTTTAACTGCAATTAAACTTTTTGTATTAATCTATTAAAGATTTCAGTTATGTTGATCTGTACTGTACATTTGTTTGTAATAAACTTGACCAACTTCTTAAAATTGAGCAAGCGTACAGTCCAAATACTTGTTTGTTCTGGAACATAAACATGATTAACAAGCATTTGGCAGGATGTCATGCTAAAATCCCATTAATATTAGTACTAAATTTTGAGTATATACATGTAAATCCACAAGTTACTTACTGAAATTCATGGTGAACACTCACCAAAAACTTACAATTTAGAGGAAAGACTGGAAAGATGAATGCACTAACACTATCAAAACAGAGCATAAAACTTACCGAAAAACAAGATGTTTTACATTTATCCAGGAGCAGGATAATTGAAAAGTTGTTTTTTTCTTTCTCTGCTGTCCATCATATAACCTTTGATTTCATTCATGCAAAATATGAAAATCTGCAAGACCTAGAACCTCAACTTATCCACATTTTGAATTTTGAACTGCATACTTGTCCTTTTCATCTTGCTGACAACCTAAACATAAAAAAATGATAAAAACATAATTCTAGATTGACTTTGTGTTTTTATTTTTGTTGGTACATGTACAAACAATTTTCCCAACTTTAAAACGAAAACATCATCACCAAAGAGGAGGTCATACTAACCTCCGAAATATTTAAACAAACCGAAATTATTACTTGATTAAGATCTTGTCGTCAATTAATGGCATTGATACTCTTATTTTTGAAAACTTGATGTCTATTGCATACTTATATTCCTTTGTACGAGAGTATGCATATTAAGATGGACTCCATGGACTTTAATGTTAGCATGATTAATTTTACAGTCACTGACAGTTTTTCAGCTCTATGTGTACATTTTGAGAGAATCTTGCAATACTGTATATTCTGATATTCAGAACTTATTGTGAGGTTTTTATTAATACAACTGAAAGCTGTATCTCGTTTTCATTTCTGATACATATTTATGAGCTGAAGACCAGTGCCGAATTTTTCTCACTGCATTGAAGACCCATAGGTGACCTTCGGCCGTTGTCTGCTCTTTGATTGGGTTGTTGTCTCTTTGTCAAATTCCCAGTTTCCACTTCCCATTTTATATCATGTATGCTGATTTTTCTTAAATTACAATATTCAATCATGCAATTTTGTCCATTATTGAAAATACGATAAGCAACAAGTGAAACTGCGAGCTACTGCTCACTGATGATACCCCCGCCGCAAGTGGATAATATTAATAGTGTAAAAATATGCAAGTGTTCAGTAAACAGGAAGTTGTCGAGTGATGAATCTGAAAATGCATCACACGGTATAGCTGACTTATAAAAATCCTGAAACCAAATTTCAGAAATCCTTGTATTGTAGTTCCTGAGAAAAATGTGACGAAAATTTTCAACTTGGCTATCATGTGTAAAATCATACAAGTGTTCGGTAAACAGGAAGTTGTCGAGTGATGAATCTGAAAACGCATCACACGGTATAGCTGACTTATATAAATCTTGAAACCAAATTTCAGAAAACCTTGTATTGTAGTTCCTGAGAAAAATGTGACAAAAATTTTCAACTTGGCTATCATGTGTAAAATCAGACAAGTGTTCGGTAAACAGGAAGTTGTCAAGTGATGAATCTGAAAACGCATCACAAAGTATGGCTGACATATATAAATGTTGATACCAAATTACAGAAAGGGTGGATGTGTAGTTCCTGAGAAAAATGTGACGAAAGTTTCATGGGACGGACTGACTGATGGACTGATGGACGGACGGACTGACGGACGGACTGACAGACAGAGGTAAAACAGTATACCCCCCCTTTTTTAAAGCGGGGGTATAAAAATAAATGCACAAAAAATTTAACATTGTTATATATGTAAAAGACTTTTTTTTAAATTCAAAACAGTTGCCTACACTGTTAATTTCCTTGTTTGATTTCATATTTTTAAAGCCTTTATAGCTAGCTAGATGGTATGCCGGGGCGGATCCAGCCATTTTAAAAAGGGGGGTTCCCAACCCAAGACAAAGGGGATGATCCTATATTCATTTGATTTGTTTTATTGTCTCATACAAGAATATATATGGTTTGACGGTGGGGATCAGGGATCCTGAAATTTTTTCACCTAACCACTGGATGACAGGGGATCTCATTTTATTGTTCTATACAAGAATATATAAATATGGTTTAGGGGTGGGGATCTTGACCGTTTACAAGTTTTCAAACTAGAGGGGGTGGGACTTCACTTTTATTTTATTTCATTATTAATTTGATTGTCCCCGACAAGAATATATATGGTTTAGGGGTGGGGATCTGGATCGTTCACAAGATAATAGCACATTCTCAAATTGAACAGAGTGGTGAAACCCCCAAAGACCTCCTTTTAATTTCATTTGATTTGTTTTATCGTCCCATTCAAGAATATATATGGTTTAGGGATGGGGATCTGGACCGTTTACAAGATAATAGCATATTCTCAAATTGAAAGGGGTGGGGATTACCTCCCATGGACTCACCATCCCTTCTTTCTCCCCCCCCCCCCCCCCCCCGAAATACCTTTTAATAAGCCCCAATGCACAGATAGTTCAAAGTATTTTCCCTTGATTTACACTAAAGAATATACACTATACAGGTGTAATTTTTTTTTAAAAAGATAATACAACTGAAGACCACCCTGACCACAGTGGTGGATCCAGAATTTTTCATAAGTGGGGTCCACCGACTGCCTAAGAGGGGCCTGCTCCTGCCATGACTCAGTGATTCCATATATAATCAACCAATTCTTTTCCCAAACAGGGGGCCCTGAACTCCTGATCCCCCCTTTTTTTCCTCATTTCAATCACCCTGATATAAATTTAGTTTTATCACTTACAATAGGAATGGTTTGAATTCCCCAATAATTCTTATATACCATTAATATCAACATATTTCATTTTTGATAAATGAAAGGCAAAAGTTTTCTATGGGTAGAAATGGATAGTGGGAAGCTTTCAGATTCACACCGGTGGCTGTGTTCAAAGTGCTGGGTTTTTATTACCCTCGTTGTTTGCGGACTAACTATTTAGGCCAGTGGTGGATAATAGTGTGCGTGCATTAATCTTCTATACCTTCTTAATCAATATATTCAAATACTGACGGCAAGTGTGTGTTGTAATGATGTATCAATGTCTTTTTGAAAATCACCGTGCTATTTACATGTGGGATCGAGAATGCAGGGGAAGGAAACTTGTCAATTATGTTTATTTCTAAGCCAAAATAAAATGAGCCGCCGTAAAATTAACCTTGGGTAATAACAGTGCATGTAAGGCTCGTCTCGGAGGGGTGCCTTTTTTTCTGTCTTCTTTTTTTAGTTATATTTTTAATAACTTACACTTTTTTCCATTATTCTCTTTCTTTCACTATTCTTTATTCCTTTTTTTTTTCTTTGTCCTTTGTTCTCTATTATGTTAATTCACATCCATACCCTCTTATGTGTATGTGGACTTACTGTAGTTTATTTTTTAGTTCTGGCAGAGATATTAGATACAATATATATGTCTCTGGTTCTGGTATTATACGATAAGTCAATTTCTTTTTCATGCAGTGTCATGAAATATAATGGTTTTATGCATATCAGCCAAGATTGTGCGCAACATTTTAATAAACAATTCAACACTATATACACGTTTAATGTGAATTTTATTAAAATCGATGAAGAACATGAATTTGGCAGCTAGTGCCCCTTAAACAGGTAAAGTTCAATTAACAAATTCTGATCTACTGGCATTCAACACCAAATTACTTACTTGCTGTATATTGATAAATGTGATTGTATATTGTCAATGCCTCAACATCGAGAATACGTCATGTGAAGTGTTGGTCGCTACGTTTGATACGGGGTCAAAGGTTGCGGCTTCGAGACAGAGAAAAACATCCAGGTAAAAAGTGTAGAATTTTGTTTTTGAAAATTTGAGTTGTAAATTTTCCTGAAAAGTACTTAATTCCGTTCATCTAGTTGTAAATTTTCCTAAAATAAGTACTTATTTCCGTTCATCTATTATGGGTATAAACTAAACTGAACAAAAAAAGTATTAGTAAACAGACAGAAAGTCCGACGTTGAATTAATTATTTTACAATTAATTGTTTAAATATATGAGAGAATGTTTTAGGCGAATTTTTATATGAGAGAATCTGGGAACAGTATATCTAACAATATATGTTCCTGAGAGAATGTTTTAGGCGAATTTTTATATGAGAGAATCTGGGAACAGTATATCTAACAATATATGTTCCTGAGAGAATGTTTTAGGCGAATTTTTATATGAGAGAATGTTTTAGGCGAATTTTCTTTAATTACAGATAAATGTATTTTAGGTTCAGGAAATGATTTATTCTTCGGGTACGTCTAAACAACCGCTCAGGACCTCCTGAGTGCACTCAGGACATACAAAGTGCACTCAGGACCCATTACCGTAATCATATCTGCACACATGATGGATGTTTATATTCTTTATACGCTTCTTATTTTAGAGTTAAATTTTGGTAGAAGTTGAAATCACAGGGGCGGATCCAGCCATTTTAAAAAGGGGGGGTCCTAACCCAGGGCAAAAAAAGGGGGGTTCAACTACATGTCCCCATTCAAATGCATTGATCGGCCAAAAAAAGGGGGGGTTCCAACCCCCCCCGGAACCCCCTCCCCCCTCTGGATCCGCGTTGAATCGAACTTAGATAGATATGTTAATTCTTATAAAATAATGAGGGCACGTGTCACTGATTACACAACTACTGAGCCATGAATTATCCAATCAACAAAATTGATTGGATTATCTTTATTGTTTTTTAGGAATTGTATTGTTTAGTTCAGTTTTACCTTTAACATGAATTTGCATATAGAAAAAATAAAATATATATCTCATTCGATGTGCTTTTTCAGTTTATATTTCATGATGACGGGTAAATTAATTTGTTGTGTTTTGCAGTTCACGAATAAAGAAAATTATTTTATAGTTTTTTTTCTGTAACAAGTTCGATTTTTGTTTTTCAGTGTGATTCTTTTCTCTCTCTCTATCTAAATCAAGTTTTTAAACAAACACAATGTTGACTGAATATCAAATTTTATTACATTTGTATATCTTTATTCTCAACAAACCATTATACAAGAGAAGACAATTATGTACAATATTCAGTTTAACCTTAACGGAAATCTGTGCACGAAGACTTAGTCGTGGTTTGAACAGATTTCGTGTCAATAAACTGTCTTCGAAATAGTCTTTCTTTGTTAATGTTTGTGTCATTTTGGTCTTTTGTGGATAGTTGTCTCATTAGCAATCATACCACATCTTCTTTTTTATAATTTCTCGCTACTACAATCTAACTTACATATTTTTTTAGAAATAATTATACCCAAAATATCATAATTTTAAAAAAACGGAGACGAAAACGGAGACAAGTTCATTTTCAGAATTTATTTTCGCATTGAAATTCGTTTCAGGCTTGTGAAACTGGACAAAACGACTTTAATTAGAGAAAAAAAACTTAATAAAAACGGATTTCTTAAAATATTCGTATAACTCAAAAATAAAATTCCTGGACAAGTTCGATAAAAATGAGAAATAACATCTAACTACATGTATATGAGTTTGATTGTTTGAAAAGTACGGCTTTTACCGTTTAGAACGGATTCCATATACAAAACTTTAATTAATATAAATTCTTTTAAAGTATGAACATTTATTTCCCTTTTCAAACTCGTGCAAAGAATTAATTACTGGTCCAGGACATGATAATAAAATTAAGAATAAAACTTAAAAATTTATGGAACGAAATCTTAATAAAAGACGAAAATCTTAAAACATCGTGATATTCATTCTAGACGTCACAATATTACTTCCCGCATGGTCACACTGTACTAACAACATAATGTATAAAACAACAATAAAGATAATCCAATTAATTTTGTTGATTGGATAATTCATGGCTCAGTAGTTGTGTAATCAGTGACACGTGCCCTTATTATTTTCTAAGAATTACAAATGTAACATATCTATCTAAGTTCGATTTCAAATTCTACCAAATTTAACTCTAAAATAAGAAGCGTATAAAGAATATATGCATCCATCCTGTGTGCGATGACTATAAAGGGTCCTGAGTGCACTTCGTATGTCATGAGTGCAATCAGGAGGTCCTTCAAGCGGTGTTTAGACGTACCGTTATTCTTCTGGAAGCTTCAATTTTTTTTTGTTATCAATAACTTTTACACAAGGAGACATTTTTGTTTTTTGACAGCATGAACCCCAGTTAATGAGCAAACACAAATTAAGAACGAAAATCGTTTACAATTAAATTTTATAGAAGGAAAAAGGGGGGGGGGGGGGGGGGGTAATAAACAAATTTTATTTACGCTCACATACTTCTAAACAGATTTGCATATGTAAGCTCTCTATAGATAATGTTAAATTATTTCAGGAGTTTTGAAAAAAAGAATATATACTGTTTAATTTCGACTAAAATAGAGATTCTTTTTATAGATTTGGTACCTCAGTTTCGACTCAACATTTCATTTTGAATTGTTAGATGGCAAACTCTTTAGGCGAATATTGTATCTGTTCTTTATTTAATTATGGTGATATTGGCGATAATATTCATTATAACAAGGCCTTGTACAAATCCTTGATTATAGAATGTTTGGCAATTGAAAAAGACGAAAGTAGACAAACCCTAATTATGCAGGGTTTCACAAGTTGATCTCCAAGCGGCCCACATTTAACATATAATAAGATCTATATTTCTCAACGTTTTCAAAATGAAATAAATTGAATTGAAAATTTCCCAACTGTGAAAATTTGTTATTTCTAAACGTCTTTAATTATTATTTCGGAAAAAAAAAAATTTAGCATATTCATATATTTTCATAATTTTTTCCGAGGAAACCTTTTTTTTTGCAAAGTTTACTTCTATGTGTTTTTAACCATCACCAGCGACTTATTCTCTGCCATCACCAATTAGTCCTAATTATTAAAGATCAATTGACCAAATTCAAATGATGATTGGTATATCGTATTGAATATGATCATCGGTCATCCGTGACGTATCCCAAATAACGACGCATGCCGATAGATAGATCATAGTTTATTAATTAGCGTCTCGCAATTTAAATTTCATCAAGGGGACTTAATTAAACCAGTTACTATACAAATCTTGAAAAAACGATGTACATGTACTTTTTAATATTTTTTTAAAACAAATTACGAAAACGTTTAGTGTAAAAATCACCGAATATAAATGTTTCTTTCTTGCAGGTTTTGGCATTTGTAAATAACATTAACGTTTTGGAATTCTAATGCAAAAGACAGTCGATTCAAACTGAAATAACTTATTTAAAGATGGTTTGATTTTTTCAGAGACACACATATATATATGTCTCAATACATGTATTATATGTCTCTGATTTTATCAAAACAAAAATAACAAAATTATAAAATATGTTAGTTATCGAATGTATACCCTGAACTCTTACTATTATATATATGTCCTAAGTTACTTAATGTCCTGTGTGCAACCAGGAGATCCTGAACGGTTTTTAAACGTACCATTATTTTATATGCATATATTCAAAGCTGTTCTTAATTATATGCATACTAGGTATCAGTGGCGGATCCAGGGGGAGGGTTTCGGGGGTTGGAACCTCCCCTTTTTTTGAACGATCAATGCATTTGAATGGGGACATATGGTTGGAACCACCCCCTCCCCCTTTTGTCCTGGGTTGAGACCCCCCTCCTTTTCAAATGGCTGGCTCCGCCGCAGAGGTATATTTATATATATATGTGTGTACCAGCCCCCCTCCTAAATCTTTGGAAACAAATGGTAGATTATATAGGGAATCACGGAAGCATGACTGGACGTGAACACTCTAAGGCAGTCAATGAGTCCACACTTATGAAAATTTCTGGATCAACCATTGCTTAGTTCTAGTTATCTTAGGTCCTAGTGTGAAATAATGCCAATAGGTCTTTTAAAACACATCTTTATTCATACATGTATATATACGTTTTCTCACGGATTTGTTCATGCAATATTGGAATTATGTTTACTCAATGCGCAATTACTGAAGTTTATATTTGCTACTTTTCTTCTTAATTTCATATAATTTTTTTTTCGATTTTTTTTCTTCGAAAAATTAGTGGTGTTGAAATAGGGAATGGACACAGATACCTTATCACATTTAACCAAAGAAATGTTGTATAATGTCATCAATCTGTATTACACGTAGACAGGATGTTCTCTAGAAAACTATACGTTATACACACCCGAGAATACACGCACTGTCGAAATGGAAAATTACTGTATGTTATAGTTACCTGTAATCAGCTTTGCAACACCATGTCATGACAGTTCAAAAAGATTTTCTTCAAATCAAAATGGAATATTCATTTTTTCTGTAAAATTTAAAACTTTAAAAAGTAGACTTTGACAAAATTATGAAAAAGAAAGAATTGAACAATTTAAAATCGTATTTTAACAAAGATTTAGATATAATTTTACAACGATCCTTAAAAAATAACCAAACAAACGTTGAATCAAACGATATGAACCTACGCAGTTTTATATTAAAATACTGACACACACCAGTTTGCCATCTCAGTATGCAAGGCAAGGGTGCTTGGTGAGGTGCTGGAACTTGATGTACATGTATCATTAAGTTAATACAGTTCTGTTAGGATTGACTGCCTTTTTACAGAGACTTTCTATTCTTACTGTTATCAGTTAGTATAGACGGTTCCTGGCTTAGAATGATTCTCTGCTCAGCAAATGGTGCGTAATTAGCATTTGAATCAAATTTGTTGTAGAAGTAAAAAACACAAATTAATGTATTTGACAACTTTATTCAGGGGCACAGTCTATATTATCCGGCGTAAATAACTTCGAGATTTATGTGGAAGTTTACTCTGCTGCTCGATCTATGCTAATCGATGTTCCAGTATATTTCATATTTATATTTATTCGTGAGGCTTCGTAATCGTTTATATTCACTAAAAGCACAGTCGCCTAAATATTTTATATGGCGAAAAAATTGCGAAAATTGGGGGAAATAATATATTTTTAGTAGCATTATTATTTTAAAATCTTAAGAGGTTGCTTGCAAATTTAACTCTAAAATGAGAAGTGTATGACGATCTATAACGAATATATACATCCACCATGTGTGCAGATACGACGGCGACTATATAGGGTCTGCCATGAGTGCACTTTGTATGTCCTGCATGTGTGCACCCAGGAGGTCCTCCTGAGCGGTGTTTAGACGTACCGGGAAAATCTTATCTGATTCAGGATCAATTCATCGGTTACACTCCCCTGTCACCAGTGATTCTTTTTTGCTGACATTCTGAAAAAGTATTGTGTAGTCCCTGTGTAAGTGTTGACTCTCAACTTGCACATGTGATTTTTTAACACTCCCCGGACTTCTGCAAAAAACAATTATTCAGTTCACTGATTTAGATGGAAGGTAAACGAACAGAAAGTCACAGGACATTCCGACAAAAAGTCACAGGACAAAAAGTCAAACACATGTCAAACTCAGGCATAAAGTAACAAAGTTGATAGGACAAAAAGTCACAAACAATTTGTTGACAATTGATTGAATATAAATGAAAAAAGATTTTGAAATATCTTCTTTTTATTACATATATTCATTTTTAATTTTAGGAAATTGTTCATAATATAAAAAAGAAGATGTGGTATGATTGCCAATGAGACAACTGTCCACAAGAGACCAAAATGACACAGACATTAACAACCATAGGTCACCAAACAGCCTTCAACAATGAGCAAAGCCCGAGGTAAAGCCCATACCGCATAGTCAGCTGTAAAAGGCAATCATACTATATCTTTTTTTTATATTTACATGTTAAAAAATGCGTGCAAATGTAATCAAAAGCTGCACACAAACGTAATGATTTTTGTGTGCAAATGTAATGGTAATGTGCGCAAACCTAATGCACTGATTTATTTGTTTTTAATAAATTTTAATTTAAAAGTTGCTACATCATGTTCATGTATAAAACTTCAAGAAAAATACAAAAAGAGTGTTTTCTTGTTCAAAGAAAAATAATCTCAAAACTAAATTGTGACTTTTTGTCCTGTGACAGTGTGTGACTTTTTGACTGTGACTTTCTGTCCTGCATTCAGATTGAATAGGGGAGTTTGGTTGACCCTGCCTCCCTCTATCTGAGACTACTATCTCAGTGATGAGCTTTGTGTTTCATGTACAAATGTATTGTGCTTTAATTTATGTACAAAAAAATTGAAAAACAGATATGTTACACATAAGCAAACGACAATCACTGAATTATCGGATCCTGACTTGGAACAGGCACAACCATAACAAATTGGCAGGGTATAAGGAACTTTGAAAATATTTAGTTTTTGTGGTTTGGTCTATTTTCCGGATACTGTAAGCAATAAGGCCCCTTTATTTAGTGAATGAAATAATTGTAAGATGCACTTAGCTGTCTGTCATATTTTATATGAACTTGACCACATTTTCATGCATGGTTCATTGGTCAATGAAACACTGCATTGTTTTGTCAGTTTATCATATGTTTAAAGTTACAGGTAGATTATATTTGGTAGATATGAAACAATTGTAAGGTGTGCATGTCTGAATGGCAGATTCATATATAAACCATGACCGCATTTTATTGTTCTTTGGTCAATGATAAGTTTTCTTGGTTTTGTCATTTTATCAGGCCACATTTAAAAGAATGTCTGTTTCCCCTCCCCCGGGTCTACCCTTTGTAAACAGACCAGGAAGGCAGGTTTTTTTTAGCTCACCTGACCTGAAAGGTCAAGTGAGCTTTTCTCATCACTTGGCGTTCGTCGTCTGTCGTCCTGCGTCCGTCGTCCGTAAACTTTTACAAAAATCTTCTCCTCTGAAACTACTTGACCAAATTCTTCCAAACTTGACCACAATCATCCTTGGGGTATCTAGTTTAAAAAATGTGTGGCGTGACCTGTCAAACCAACCAAGATGGCCGCCATGGCTAAAAATAGAACATAGGGGTGAAATGCAGTTTTTGGCTTATAACTCAAAAACCAAAGCATTTAGAGCAAATCTGACATGGGGTAAAATTGTTGATCAGGTCAAGATCTATCTGCCCTGAAATTTTCAGACGAATCGGACAACCTGTTGATGGGTTGCTGCCTGTGAAATGGTTATTTTAAGAAAATTTTGCAGTTTTTGGTTATTATCTTGAATACTATTATAGATAGAGATAAACTGTAAAAGCAATAATGTTCAGCAAAGTAAGACCTACAAATAAGTCAACATGACCAAAATTGTCAGTCGACCCCTTAAGGAGTTATTGCCCTTTATAGTCAATTTTTAACAACTTTTCATCATTTTTTGTAACTTTTTTAAAAATCTTCTTCTCTGAAACTACTTTGCCAAATTTAACCAAACTTGGCCACAATTATCATTGTGGTTTGTAGTTTAAAAAATGTGTCCGCTGACCCAGCCTACCAAACAAAATGGCCGACATGGCTAAAATTAGAACATAGTGGTAAAATGCAGGTTTTGCTTTATATCTTTGAAACTAAGACATTAAGGGCAAATCTTTCAAGATTTAAATGTCCATCAGAATAAGATATATCCCCTCACAAATTTTCAGTTGAATTGAACAACCTGTTGTTGGGTTGCTGCCCTAAAATTGGTGATTTTAAGGTAATTTTGCAGTTTTTGGTTATTATCTTGAATACTATTATAGATAGAGATAAACTGTAGACAGCAATAATGTTCAGCAAAGTAAGATCTACAAATAAGTCAGCATGATCAAAATTGTTAGAGGACCCCTTAAGGAGTTATTGCCCTTTATAGTCAATATTGAACAACTTTCGTCATTTTTGTAACTTGTATAAAAATCATTTCTAAAACTACTTGGCCAAATTTAACCAAACTTGGCCACAATCATAATACTAGGGTATCTATTTAAAAAAAAAGTGTCTAATGACCCCGCCTACCA
Organism: Mytilus edulis; assembly: GCF_963676685.1. Lineage (NCBI taxonomy): Eukaryota > Metazoa > Mollusca > Bivalvia > Mytilida > Mytilidae > Mytilus > Mytilus edulis. The sequence goes on from NC_092354.1 coordinate 14,940,009, forward strand.
ACGAAGATGGCTGACATCAGTAAACACATTAACAGGTGAGCGACACAGGCTCTTGAGAGCCTCTATTTTTTTTTAACTGGATGTGATTGTCATAGCATGGTCACATGAATGGTTTGACTTGTCCAGTTCAGGCCACTTATCAGTTGTTTGTGCTCAATTTGAGTGTATTTATTTAGATTATCAATCCTTCTGCTTTCAAGCACTTTCCAAAAATGGAAACAAATTATTTTCAGGAAAAAAATAATTTCGATTTTTTTGTGGAAAATAATTTGTTGACCCGGACGCTTATTTTTGACCCGTGTGGGGGGAGGGGAAACAAACATATTTTTAATTTTGGCCTTAGATTTTTTAAGCATAGGTCTACTTGTTGTATGGAATGACTACAAGGTATCAAATAAAAAAATATGTCTGCCTGCCAAGGTTAATTTTACTGTGACCTCATATTCATAGAATAATGATAATATTCATGATATTGAACAGCAAGAATGATGAGTAAGTTGATGTTATATACAAATAAGACAAAATTTTCAGTTGCCTACTAATTATGTAATACATGTAGTAGTTATTTTTGTCATTAAATGATGTTTACCCTTTTATGTGTAGGGCAAGAACATGAAAGATAAAGGGGAAACTATAAACAGAAGAAATTATCAACAAAATAAGATTTACAGAGGTCAACAAAGCCTAAATGGTAAGTCCACTGTTATAAAAATTTTTGTCCTTGAATGATAATTAAATATTTATTAAAATAAGATGTGGTATGATTAAAGAGAAAACTATCCATCAGAGTTCAATTTAGTGGATGTAAGCATTGTAATTACTTATTAGAGGCCATTGATGACCTGTAAGTAATGAGAAAACCCATACCCTATACATGTTATAGTAATCTATAAAAGTCAACACTAACCAAATTTGAAACAGAGCATCAATTCAAACGTCAAATATACCAGACTAATTTATAAAAACAAAAAATTATGAAAAATAAAAATGACGGGTATGAACCAACATCATCCACTGAACTATGTACAAGCTCCTGATATTAGACAGGTATAATATGGCTGGGTTGATATAAAAATAAGAAACACTTAGCAGTCTGATTTCCAATGAGACATTTCTCCAATAGAGATCAAATGACATTTAAGGAGGCTCTAGGGTATAACAATTTCAGAAAAATGTTTTAATATTTTTTTTTCATAACTCAATTTATTTATATCTTTATCATATGGTACACCAAATCATTCAAAACAATCAATTTGGTTTGGCCCCAGATGACTTTTAAAATGCATATATCATTGAAAAAGCTCCAAATTATCTCCCTTTGGTGCAAAAATGCCATTTTTTGGCATTAAAAATGTAATATCTTATTTAACTCAACGGTGGCCTATATTTTTTATTATAATTTTAAATAAGCTGTACTTTAACTAAACTATTATAAAATTTAAGCGATTTCTGTAATTTAGTACTTGAATATTTAAATGAAAGTTTATCATATTAATCATAAACATGATAAAATAGCCATTTTATTGATCTCTTCACTGATAATTTTTGAGTTTGTGTATTTGTAGGTCAGAAATCTGGATTTTCATGGTCATCATTCACAGATCAATACTGAACGGAAAACTTAAAGCTGATATTTTTCTCCATAGTGCGACTTTTTTATTAATTTGAAATGGAACATGTTTTTTCCTACATTTATTTGAAAGAGGAAATTTCAACATGATGACTATAAACAAAAAGGAATCATATCATCACGATCATTGATGCACAAGAACTTGATCATATAAATACAACAATGTAATTATCAATTGAAAGATGGAACGAATGAACAAGATATTAGAATGTTGTTGTCCAAATAAACTTGCTTTGTCTCCTCATTTGAATCTCTCGATTCAATAAAGATGTACAGAGGAAGATCTTTGAAGAACAGATTGAAAAAATGTTTTGTCTAAGAATTGCAGGAATATTCTAGTGAATGAAATTATTTATTGACTTCACTCTTATATAGTGGACTGAATAATTGTACATAGCAAGTTGTGAATAAAGAAAGCAAAAACTTTAACAAAAAGTGTTTATATTATAAATTTGCAAATATAAGCATACTATTATGTACACCACAAAGTTATATATTATAATTCAAATCGTTTGCCTATACAAGTATTGCAATGAACCTATAACAAAGAAAATCTTACCTCATGAAAAGAGTGAACTATTCAGTCAGAATATGAAATATTTTTTCAGTTCTATTTTTCATAATAGAATAAACAAGACAAAGATTTCAAAACAATATTTTTTCATTTATTTAGAAATTTCATCATTTTGTTTCAGTGAAAGGACTTTATTCTTTGACTGTAAAATATTATTATTATACATTCCAAAATAAGAATAATCTTTATTGTCATATAAACAAATAAAAAACATGTTTGTGACAAAATTTAAAAAAAATTATATATATGTATATATAAAAAATATAAAAAAAACTCGTATACATTTAAAACATTTTACTACCAAACAGCATTCATTGTAACATACACATAACTTTATATTTATATATAAATATATTTGTAATTTTAATCCCATAGGATTTTATTTTGTCCCATGGGATATTAAAAATCCCATGGGATAATTATAGTCCCATGGGATTTTTTTTGTCCCATGGGACAACAAATATCCCATGGGACAACAATAATCCCATGGGACCAAAAAAAATCCCATGGGATTTAACCAAAATCCCATGGGATAATGGTAAATCCCATGGGATTTTGCCCTGTCCCATGGGATATTGAAAATCCCATGTTTTTATAATTCAAATTGCAAAATAAATATGAAAGTAACAGTATAAAACCAATGAAATTATTGAATCCCATGTAATTCCGCACATTTTGGTTGTATACATGATATTGTAGCTCTTGTTTGAGGCGGCGGCGGATTTGCAAATGAGTGTTTTGCAAATTAAAAGTGTCCAGTGTTTTAACATTAACCAAGATAACTAAACAAAGACCAACGAACCTTGAAAATGAGGTTAAGGTCAGATGAACCATGCCAGGCAGACATGTACAGCTAACAATGCTTCTACAAAACATATATATAGTTAACCAATTAGTTATAGTTTAAGAAAAATAGACCAAAACACAAAAACTTAACACTGTGCAATGAACCGTGAAAATGAGGTTACGGTCAAATAAAACCTGCGCGACTGACATAAAGATCATAAAATATTTCCATACACCAAATATAATTGACATATGGCATATAGTTTTAGATAAAATGACCGAAACTCAAAAACTTAACTTTGACCACTGAACCATGAAAATGAGGTCAAGGTCACATGACATCTGCCCGCTAGACATGTACACCTTACAATCATTCCATACAACAAATATAGTAGACTTATTGCATATAGTATGAAAAAAAACCCCAGACCAAAACACAAAAATTTAACTATAACCACTGAACCATGAAAATGAGATCAAGGTCAGATGACACCTGCCAATTGGACACCTTACAGTCCTTCCATACACCGAATATACTAGCCCTATTGCTTATAGTATCTGAGATATGGACTTGACAACCAAAACTTAACCTTGTTCACTGATCCATGAAATGAGGTCGAGGTCAAGTGAAAACTGTCTGACAGACATGAGAACCTTGCAAGGTACGCACATATCAAATATAGTTATCATATTACTTATAATAAGAGAGAATTCAACATTACAAAAAACTTGAACTTTTTTTCAAGTGGTCACTGAACCATGAAAATGAGGTCAAGGACATTGGACATGTAACTGACAGAAACTTCGTAACATGAAGCATCTATATACAAAGTATGAAGCATCCAGGTCTTCCACCTTCTAAAATATAAAGCTTTTAAGAAGTGAGCTAACGCCACCGTCGCCGCCGGATCACTATCCCTATGTCGAGCTTTCTGCAACAAAAGTTGCAGGCTCGACAAAAAAGGTCTCGCCATGAAATAATGTGAAACAGTTTTAAAAAAATGGAAACTATAAAAACATTTATGATTAATGATTCAAAACAATAAACGGAAAAAAAAAATAAAGAAAAGAAAGCCACCAACGACAAACAGTGACCTACATTCTTGGCGGTTACACGAACCAAAGGGACTATTTTTTGACGAGTGAATACGAGTTAATCGGACAGAGAACTTTTAATTGTGTGTATCTATGCTCGAATGCTTGTATTTAACGAACGACATGCCCATCCACAAGATCTTTATAAAAACACGATTTGTATAGAAACAAAAAGTAACTTACCTTTATTGCATTTTGAAAATCTTCTGCTTCATCATTTGACAAATCTAAAAATTAAGTTTATTTATTAGATAATCTTTCGATTATCCATGCATTATTAAAACAGTTCAAAACTTGTAATATCAATATGTTTTCAAGGAAGTGGCTATTTAGCTGCACCATAGGCTCTTGAGTATACAATTTTTTTTTAATTGTCTTTAACTGTATATTTAATTTTCGACTTTTACATGCGTATCGCATACTTTACTTAACTTTTTTTCAAACCACAATCAACGGTTTTATTTCACAGTGTTTTTAAAATGTTTTTATACGTAGCTCAGTATTAATCGATACATCTAGCAAAATTCGTTCGAAAATATTTTAATTAACTACAGATTGAGGTCTTAAGTACTAGTACCCCGGACAAGATTCTTGCAATAGTTAGCACACCACTTAAAAGTAGAATAGAGTTTTGTTGAAATGCGATATTTGTGTTTTGCAAAAATATGTTTTTCAATTTTCTTTCAAAATGAAAAAAATAAAAATAAATTAAAAGTGCAGAAAACTTAAATTTGCTGAATTATAAAATAATTTTTGCTCATGTTAAAGGTTTAAGTTGCTGTAAGACGTCTTTCGCCTAACCACTTTTTAAATATCAGGAAATCATTACTCATTGGTTGACACGAATGTGACCTACCGAATTAGGCCTTTACCGGATTTGTAATAATATGAGCAACACGACGGGTGCCACATGTGGAGCATGATCTACTTACCCTTCCGGAGCACCTGATCTAACCCCCAGTTTTTGATGGGGTTCGTGTTGCTTAGTCTTTAGTTTTGTACGTTGTATCTTGTGTTCCTATTATTTATCTGTTGGAATTTTTTTTTATGTTTAGCCATGGCGTTGTCAGTTTATTCTGGTATCACAGTTCGCCCCTCTTTTACACAAGTCAAGGTTTTAGGGATCAGTTTTCCGACTTTTTTGCTGATATCTTACTAGCATCACATGACGGAAGTATATAAGAATGTGTCATCATGTATACAACCCAACAAAGTTTTTAATAAAATCTGCTACGTTTCTAATTAACTTTGTAGCTACCTTTTTATTACAAGTAAAATTAACATTGGCCTTTGTTGAAAGTGAAAAAAATAAAAATAAGTATGTTTTTTACGTAAGTATGTTTGTATACTTTACGTTCAGTGAATTTATTTGGTTGACCAAGGAAAAAAATAACACTATACGTAGAGGCAACTTGGGAGAAAAGGGCCATGGGGTGTCGATATGACCTACCCCTTTATGAAGCTACATATTTATATAATATATATATGTATGAATAATGACGGAAGTATATGAATAATGCATAGACTTTTTACAAGTATAACTCAGCGTGGACGTTGTTTTGTTCGTCCCCCTTTCATAATACTGGATCCGCATCGGATATATGTAAGTTTATGCTTTCGGGGACAAAATGCAATATTCATGACAACTTACGAATATGCTTACATGCTTAGTTTATTACCTTTAAATGATTTCTTCAAATAAAGTGCATCAGATATTTCAAGTGTCAGAACTAAAACCACCAGAAATTTGACGGGAACCATATTCACTGCTGTCCGTGGGGAATGTTGACCACTGTCCACTGTCACAACGTTCTGACTAACATCTCAAACAATTAAATAGTAAGAGTGGGGCACTAACAAGGTATTTTCCCGTAGCTATATATTTTTGTATTATTTCATGCAACCATATTGTAGAATCAATTTATTAATGGCACCATGCAAATTAAAAATAAAAATCAGCAAAAAGAATAACTATTTTTTGTCCTGTTTGATTTCAAGTCATAGATTTATGTATACAATATTTAACTGCTCATGAGGTGCGTATAGGGCATAAATCATACTACGCCCTTTAATAAATATCTTCTGTCAGTTTGTTTTCCAAACATGTACGTGTAAGAAAGTAAAAATTGAAAACTATGAAATGTATATCCTGTTTCTGTTCTTACTAATACATGTTTCAAGAATATAACAGATTGCGTTGTTAAGGTAAAGTGACACAGACAGAGGAATGTTGACAATGGTCTACTCGACTTGATCTCGGTATTTATATCGACCCGTCAGTCAAGTATATGCACGAACTATTTGCCACTGGTCATCAAGCAAGCCAAAGTCAATTGATCAGTAAGAAAGGCAGCTATGTTTATTTAATTATTTTACAAATATCATAAATCTAATTTTTAATTATTTTTATCGTTCTGAACCTGCATGAGATATTTGCTACTGGACGTTAAGAAACTAACAATCAATATATTTTATTAGTTTAAACATATTTATTTATAGTGGATTCGGAAACAAGTTATTACAACTGATATAAATCCCTATCCACTGTACTGGTGCGAATGCTGCCTTGTAGCGACACTACCATGCTCTTTTCCGTAATATGCACTCAGTCTGTGTCTTTTACGTACAAGAGATATTACATTCTCTTAACACGGTCAGCCATTTATCGACCCCTCCCGACGGACTATAATCGATTCGCAAGATTTGCAAATAGTGCCAAAGGAGAGCTGGAAAAAAATGACTGAAATTTTAAATCAGTTATAGTTTGAAATGTTTACGAAACTTATACAAGTGGGAATGGTCGAAATAATTTTGTTACTGACAACTGATTCATTATTTCCTTTTTTTAACATGTGTGCAGATTTTTTAATTTTAAATTTTAAAACCTACATTCAAATCCAACAAGCAAATTTTAGCTTATATTGACTTGGTTATCTATCTAACTTTCGATAGCGTTTGGTAGTAAAACAATGTAGTCCTTTATAATAATGTAGGGCCGCGGGTTAAAAAAAAGGGGGGGGGGTGCATGAGTGTGGCTGATGATGGGATGCTGGAAAAGCGTTTCGGACGTGACCTTTATTTACATCCTTATAGGATACAATCTACCTGACACATTATGATACCTCCTGGTTAATTTTTTAAATGCATGTTCAATTTTCAGTTATTAAGCATGTTAATTGTTAAATAATCAATGTAATCAATATGTAATCACTTGTATGAAATTGAACTTAATTGTACTGCTCAAATTATTGGGCGTCATAATTGACAATTAAAAACTTTGTATTTGTATTGTTGTATTGTTAAGATTATAACACAATTTTGAACAATTGAAAGGTCTTTCCTTTTTTCTTTTATTGATAGCCTACTTTGTTCAAAAATACATGGTTGCTAAGGGCTTTTATGCTGATAACAAGTGGTTGTTATGGACAGAAATCATTCGTAAGGATAAAAATATTACGCCCAGTATTAAAAATGTCATATGTGCTATTCATAGTCTTTCAAGTTAGAAAAAAATAAGTGATTACTAAGGATTTATATGTCGCTGCTAGGGACAAAAATATCATTTCCAGTATTAAAAATGTCATATTTATATTATTCATAGCCTTTTAAGTTCAAAAATATATGGTTGCTAAGGTGTTTTATGTCGTTGCTAGGGACATTAACCTCTGACCTTGACCTCATGTTATAGATCTGATCATGCTGAACGTTTTTGCAATTGAAAGTTTCTTTCTATCTCTAACCTCTTGAGGTTTAAGCAAAAAATCATCGTTTTGGAACAGAAAAACAAACAATTTTGGTGTCCTAGGTCCATAATAGTTGGTCAAATAATTTTGGACCCAAATAACAAATGTAGATATCGCCAAGACACATATTTTCGACGTTACATTTTGTCAATGTTCTTTTACGATTATTGAGTAAATCCAATAACAAGCTATGGTCAAAATCTAGGTCATGACCTTGACCTTTGACCTTATGTCAATAAACGTGAATTGATGATCATTCGTGAAGATCCTAGGTGGCTGCAACTTACGGTTTATGAGTTTCAGTGGCCAACCTACATTGGTTAATTTTCAAAGGGCATAACCCTATCAATGAGGGTGGTAAAGGGTGGTGCTTGCACGAAAAAAACGTGAAATAAAACATAATTTCACGTTGAACGTGAAATAATTTCTGTAATGAACGTTGCACGAAAAATAAATACTTTTATGTGAACCTTTTGTGACTGAATCACTGTCTTTTTGTATATATTAACTCTTTGTTTTACTTGATATTCCCGATTTAGTATACACATTTATGATTTAATTGGTTTACAGCTTTTAAAAAAGTATTTCTTGACGATCCCTGTCAAGTGTTTGAATTTTATTTGAAAATACCGAGCACGCAAAATGAGACTTTGAAAATCACGATGCACGTTAAATTAAATAAGCAGAACACGTTGAACGAGGCACCCGTCTTGCACGACTGAACGTCAAATAAAAAAGTAAAAACACGTTGAACGTGAAATAAAAAACGGCGATCACGTTGCACGAAAATAACCCTTTACCACCCTCATCAATGAGTCGTTGAATCTTTCTGATCCAAATGTAACGAAGAACCAGGGTCTGCTCATTAACAAGTTCAACCCTTCGGTTTTTTTCTGCCTATTATGGTTATGGACTGTCGAGTTAGAATGATAACAAGGTTTCGGTGTTAGGGGAGATAACCGCTATAAAAGAAATATTACGGGGTCGTGCCCTAACTACAAGATAGCTTTTGGTCAACCGATATTAGATACCTAATATCATTTTAACATGTTGCGTATTTTTTTTGGGGAAATGTCATTAAAGTTTGGGGGAAAGAATGATAACCAGAAGAAAAACAGTAAGGTCTTTCCTTATAGTGAAATGAAAGACCTTAATAAATGAGAATGCAAAGATAATGTTTAAACCAAAACAAGAAGAGTATAATTGAAATTATGCTATAGGCTTTAGTCGTAAAAAAATCGATCATAATAAAATGGAACTGATAATTAATCCTTTCTTAAAACAGCATTGATAAGTTTAGTACATAGCATGATTAAAGTGCATATTCGATTTTTTTTATGTTTAATACAACTGATACATCAGACTGTTCTACCTTCGTGTTAACTGATAACAGAAATTTAACAGCCACAAGATATTTAAGAGGGCCAAGCATGGGGGAGGGGGTCCATACTGTTTTTAACCTAACTTTCAAAACCATTTTTCTCTTCTTTTCTTTCTATCCTTTGTAGAAGTACCCCAGTATCTTATTTTTTTAATGTGTTGTCTATATTTTATCTATTTTTTTTTGTTTGAACTTTATTCTGTATTTCCCCCTATAATTCTCTATCATGTATATCCCCATCTAGACCCTCATATATAACCACGAGTCTCTCATGTTATCGGTTATCAGCTTGTTATGTATGTACTACGTATTTTCTGTCACTGACAGTGATGTGGACAGTTAAACTTTGGACACTTGTTTACTTGTTATCAGTTTATATCTTTTCTGTGACCCATTTATATGAAGTTTGTTTGTCATCGGGTCATAATACTCCTTGTTTAAATGAATATGAAATTCAGAATGAAAATTGGGAATATGTATGCATCTCTTGCTTTCAAATGTTTGGATTTTAGCGTACAGAAAAGCTTTCCTACAAAATCTTTATTTTTTAATAGTTACAAATTTTTGAAAGACATTCCTATATCTTTGAACGAAATCAGAAAACTGAACGAGAATACACAAGAAGCGATAAAAAGTCTAAAGTTTTAGAAAACGTACAACAACCAAGAGAAAAAAAACAACGAAAGAATAACACAAGCCAATACACGTAAGAATTTGGAAAGGAAATGTACCAAAGAGACAACAAACCGACAAAAAAGCAAAAAGAGCCCGAGGCCACTAAACAGTGTCCAACACAGCGGAAACATCCTTCAGCAGAAGTTTTTTTTAGCTGGCCTAAATATAAAACAATAATAATAGTTCAGTGAAATGGACGCCACATTAAACTCTGAACTATATAAATGAATCAAAAGCACCTGAAATAACCCCTAGTTTCGATTTATGAGTTTGATTGTCCTTCTGGTATTTTCGCCTCTTTTTCACAAAGGCTAAACGTTCCGGACTGGTGGACAGTCGCTAAAAAGCGTCAGAAATTTAAAAAAAATTGTGTGAAAGAGAGAGAGATGAAAAATGAATGTTCTTATATTTGTTTCACTTGAGTTATGATAGTATATTGAACACTATGGGTCTCATTTATGCTTTTAAACTTCTTGAGTATAATTCAATTAACATAATTCAATTAACATTCTGGACATTAATTATCAACTTTGAAGAGATGTGTTTGTCATTTTTTAGTTAAAATGCTGTATTTCTATGGAGACATTACAAAGAAAAGGAAATACCGTTTCTAAAAACAAAAGCGTTTGTTAATGACATATAACTATGATCACTACCAATCGAGCACTGACAGTTGTTTCCATTCGTTTGATGTTTTTGAACCTTTGATTTTGTCATTTGATAAGGAACTTAAAGCTTTGAATTTATTTTGGAGAATTTTTTTTTGTTATTTTACTTTTTATTTATTTTATTGTTAAATATTCGTATGTTGCTGTAATCAAACCTATTGAAGTGTTCATGTCCTTGGTTTACCACGTGAAGACCTATATCACGTTTATCGTTTGATGCAAATTGTGTTTATTTTAATCAACTGTATTACATTATACGTTGTATCAATTTGATAATATGTTATCCTTACAGACTTTGAACATCACATATCATACACCTGATTCAACGTTCATGTAGATAACACATACAGTTGTGAAGAAAAAGGAATGAAGCACACACGTTTTTTAAAAGTAAGTATTGAAAAAATGCAGATGATACCCGACAGGGTATTTGGCGAGAAATTGACATCGACTGGGCACAAATCCGGAAAATGACTGAAAGACAAAAAGACATACAAAATTGCACGAAAAAAGCAAGCCAAATAAAAGACTGAGAGACAAATACCACACAAAAACACCCTGGTGATCCGAAGACGGATTTTAAGCTGTACATGTAGTTCTAAAATTTCTAATATTTATTGTAAATAGTTTTGAAGAGTTCTGGTGAAGAATTGTAAGTATCATGGTCAAGGGAAGACATTTCAGAATCTCTACTTGGTCGGATAAATTCTTATTGGCGTGCTTGACTTTCTCTTTAAGTCATAATGGAAACCGAAAATGACGCATTGATTGTGTAGATAGCTTGCTTGTTACCTATGATTCAGTTATGTTTACTGCCCTCCTTTTGGAGTAGTATAGTCCTATAAAGAGATAGGTTGATAATTATCTGAATGACAAGTCTACTATTAAAGGAGGGTAGTATGCAGCACCAAAGAATCACTTCACGGTTCAGCTAACAAGCAAGCTTACCTAAGATTGCTTATTCCTACACAATCAAGGCTTATGCGGTAATTAAAAAAATATATATATTGCTGTGCCATCACTGTCCCATTTGAGTTGTAAATTTTTTCGCTGCAAACATGTTTGAGGCTACCGAATCATGTGTATGATTGACCCAATAGCCGGCAATTCAGTGGTTATCGTTTGTTTCTGAATACTATATTTGTTTTTCGTTTTTTTGGCATACATCAGCAGTAAAATATGTAATGTTTGAAGTAATATCAAGTATTTGTCATTCATAGATTTTTTAAATTGTGAAAAATGCATTATATATGTTATAACCCCATAACGGTAAAATTGACGCCACCCAAAATGAAAACTTGATCTGAGTTTTATAGTAAAACTAATTATGAATATTCATTTGCATAGATAGCTACAATGTTTATTGATAGATCTCTTTATAGGTGGTGAATGAATAATTGTTCTCTGATACCCAATATGGATGTTGATGACACATCCAGCAGCAGTGAACCAGACATGCAGTCGTACCAACATCCCTAAGTAAGTATTGCTTGAGATCTCATTGGTCATTCATTAGTTATCTTTGTGGTGAATTTTGTCAAAATTGTTTATTTACAATCGTCATTTAAACAAAAATTTCAAAAATTAAAAATGAAAAACAAAAATTTCAGAATCTGTAGTTTTTACTGATAGCAAAAATACAAAACAAGCTAGCCTAAAAAAAAGGAATTTGTTCCCAATTTTTCTCGGTCTGTGTACTCAGTAATTTTTACTCGAAGTTTACATAATATGGATCCATGTTTTCTGTAAGCATATGGACAAACACACAACGCAACACACGTTTTAATTGTGCACCTGATATTATGGCATTATTTGAGAATTTTGTACTGATTTTTCATATTCGAAAAAATGAAGTCATGTTTAACAACACATCCTGCATTCTTTATTCAAGAACAATTCTTTTAAAATTAACAGATATTTTAGACACATAACTTAGGTGATCACAATTTATTAGAAATTGTTGGGGGGAATTTCTTCAATTATCTCCCAAAGTGGAACAATTTGTAACTTCAAATGCGTTGTTAAAATTCTCAAAAATCGTTATTAAGAGACCGGTGTAGTCTAAACTGAAAACTGTTTATAGTTCAATATATAAGTTTCTTGTGCCAAAATAAATATGCAAATTATGTTAATGTTCACCCTCTACCTTTGTATTTTATATGACCGGAACTGTACAATCCGAAAATTTGACGATCGAGTAAAATAGCAAAAAAATTATTTTCAAACGTTTAGTCATAAAGGCGAATGTAGCATGAAATAATTATCAATCTAAACATATTACTAATGTTGCTTCAAGATAATTGATTTGTTAGAATATTTAACTTTTGTTTTTAAATTATTTTTCTCTTGTTTCATTATTTTTTTTAACAGATGTTGTTCTTTCCAGAGAACAAAATGTTCTTCAGGTTCCTAGTACTGGTATGTATTAAACTTCAATACTTACATCAGTAAATCGTAATTACTATTTGTGTGTGTGTTGGTGTGTGTGTGTGTTTTGCTGAATTCGAAAAATATATAACAATAAATTGAGAATGGGTCCATGGAACACATTTATGCCCTCGCTAGCATATAACATTACAAAGGGACATAACCCCATTACGGTTAAATTGATGCCACACAAATTCAAACTTGATCTGAGTTTTATCGTAGAAATAATTATATATAAGTTTCATAACATTTAGTTGAGGCAAACTAAAATTAAAAAGAAAGGACACCTATTTGAAGACGTACGTCCGGACGGACAGATGGACGCAACAGTTGGGGTGTAAATAAATTAAAAAGAATTATAGAACTTCTACAAAAATTAGTAATTTTGAATTATCGTTTTCTTTAATATTACATAAAACAACACTATACAGTTACCAAACTTAATTTCGCAGACCGATGCATGGATGTGATGACAATGAATGATAAGAATTAGTTATTTCATTGTTTGACGCCTTCATCGATTTTTATCATAATAAACATTATTCAAACGTAATTAAAACGCATGCTTAAGTCTTCCAATGCTAATTTTAAGTTTTACAACATATTCATGATATTCAAAACTGTTATTATTTAACACGAATTACATGACTGTGTTATAAAATTTTTCATTTCTAAAAATCGTACTTCTTGTTGTGCTACTGTAACTATTATGAATAGAAAGTATTACATTTTTTGAGAATAAAGCCCTGATTTAATATACGTATTGTCATTAACAGAAGTCTGATAACCATGTACTATATTTTAGATTCAAGCATGTACAGCCTTTCCATTCCAATGCCCCGACCCAGCACAATGGTCAATTAGAGCAAGAGGTCTATGTCCTAATCCATCAAAGTATTCCTGTCTCAAGAATGATCTGATTAACGGATATTCTGAAAATTGCACAATATCTGATTTCCAGGCGCCAGGTAAGCTGGAGAAACCTACATTTTCTACCAAACAACTCCAAGAAAACACCAAACTGGTAATTAAACTTCCGAAGAAAACAAAATAGTGCATGCTTGTTTATCATTGACGAAGATAAACCACAACTCTTTCTTGGAAATATATTCGATTAAAACTAGAAATTAAAACCCAATAAATACCAAACTTCCAAGAAATTTCAAAACCGAAAGTCCCTTATCGAATGGCAAAATCAAGCGCTCAAACATATTTATACGAAGATAAACAACTATCATATTCCTGACTTTAGACATAACAGACTTTAGGAGATAACATCTCTTTGAACGATTATATATATCCAGGGGACAATGCTTTCAATACCCTAAATAAAACACATATTTGTTATAAAAACTATGTGTTTTGAAATATTCTCTCTAGGTAGAAAAGGTGTTCTTCGCGGAGGATTAGATGCAGACATTTGTTCACAGGAGCGGTATCATCCATGGCCGATAAAATATTATACAAATGCTAGTACCAACTGTATCTTTCTTAAGTCTATATGCAATGAAGAAGGACAATTGGTCTATTCTAACGGAAATCGTAATACAGATATTACCTGCAGGTGCGACTTTACAAGAGGTTACGATTTCATCGGAAAACCCCGAAATCCATGTTACTGTGTGCCATCAGAAGAAGATTGTTCATGTCATTTAAAGACATGTATTGACCAGACGTACTATTTATCGCCAGGTATTTATTAGTCTATCTGCGTTGTGTAACGATATTTGTAATTGGATTAGAAGGAATAGTGTTTAATAGAAGTATGCCACGAAGGCATTGCAGTGGCCCTAGTTAATTTAAACATATTTATTTATAGTGGATTGGAAACAAGTTATTGCAACTTATATTAATCCCTTTCCACTTTGCGGGTGCGAGTGCTGCCTTGTAGCGGCATTACACTACTCTTTCTCTACAAGGGTGTAGTTTACGAGCAAGAGATATGGCTCTCTCTCAACACGTGTCAGTCATTTGTTGTCTCCTTCTAACGGACTACTATCTTTATTCATACCGTATGTTAAACCCTATTTTCACGATCTTAATCATGCAATTTTTTTAAAAGTTAAATTTAATAATGTTGTCTAGGATTATATTTGATTTACAAAGGCTAAAAGTTTCTTATTTTGGACAAACATGTGACCGGGGTTAACATTTCCTTTGAGACAGAACCCTTCCCCTTAAGCCTCAAGGATAATGTCGAATAAACAAACGTACAGCAAAACGCATTACGTGCTGACATCTACACGTTCTTACCTTATTATAAAATCTCTTTGACGTATATCTGCATCATGCTTCAAAGTTGTGTATTATTACAGACAACATTATTAAGGTATATCGTTTCTATGTATGCATTGGCTTTTACTTTTGTTGTACATAAGTGTTTCTGTTGTTCCTATGTTTTCCTCTTAAAGTTGGTGTGTGTGTTTCTCTCAGTTTGAATATGTAACCCGGAATTGTTTTCTCTCAATCAATTCATGACTTTTGAAATGCGGTATACTACTGTTGCCCTTCAATTATAGTTTATGTTAATAATCAAATTGTTTACAGATTACGAATGCATTCACGAGAAGATGAACACATCAATAGCTAATTGTCGAACAATTACCAGAGAAAGGTAAATTATTTTCATTTGAATTAAAATAAACCAGATAGATCATGTAACTATAAGTATGTTGCTTTTACATATTTCTCTAGCTATCATGATGTTTTGTTTGTAGTGAAAATGTTCAAAACAGTGTGCATATTTGCTAAGAGAACATTTATATTACAGAGACAGCACAGAAAGAAACGACAGTAGTACAGAAGATATCACAAGAACAGAAAATATTCCAACGATAGGTAAACGATGAATGCAAAACTGTGACATTTTATCTATTTAGATTTGAATACGTATTATTTTGGCAAATAAATGGTACAGTTTCACCAAATATGTAGGCTATACTCTTAATATTTATTTTTAACTATATATGATAGAGTGCAACAATATAAAAATGTTGCAATTACGTTATATGTTCAATGATTTTTTTGTTGAAAAATTTACAAAAAAAAACACACAAAGAGCTATGAAAGTACCACTTTAAAGTGCCCCCGAAACGCTCCCTAGATTTATTCTGATTAGAAAGACTTAAATCTAAACATTAGAAAGTCTATGGTGTACTGGACAAAAAGACATGCAAGATGTGTTCAAAGCCACGTCCATCATTCATCAAAACAAAACCTGGAAAACGAACAATAACAGTGAAGAATATCCCAATGTACAGCAGCAAGTAGTGATTTTGATTGGAGTAAATTAAAATGGATTGTGAGCAGACCTAGAAGACATCATTGTATAAACACAAACCTATTTTTCAGATACTGCAAATCTATTTTGATCGCAGTTCGGCTGATAGAGCTATATTTTTTTAATAGGTACTACTGTTTTCTAATAGGTAATTCTATTTTTTTTTATTTCAGTGCAACGGGAATCATACACTCGAATAATTGTTATAACTTTATGCATTGGTAAGCATGTTATTAGTCATCATTTAAAACAAAATTCTCGAAATGGATTGTAAAAGGGCTGAGTGAAGTATGGACGTAAGAACACATTTATATTCCATTTGTTTTAAAATAAGTTAAATCATTTAATAAGATTTACGTTAATAAAAGATATCAATATTAAATAGGTTAAACAACAATCATGTAGAGTACTACTTTATATTGTCAAAAAAGCAATTGTGATTGTGACAAATACGTTCTTTTTTTGTTTATTGATTACTCCCACATGTCCCATGAATGTATCGACATTTTTTCAAAAAATATTTCAATCATGATTCAAAATATAAGGCAACAAATCTTGCCAAACATGTCGTCATCATATTTGTTGTACTCTCCTTGAAATGAGTTCGCGTTATATTGTATGATGTTAATATATAAATGTCAAAGTATTCTTTTGTAGGTATTATTCTTCTGTACTGTATCCATGAACTAAGAGAAAATTGTTACCCTAACGGTAAGACCAATTACGTTTCATACATTGGTAATTAAAGAGGGACGAAAGATACCAAAGGGACAGTCAAACTCATAAATCTAAAACAAACTGACAACGCCACGGCTAAAAATGAAAAAAGACAAACAGAAAAACAATAGTACGCATGACACAACATAGAAAACTAAAGAATAAACAACACGAACGTTGACGCATCACAACATCTATTTCTGATTGATTTTTTAAATTGAATACATCCGAAACAGAAACTTTGCGATTGTTAAGTTTAAGAAGTAAAATTCATAAACATCAATCGCTATTTGAAGGTCTAGCAAATATATTTTTAAAGAATCATATAATTGTAAAACATTATGAAATTGACAGTTGAATTAAGAGATAGTTTTGACGATAATAATAAAAAGAAAAAGAAAAATTAAAACGGACTGATTATGACAAAACAATAGACAAAAATACAATGGATATTAACCATCAACAAACACCGGATAAGTGGCTCATGACTTTGGACAGGAACATTTAAAATGACATGAATGAGGCTGGTTTAAACATACTTGTGAATCCTCAACCTACCCCCTAATGTAAGCTTTATTACATTTCTTGACATACGAACAGGATTTACCATGACAAAGGATATACAGGATGTGTAAATAATGGCATTGAAAATAAATGATATCAGATAACACAAAATACAAAACGAACACTAAACATTTAAACATTGACCATTTAAAAAAAAAACCAGATAGGTTAACTCGTGTTCTTCGAGCTGACAGCTTAGATGTTAACAATCTAATGGTTACTCATTGGAAGCATAATTTCATTGGAGTCACAATTGAGGAAAAGAACAGGATATTGTGGCCATTTAAAGAGATACATTGAAGCAAAACCTCTCAACTGTAAGCAGATTATACATTAGTAGGTAGCAACCTCTTTAAACATGGACCTATAATTTCAGTACTGGATTTAAACAGTCCGTAGACATTCGTCCTAATGTCATCTACAACCAAAATGTTTACGGATCTTTTGTGTCTTATTTATCATTTATGCCAATGAATTCTTTAGTTCGAAGCTAAAAATTGTATCTAAAGTTCATACCCTAGCTTGGTGTAATGTATAACAGAAGACTAGTTTTATTTATCAGCATTTTAATTGCCTTGCTTTTGATAATTAACATGTTTACTGACAAAGATTTTCAAACATTTTGAAAATGATATTTGATTCATTGACTGTGTTGAATATTCAACCGTATTCACAAAAACCATGGATAGACGAATATCGTAGTTTGTCCTTAACATTGGACAAAAAATGTCAATGTTTGTTTCCATGCCAACCAGTCCTTTTTTCATTTCATGGACTCTAAAAGAATACCACATTGCAGCTGCACAAGGTTATATTTCGTCATACAAATTTAAGTTTTCATTTTCTTGTACATACTCATCAGAAATAATATTACTTCTCTTTCAGCAACAACACACACCAAAGATTCACTGACATTAATAGATCACATCACAGAAGCAGACGACGTTGAATACAAGGTAAACATATTGACTAATCATTTATATTAAAGGTTCTGACTTCTATAATCAGTCGATTAATTCATCTCAGGTTTAAATAAATATACAAAACTCACCAATCAAGAAACTTGTTACCACCATTTATGCATGATAGACATGAAAATAGTCACATAAAATACCGAATACTACATATTAATCAAATTATTTCTGCTTCCGTATCAATTATTGTGCTAACGATATTTCTACAATATGATAGAAAAAAACAGACTTTTCATAATTTAACCTCAACATTGCTCAAGTTTAATCAAGTTTTGTAGACATTCAAATAATTAAACTATACACGTGTATTGTGTCAATTATACGATACTTCAAATGGGGAATGCCAATAAAAATCAGTAAAAATAGTCACTATGAATTAATCAGACAAAACAAAGGTAATGCGGCACTTATGGTACAATTATTTTGTTCCGTGAATAAGATACACAAATGTTACCGATTTAAAACATTTACCTTAGAAAATTACTTAGCAGTCTTATCAACTGTAAAGTCAATACCCGTGACAGGTTGGTTTTGTCGAGCCTTTAACTTTTGTTGAAAAAGCGAGACATAGCGATCCTTCATTCCGTCGTCGGCGGAAAGTCAAAAGATTTTGAAATTTTAATAACCTTCTTAAACCATCCTGGATTTCTACCAAACTTGGAGAGAATCTATCTTGATTATGGTCATAAGATAGTATACAGAAGTAAATTTTGTAAACAGATATCCGTTTTTTCCATATTTTACTTATAAATGGACTTAGTTTTTCTGCCAGGAAACATATCATTCACTCTGTGTTTAAAGGTTTTAAAATTTTGATACCTTTTTAAACTATGCTGGACATGTATCAAACTTGGACAGAAGCTTGTTAATGATCAAAAGCTAGTATCTAAAAGAAAATTTTATTAAAATTTTGTTCTTGTTTTTCCGTATTTTACTTATAAATGAACTTTTTTTCAGTTAATATTACATACAGTCTGCAGTTAAAGTTTTTTAAACATTTATTGGATTCATAAACTATCCTGGTTTTTACCAAACTTGGATAGACGCTTCTTACAATCAAAAGATAGAATAAAGAAGAATATTTTTATTATTTTGTACCTAATTTTTGTTGAGCCTGCGATTAACAGTAACAGTAGGCGAGAAACTGTGTTCCGGGGAACCATTTCAATTTTTTTTTCTGTCGAAAAATGTGAAGTTGGATTTTTTTTAATTTCAAAGGATGTATTTTGCTAAAGTGATGCAAAATAATATACCGCTGTTCAATAGTCATAATTCGATTAAACGAAAACAGATACGGTTAACAAACCACAAACGCTCTGAAAGGAAAAAAACGAAACATCAGAAATTAAACTACAACTAAAGCAAATGCCATCATACATTGAAAGTCACTGACTGAAAACAACTGAAATAATCCTTGGTACAGAACATTTTAGAAAAAGTTACCCAAGGGACATTCTATCTAAATGTCGAAAAATGAACTGATGACAAAACACGAATTACGACCAACAGACATTATACTTTACACAGCATATAAAACTAAGGACTAACCAAGTAACACGAACCAAATCAAAACCGGAATAATCTCATATGCTCCATAATGGTTAACACGTTTGGGACCTGTCGAATGTACAAAATTTTACAAAAATTCTGTAGGTCAAATTCGAGAAAAATATAATTCGTTTGATGACAAATCATTACATACAACATGTACAAATCTTAAAAAGTTACCATAACTATAAATAAAGTCAACAGTAGTATACAAGTGTTCAGCAGTCATACATCTACTGAGAGAATTAAATTCGGGATACCAACAAAAACTGAGGGAAATACATCAACTATATGAGCAAAACAAAGCAACCACAGAAACACTGAAGTGCAACAAAAAACAAAATAAACGCCAACATACATAAATACAAACTATTTGATAGCAATTGCCATATTCTTGACTTTCTACAAAATATTTCGAACCAAGTTCAACGGCTAGCCAAACCGCCTGCTTTATGACAATGTTAAACTAAATATATCGCTAAAATGACAATATTACGTGACATAAACACAGCACACACACACGCAAGCACATTTATCACAGAGAAATGCACAAACAAATAATATATTTGTCGAAACAACATGCAAACCACAGAACAACAACGAACATATTCCATCAAAGACAAACAAAGACAAAGCATATTAAAAATAGTGAAGCACTTACGTAACTAACTTGCAATCTCGAACATATACATTTATTTCCAAATAATCGTCCAAACAATTTTCATGACAATCATGTTATGGAGAGTCAATTTTATAATTATTTGGACCACAAACGATAAGACTATAACCGGAAAATAAAAATATAAATACATGAATGTTGGATGTACAAAATACTATGTTTGATCTGTAGATCAATAGTATATGGAAGCTTAACTTGATCTTATCAACATAACCAAGAAAAGTTTAAAAAATAGTATCTGTTTTGATAGAATAAGATACTTATTGCATTATTTCACTTACTGAATAGTATGATTGTGCAATTGTTCTTTATAGGCTGTTATAGGACTCGGTGATAAGACAGATTTGACGTTAACTGGTTGTTTAGCAAACAAAGCACAGCAGAGCACGATTGAAGAATTAGTAAAAGGTAAACTAGACATGGACAAAATACAATATAAAATAATTCTCATATAGTATTATATATATTTGGTAACACAATATAAGATGGGCGAAAGATACCAGAGAGACAATCAAACTCATAGATGAAAAAAAAACTGACAACGTCATGGCTAACGAAATAAAAGACAAAACAAATAATAATACAAAAGACACAAATTAGAAAATAAAAAACTAAGCAACACGAATCCCACCAAAAACTGATGGTAAACTCAGGTGTTCCGGAATAGTACGCAGATCCTGCTCCACATGTGGCATCCATCGTGTTGCTCGTGTTATTACAAACTCTGTAAATAGTCTAATTCGGTAGGTCACACTCGCTAAAATGGACGGGGACTGCAGTTTCGATACAAGGAACACATCCGATATCATCTGTGGAACGGTTATACCATAACGTCAACCAGCTCGTGATGGCGTCTATAAAATTACGAAGGGATGATTTCAACTTCACCATTTGGAACTCTTAATCCAATGGCTTCCCTGTGAGCAGCAACAGTCTATCAAGGAAATCATGATAGGAAATAAAAGCCCGGGAATATCGTATTAATTGGGAGATATTTATTCCGTATACAAACGGTACAGGAAATGACTATAATGAGTAATGTCCAACATAAATATCAGGAACAAAAATGAATTAAATGAAATATTTAAATTGAGACTAAAAGATTGACTGATTAAATAAGATAACTTTTGTCAGTGACATTTCGTATCAAACATAAATTATCAGACTTAATTCTATCGTATATGTAGAATGTTTTTGGACATTTAAGTTATTTTTCAGATGATTATGGTTTATAAACAGGAGAAAATAACACATGTTACAACGTCCTTACAAATGCATTTATTATATGTGTTAAACGTGCGAAACGTACGATGTCGAATAGAATCATACATGTCGGATTTACTTTATTTAATATAACATTCACCAATAATTATTTGAAAAAATGGCAACATTCATTCACCTTACCAAAAATAAAATCTGTTAAACAAAACTTTATCTTGTTGGTTTTTTTTATAGATAAAACAAAGGTAGAAAAGGTACAGGTGCTTTACTTAATTAGTTTAAACATATTTTATTGTTCAAAAATTACAAATGGATTAGACACAAGTTTTTCGACTCAGTAAAGTCTTCTGCTTTACTTGAAACCTTTTTTTATGAATCATATAAAACAAATGAGGTTAAGATACTCATGTGTTCATTTCAATAAAAGAATAATATATAAAAAGCAATACACATGAAACCGTTTATATTTTATATTCCATTTCAGACATTGACGGGCAGAAGATGCAAGTAAAACGTCTAAAACCAGACCGTAGTAATGTTCCAGGTACATATTTTAACAATTTAACTTATGACTCAAAATATAGTTATATTTGTATTTTAAACCGATATATATTTGTATCATAAAAAAAGCATCATATAGATGTTTTTCAGTTCGATAATTTTTTTCCAACCACTCAATAAGTACTCAATGATATATATATGACATTTAGTATTGATTGTTAAATGTAAATTGTATATCCGTTAATGTAGACACCTTTGAATCAGCGAAAATTCGTGTAAGAAAAACTGTTTTCTATGATAAAAAGTTATGAAAAGAGAAATCCTTTGTTATCATCTAAACAATAGCATATACGTGCACAATATTACAATAATGAAACAATAAAAAGGGTAATAGCGCGAGTGAAAATAGTTAATTTTTGAAGGTGTTTTCTATGTATGGACATCGCAAATTCAGTGATAATGGCGATGCGTAGGTGAGCCGTTAAAACGGGGTATTCCGATTTGACTCTGAAATTGCTATTCTGTTTTTCCTTTTCTAATGCATGATAAAATGAAATTGTACTTAAGAACTTGGCAAACCATGACGCCACACTAATTAAACGTTCAAAACGAAGATTTTTCCGTAAGATTTGGATTTGGATATAATTTCATTGAAACTTTTTTTTTCTGTAGAAAACATATTGCATTTATCAAACATGGCGTCATGGTTTGCCAACTTGGTCGATTCGCTCGAGTAATATATATTTGCATTAACAAAATAAATTTCTGTTTTACTTAAAAAAAAACGACAGGGAATTACATAACACAAGCTTGTCAAAATTCTTATTAGATTTTATCATCGGTACAAGGAAATAATACGTAAATATAAATCCAAATCGTTTATTCCACATTCGATAGAGATATGTGGAGGGTAACAAAACATTTTTAACACAGCATTATTTTGCCCCTGTCACAAGTCATGAACCACGCGCCTTTGTTAGTCATGTATGCTTTCTACGTTTTGAAATATTTTGGTTACTTTTTATATTTCGGATTGTGACGTCCATTTTGCTGAACCGGTATACATTAATGTTTAGGGCAAGCTGAAGCCCACCTCCGGAATCGGGATTTTCTTATTGAAGGTTATCTCGGACTGTTTTCTGCTCTTTGGTCGGGTTGTTGTCTTTTTTTACACAATCCCGGTTTCCATTCTCAATTTTGATGTTTGAAATTAATGTTATTCATTTTACTTCCCAATTATTCAAACGTAAGGAATTGCAAAAGTCCTATATAACCTCAATCCCTAGATGTTTTTCAGTAACGTTGTTTCGTAACATTTAAGTAAACACATCATATTCATCAACATAATTTTCTGCCATTTATACTTTTATTTTAAATCAATAATGATATGACAAAAAAAATGTAATTCAATCATACCTCGATATTTTAAGAGTAAATAAATTATATTCAGCAAAATTAATTTCTACATGGGACTCTTTATAATCAGTTATGAAATAGAAATACGTTATATTGCTTGCAAACTAAATTAGTTATTTAATTCGTGTTGAATGCATGTATATCCTTATCCTGATCTTGATACCTTTATCTTGCATCATTAACTGATCAATTTGTTCCCAAAAATAATTGTTAGTATATAGGAATTGATATAATTTCCACAGTTGTTGCTCCTTTCGTCAACATAAGACTCATTAGTGCGGTCGAATAAATGATGCATAAAAGTAAATTATTCCTTAAAGAATACAGTTGGGTTTATCTATTCATGAATTCAAAAATCCTAGTTCATCGAACATTGCAAAATCTGGCCAACGGTTATTCTATAAATTTAACAATAGCAAGGCCCATCCATTTTAAGATAAAAGTTCTGACTTTTTGGCCGTTCAGCGAGTATTACTTTTTTGCTACATAAAAAAAATGCATTTATATCATTTGATTGAGCATAAAATGAACTCATGGATCCTTTATCGGTATTTTTTCTGTTTCCTTTGTATCTAAATCTTGTCCTTTTGTAAGGCTACATGTAGATACCTAGACGTTTTTACCTAGATGGCTTGGTTGGAATGAAAACTTAAGAAAACAACTAAATTCATGGAAAACAGTTTTAAATATAAATGCCTCTTTGAAAAGCAACGTCCAAATCAAATTTTCTTTCAATTCATCCTTTCAGATTGGATGATAACAAATTTAGAGCAATGGGAAAAAGAAGACGAATATTTTGTAAATACAAGGGCGGGTAAATATGTTATAGATTGCTTAAGGAACAATAAGTGTGTGTCTGTTGTCGGTCCACCAGGAGTCGGAAAAACATTTTTAGTGAGACATGTGGCATTGCAAATGGAACAAACTGGTTATACCATTTGTCAGGTTGAAAGTTCGAAAAATATTAGAGAAAACTACAAGCGAAAGAGAAAAACTTTATTTGTCGTGGATGATTTTTGTGGCAATTTCACGGCCCATACAAGCAAATTAGATAAATGGAAAGGTTCAATGAATGATATTAAAGATCTTCTTAATACAGAATCGAATAAGCTAATCCTAACATGCAGATTACAGGTGTTTCAGGATGCTTGCTTTGATCACTCGGAATTTGACCTTTTTAAAACTTGTATATGTAACTTGGTTGATGTACAGCTAGCTTTGACAGATTCAGAAAAAGAAAATCTTGCTTTGAAGTATATTAAGGATATTGATAGAAATGATATAAGACAACTATATAGGTTTGATTTTTTTCCTCTGTTATGTAAATTGTATCATTCAAAGCAGTCGTCGTCAGAATTTTGCAAAGATACATTTGTAAAAGATCCTTTTAGATTCTATACAAAAGAACTTATTACTCTGTATAATGACTCCCTAGAAGGAAAATATAAAGTTTGTGCACTTTTACTTTTGGTATTGTGTAACAATCACTTAGAGAGGAAAGTTTTAAAAGGAAGCGATGAAAAAGTCGACAGCTTAAAAATAAATATTCTTCATAATTGTAGTATTGTATCAGGAACAAGTAAGTCGTTCATATCAGAATGTGACGCATTAACAGGTACATATTTGTCAATTGAAAACGATGTTTATCATGCCATCCATGACAAAATGTTTGATTTTCTTACAAACTATTTCGGAACAAATACTTCTTTTTCTGAGTTATTGATTAGATATGCTGATCTCAACATTATCAATGAAAGATTTGTAATATTAGAACAGGGTCAATATGATCACGCAAGATGCAACGAGTATACAATTACAGTTCAAGATGATAATTTACAGTTGTACATTGAAAGAGTGTTCGATGATCTGACGAAATCTGATGGATATGAATATTTAAGGTCAAATAGAAATAGAAATAGTAAAACATTTAATAAAACATTATCTTCCATTTTCAAAAATCTTAAAAAAGACAAAATATCAAATCTCATACAAACTGCCTCTAGTGGATTTGTAAGAGATATGTTTGTTATGGATGTAAATGATAGTAAGTCAGATAGCTTTTATTCATATAGATGTTATGGAATCACATTAGACAAAGTTCACTTAGAGAAATATATTGAAAGAGTGTTTATCGATATGGTAAAATCTGAAAATGTGAAGGATTACATGTGGCATTGTAGATGTTGTAGAAACGAAGTATTTCGTACTGATCTACTTAAGTATATGACCTCCGATAAAATTAAAGAACAAATTGAAAGTGGAACTACAAGTTTTGTTCAGTTAATGTTTGTTTTGGATAAAGACGATATCAAGTCGATTACTCCTCATGTATACGAGAGGTATGGAGTGGTAATAGCTGGTGATGTCATACAGGTATATATAGGAAGGGTGTTTGATCACATTACTCAGTCTGAAGACGTGAATGAATACATACAACGTAATAGAAATAGAAAAAATATAATATTTCGAACTAGATTACTAGACTACATGAAACAGTTAGACAAGACAACAATTAAACGTTTAATCGAGGATGCAGGTAGAAGTTTTATATATCAGTTATGCGTCATGACAAAGAAAGATATAGATGAATTCAGTTACAACGAATCTGGACGTTATGGTGTTATTATACCCGATGAATGTATCAAATTGTACGTAGGTCGGTGGTTTGATGAAATGACAAAATCTCAGAGCATGTCGAATTACTTTAATGAGAACAGGAATAGACATTCAAACAAATTCAAAACAGCATTAGGAACATATATGTTGGAACTAGAGGAGGAGCGCATCGAAAAATTGATTGAAACAGCAAGTGAGGACTTTTTACAAAAAATGTTTGTTACGACAAAAACAGATATTAGAATGGATAGTTTCAGAGATTTTGAACAATATGGGATTATATTACCTGACAAATACTTGGAAATGTACACGATGAGAATTTTAGATTTGATTCATTCTATAGAAAATATCAAGTATAACAGAACTATCAAAAAGTTACTTAAATGTTTGAACACACTTGGTGAACTAAGGATAACAGAATTAATTCGAGATTCAAATGCATACGTTTTTCATCAAATGATTACAGTTGATATCAAGAATGAATTAAGATCAGACAAAATGTATTCAGATTGCCAGTCTGATGATATTGTTCAGAATATGTTGGAGAGTGAAGAAGGTCCCATTTGGTGTTCCTTTAGTCTTGTTAGTCTATATATGGACAGAATGATATCAGACTGGGGTAAAGAAAATTTAAACGCTGTTATTGGAAACAAAAATTTGAAAAAACAGTTATTTGTAGACAAGTTCCTGGGTCATTTGAACCAACTTGAACCCTCAAAAATATCAGAACTGATAAAGTGTAGACGAGTTATTTACCTTAAAAAGAGATGGAAACCGGGTGCAGTTAACCTTGCCAAATGGTGTTTAGAAAAACATTTGCACAAAAATCCAGGACAAGAGCACAACAAATTATTTGCTTTGTTCCTGTTGGTC
Source organism: Mytilus edulis (assembly GCF_963676685.1). NCBI lineage: Eukaryota > Metazoa > Mollusca > Bivalvia > Mytilida > Mytilidae > Mytilus > Mytilus edulis. Next base: position 14,967,377 of record NC_092354.1, read on the forward strand.
GTTTATAACAACCAATTAGAAGAGACAATTATAAGTGACGAGTTGATCAAAATAACAGATGTGAAATTCTCGTTCAGAGAGAGGCTGAACATTCGAGAAGATATATCAGCAAGGGAAGTAAAAGGAGAACTCAATATCTTTTTTAATAGCATCGGTGTAGAAAAAAGGGAGTCAATTATACATGTTGTGGTATATATATCTATCAGTTTGCTTTTTTTGTGTTTTATTTTGCTTCAATCCGACAGATGTCGAAAGTTTTAGTAGAATATGCTGATGAAGAATTCTTGTTCGATTGGTTTTTAGATAAAAAATCTTTATCCGATAACCACCAGTTCAATATTCTACCTCCAGATGAGGAATTGTTAACTTGTATCAACAGAGTATTCACAAAAATGACAATTTCTGGGGAATTTATGAGATACATACTGAAAAGTTATAACAAAACAAACGTAAATTCGTTATCTTCCTACCTCAAGAAATTAACTGAAAAACAGATAATAACAATTGTTGAAAGTTCATGCATTGATTTCATCAACGAAATATGTGTAGTAACAGCAGAGGAAATTCAAGACCATAGTGATTGGGAACCAGAACTTTATATTGTTATACCTGATGAAAATATACCTAACTGTATAAAAAGGATTTTTGTTAATTTAGCAAAAAGTGACTGCATCGAAGAATGCTTTCGTGCCAATAGAAATAAGAGAAATGCAACTTTCCACTTTAAATTATTGAACCATATGAATGAATTGAACAGAGATGAGATAGAAAGGCTCATTAACCATGCAAGCAGTGATTTTATTAACAGAATGTTTGTGATTTCAGAAGATGATATAAAACCTGAAAGCTGTTGGGAATATGAACGTTACGGCATAGTTGTACCTAAAGATTTATTACAGATCTACATTGAAAGAATGTTTAGTGACATGACAAAATCTGTTTACTTACCCGTTAACAGGAACAGTGAGAACAAACTATTCTGTGATAGCTTACATTCGTACATCAGCTCACTTTCTGAGGATACACTTGCATCAATAATCCAGATGGCAGGCAGTAAATTTATCAGTCGAATGTATCTGTCATCATCGGGAGAAACTGAATACATAAGTTTGCCGAGAATTGAAAGCAGTTTTATCTTTGTTCCGAAAAAGTATTTTCAAATTCTTCGACAAATATTGATAGATATAGGGGAATTGAAAACATTTCACTATTTTTCAATTGTTACGATTAAAAATGATTCATCTTCATACATAATTATTAATCAAGCCTATCACGATTGTGACCCTGTTTTGATAGAGATACTCAGTGAAAATAGAATAGAAAGCAGCAAATCAAAACAGCGTCTTATCAAATATATTGATCCCCTTTTTACAGGAAAAATAATAGAATGTTGTGTTAAATCAACAAACGACCTTGTCAGTAAATATATTCAAAGATTGTTAGTTGATTGGAACAATGGCCATGTTCATGATGTCTTTGGGAACATTAATTTAAGGAACCCAACCTTTCAATGCAAATTTATTACCCATTTACGGAACACTGATCATAAAAGACAATCAACCCTAGCTAGGACGAACGATACAAATACTGACCATTTTCCCTTGGCGGTCTGTTCCTATGTTGGTATTTCAGATCTAGCTAAATGGTGTTTGGATAATAATGCAGATACTAATTATAGTTATGAAACAAGCAGAGGCAATGCCTTTTATGTAGCATGTGTCCAAAATCATCCTGACATAGTGTCCCTCCTACTTAACCATACCAATAAGGCTGATGTCAATGCTTGCGCGTTTTATTTCCCTCTATTCTCACCATTGTGTGCGGCATGCGCTGGTGGTTACAAAACAATCGTTTCGCACCTACTTAAGGAAGATGTTGATGTCAATGTTGGTTGGGACTTTACACCATTGTATGTAGCTTGCAAAAATGGGAATTACGAAATTGTATCCCTGCTACTTGAAAAGAAAGCAGATGAAATAAGGATTAATGAATTACCAAGGCTTTCTTCGTATAGGAGAACAACACCACTGTATGTTGCATGTAAAAAGGGCCACACAAAGATTGTATCACTTTTACTGAACCATGAGGCGGATATGGTAGATGTAGATACAGGAAAAAAAGAAACACCATTATATGCAGCTTGTAAAGGGGGATACACGGATATAGTTATTCTCCTTTTAGCACGTGACATTAGAGTAATAAATAAAAGCAGATTTGATGGGGCTTCTCCACTTTGGGTTGCCTGTAGCAAAGGCCATATTGAGGTTGTGTCTACTTTATTAGACCATAAGAATATAGAAAAAGATAAATGTTTACTCATTGGGATGTCTCCTTTGTTTATAGCTTCATCACTAGGTCATACCAAAATTGTTAAAACGTTATTGAAAAGGAGAGCTGATGCTTATATATGTGTAATGAATAAAGACAATGTATTGCAGGTATTTGAAAGATTTAGAAGAAGACCGAAAAAATACCCGAAGTATATAACGAAGCTGGTTATTGAGAATGCATCTAAGCACGTAAAATCGTACATTAACGGAAAGGAGGAAGGATGGGTATTAAATTCAATATTAGGAGCATCACCATTACATATTGGTAGTTTAATGGGACACAATGAGATTGTGAAACTACTAATTGAAAGTAATTCAAGTATCAATTGTGTTAGCGATAATGGCAGTACACCATTGTTCTTGGCATGTGAATTAGGACATGAAGATGTAGTACAAGTACTTTTTGAGAACGGTGCTGACCCAACTTTAGACAGAAAAGACGGAAAGTCACCGTTAACCATTGCCAGAGACAATGGGCATATGCAAATAGTAGACATAATTAAGTCAAAAACAGTTGAATCATCAACAATCGAACAATCTAAGCTTGCGAGACAATGATTAATATAAAAACAACAAGAAATAAAGGGAAAAAAGGTGCAGGATTGTGTTACTGCGTTAAAGACCCATTAGTGGCGTTCGGCTTTAGTCTGCTATTTAGTCGGGTCTCATATTCTCCATTTCCATTCTTAATTTTGTTAATGTCTTGTGATTTCTGCTTTAATTAACATTGTGTTAACACAGGTCGTTTATAAACAAAAAGCATAACAGTTTTCTCCTATAAAAAATAATATGGACACCAAGTCAACATCTCTCTTTCCTATACAGGAGAAACAACCTTCTGACGAAGTAAAACTGTATCGTATTAAAATATTGATCAGGATAATTTGCATTCCCCTATCAAATATAACCAGGAATTAAAAATATCTGTTAACATTTGGGATTGTTTTTAGAATAGACAATTTTGCAGTTGTCAAATTCAAACTATTTAGTTCTATTTCTACTAGTACTGCCGATGACAGAAATAAGTACTTGGTATACTTTTAGTTTATTAGTAGAGAAAGATAGAGAAACCATATTAGGAAAACAATAGAACACTAAACGAAAATATTGACAATGATAACACATCCATGAGGTCAACCGTTGTAATGTACTTTTTATCTCTTTTTTTTTACGAAAATAATACTAAGAATTTCAACGATTGAGCACAAGTTTTTATTTCTAAACAAATAATTTCTGTTGTATATATTTTTGACAGTAGAAGTATACTATATATCATGTGAACTTGTAAATAGAACATGTGATTTAAATTGTTTGTAATTAGCATGTTTTTACATGGTGTAAATATGAAATGCGCATATGTTTTATTTGTCTGTGAACTTCAATGAAATTAATTAAATAAATTAACATTGAAAACAATCTGAAAAATAGACATTATTTTAATGTACAATTAAAGCGTAAGTCATATATGAAATAAACGAAAGTCATTGACCCTCTGGTTCTACAAGACGCAAGGTAAGTTCTAACCAACATGGTCAAGAATGAAAGTGAGGGATTTTCGTCAATTCAATAATATATTTGTTAGGAACAGGTAAAGTATCAATGTTTCAACATGTTTGTCTAAACTGAATGGCATTGTATTTATTTCCCATTCTAATATTCGTTTTCTTTTTGTGTTATGTTTATGCATCATTTTATCTATCAATTAATTGTTAATATCTTTTGTATATAAGTTTAATTGTTCATCTTTTCGATTTAAAAGGAGACACTGACAGCGTGTCTTAATAAAAACACTTCCACTTTTACATGTTTCATACCTTTTTTTCTAAATGTTTGTGTTTATCATTTTTAGTCTTCTGTATTGTCTTCGTTTCATGATATTTAAAAGATTGTAAAATGAGATGTCTCACGACATAGCATTATGTAAAATGCTAGATTTGTGTGTTAATTATGGATATTTAATTTTGCTTTTTAACAGATATTTCATTTTTTTTTTGGTGATTTATTCATACTGATATTCCTAAATATTCTCCTGTAAAGATTGTTTTCCAAAAATTAACAAGCATCAAACTAAATTTTTGTCATGGCTATCATTCGATTTAACTACAAAAATTGATGTTTACGTTGTATTATCAGTAACTCATAATAATTTATTAAGAACTAAATAATAGAAAAGTTTGTTTGCAATGGAGTAGGCTCATCACTATAAACCAAACAAATAGTAATTCTAGATTGAAATAACTGTTGCCAAGCACTCCTGGCCAAGGTTTTCTAATAATGCTATATCAATCACAATGGTAATTTGATGAAATATAATCATTTGTATGTTTTAGATATTATCAAAATTCAATAATATTAATACATGGAAATTGAAATTGCTAATGCATGTAATCTGCATGATGTTTATGTGTAGTTGATATGCTATACTAAGAAAGTGATAATAGACTTCATATAATTATAATTTGACATGTGTTTTTAAGAATACAATTTTATGAAAGAGATGTACTATTCAATTATTGTGTACTTTTTTTATTGTCAGTTAAATATATTTTAAAATCTTTATGTTTATTGTAATACTGATACGTGTATGTCTTCGTTTTTAATTAAATGTAAGGACACAATGGTATTTAGGAATATAAAAAAAAATGTGTATTATTTCTGATGGTGAAAAACAGGGTCCTGTTTTATTTGTAGTCTAATCTGATCTGTTCATTGACAATTTATTATTGTTGACCTGTCCATCAACTGTTGTAACTTCTTACTCTGAAAATGCTTATGAACAGGTTGTTATTAAATGCAGGCAACGTATATGATAATTAAAACATTTTACTTAAATGACAATATATTGTAATATAACTATGACTTTACGATTGACTTGTCAGACTTGATGGTTAAGTTCATTACTAATTCTCGTTTGATACACGTATAACATTACAGTTCAGATGAATTTTGCACTTTCCTCTTGTTTTTTATGATCAACCTATTTTAGCACAAATCTATTAAGTTTTCCAAATTTGCAGTATGTAACCTACTGACGATGACAGAACAAAATAGTTGTTCGAATTAACGTGCTAATAATAATGTCCAACATGTGTATACTCATACAATGGGACGGAAAGTTTGAGCAAAATTAATCTAAGCTGCAATGAATGGATATTTAATGTTAAAACATATTGTACAAGTATTTGAGCTAATAGGATTTTATATCATTTACAGAAAAAATATTTTTGAAATGATACAACTGCATATTTGTCATGTCGGTACACGTTTTAGTTGGTGTGATGACATTTTTAACTTTTGAATTATATGCAGGCATATTTTATAACATTAAAACAATATTGGCTATAAATACCTTCGAAATGATGGCAGTTATAATTGATTTTTGTTTGGACATGATGATATTGACAGCATGATGGTATGCTATGTACCTGAAAATATAAAACAAATTTACCTTCAAAATTAAAATACCAAGAAAAACGGGTATGTTTGAAAATATTATCGGTCTTGAGGAATAAGACAATGAGTTTACATATAAGTAAAGATTTATAAAAAGTGTTTACGGTTTATTTATAGTGTTCAAAGATTGTTCAACAAGATAGCAATCATTCAGGGTAAACGTTGGAGTTGGTGAGATTAAATGTTTAATGTTTTGAAGTACATGTACTATGGTCGGATTGTTGTCTCTTATGGCACATTCCCAATTTCTATTCTCAATTTTATTTTATGCATGTTTTGTAATAGCAATATGATATACACACCTTTGACCTGATGGGTAGTGTACCCCGGTATAATTGATTTATGTTTTGTCATGATGATATTGACAGCATGATGGTATGTTATGTACCTTGAAAAAAAACCAAAGAAAAAACTTTTATGTTGGAAACATTATAGGCTCTGACCGATGAGATTATGAGTACTGTTTTTGAAAATCTTGCATAACGGTTCTATTGATGTTGTGGCGAGGGCATTTTAGATTAAAGTTGTTAAGACCTAGATGGGAGTGAGAATTGAAAAAAAAATTTTTAGAGTTGAAAGGTTTAAGTGGCGATCGTGGTTAGACTTTTGAAGATTTGAATTAAAAATGGCAAAAGTACGTTACAGACGTGCACAATAAGATTCCATTTGTCCGACGCTAAATTCCGTAAAATGTACATATACCTTTCAAGTTTGTTTCAAGTTATATAACATGTACTTTTAATTTTTTAATTTTTTATTATAATTGTATTTTCAGCACATATTTTTGATAACAAAGCTCCTATATCAATTTAAATTTTTCCTGTAGAGACCATATTTGCAGAGGTCAAAACGAGAGTTCAATAATTGAACTGATTTTAGTAGTGCGCACGTGTTGACAATAAATCGTTATATTGTATAGAACATGTCGAAGGAATTTCATTCAGAATTAATTAACCAAGAAAATCGGCTGATGAGAAATTTATTGTAATGATATTAGGGACGCTTAATAATTTGTTAACCTGTTTATTGACTCTGTGCATCGCAGTTCAAGGATGCATTTCTTTCTAACCATAATTTTGTAAACCTTGTGTGGCGTTTGTTGTTGTTTTCTAAACGCTACAAATGTAGAAACAAATACATTTGTTTAATCAGTGTTTATTGACCCTGTTTGAACTTTCAATAATGCATGCACATGTTGTTGGTAAACCGACTTTTTACAAACGCAGAATAAATATATCGTTTAAACAAGTTCAAATTAGAAACAAATGTCAATGACGGAATTTAATGTCGATAGCAGTAGTCTTTCTGAAGTTAATTACAATTTGGACGCTACTAGGAATTTAAAATTCCTTATTTGATCACCTATGATGTCGTCGTTTAGTTCTTTCGTGGATTACTTGGCTGAAGGGTAGCTGTTCATTGAATAACAACATATCATCATCTTGTTCTTACTTAAAGAGCCAAAAAAGTTGACCAGAAATCCTTTGCTTTGCTTTATTCTTAATCCTTAGTCAATTTGTAGTTTAAACCATCCTATCTGGGCATAATGCGACTATTTTACAAATTTCACAGCTCAATTTAAACTGACTGTAATGTATGACTTTGATAGAAAATACTGAAAATTTCATTTTGGACTACAGGAATATAAACTTTCAATATCAAGACCAGTTTTTGTTGATTTTTCCTTGTTTGTTCTACTGCTCTAAAGATTTTCCACAATTTTTGCAATGAGTTTAGTAAAACATCCAAGGTAATGAAGAGTCAAGGAATATTGGCCCCTTTTTTCACCTAGTGGCAGTCATGGGACTATTAAATTTAACTGTTTTTATCAGTCAATAAAAATTTAAGATATAAAAATTTCATTTGAGATAATAAATTTGATTTTTGTGAGTTTATGCAGTGTTAACATTAGTCTATGTTATCTACCAAATACATGGTATGAAGCAATGATATATAAGTGGTAAAAATCAAATCAGTTCATTAGATCTTTATGACAACAATTTTTGTTGGGTTGTAAACAGTTATCAAAGGTACCAGGATTTTAATTTAGTACGCCAGACGCGCGTTTCATCTACAAAAGACTCATCAGTGACGCTCACATCAAAATATGTATAAAGCCAAACAAGTACAAAGTGGAAGAGCATTGAGGATCAAAAATTCCAAAAAGTAGTGCCAAATAAGGCTAAGGTAATCTATGCCTGGGATAAGAAAATCCTTAGTTTTTCGAAAAATTCAAAGTTTTGTAAACAGGAAATTTATAAAAATGATCACATTATTGATATACATGTCAACACCTAAGTGTTAATTCAAACATATTTATTTATAGTGGATTGGGAAACAAGTTTTGCAACTTATATTAATCCCTTTCCACTTTGCGGGTACGAGTGCTGCCTTGTAGCGGCATTAGCCTACTCTTTTTCGAAATCTACAAGGGTGTCTTTAACGTGCAAGAGATATGGCTCTTTCTTAACACGGGTCAGCCATTTATCGTCCCCTTCCGACGGACTATCATCGTTTCCTCAAGACCATACTCGTAAATGGTGTCAAGGGAGAGCCGAAAATTGAGTTCCTGAAATTTTCATCCCGAACGGGAATCGAACCATGAACCTTTGTGTTAGTAGTCCGATGCACTTACCACTACACCACGGCCCTCTACTGTGTTGACTACTGGGCTGGTGATACCCTCGGGGACAAAACGTCCACTAGCAGTGGCATCGTGTGTTTTAAGGTTTAACAACAACGAAACAACTTACTGTGCATTTATAACAATTTAGGACTTTTTGTTTTCTGATTTTGTAGTTTTACCGCTTTCCGCTTTATAGTTGTCAGACCACCAATTAAAATTCCTTATCTGGTCAACCAAATTTTGAAATTTTTACAGCTTTCTAAGACATAGACATAAGACATAAAGCTTTATTTAGAGTCGGTATAAGCAAGCAATTACAAACATAAGCTCTGAAGAGCTTTTAAAACCGACATAACAACAAATAAAACAAAACATACATATCGAGTCATGCACACAACATTAAACATATAAAGCAAGAGTTCAATCAGTATATAAACATGCAGCACAAAAGTTCTTTAAGCATCTTACAAGTTTAACACATACTGGTACATGCGATTATGAGATAAAAACACAAAAGCACAAATGAAATGGTTTGCACATAAAAAGCATAAAAGTACATTAAGTTTCTAAAATTAGCACAACAGCAGCAGAAGCACTATAGTAAAGATATTAGAATAAATTTGCCATGCTGAAAATAAAGCAACAAAACAAAAAAATAATAAGCAGAGATTAACTGGTTTTGCAGGCAAAGCATTGGCATGAGCTGCCAGACCAAGAATTTATCAAGTTCTTGAATTGATTTAAAGATGATTGCTTACGAAGCTCATCTGGCAGCTCATTCCAAAGCCTAGCACCTGCATACCTGAAAGATTGTAGGCCATATGCAGTTGTTCTTACATGTGGTAGATCTGCTGTATTCTGGTATCTGAAAGAGTAAGTGTTTTCCTTTAAGTGAATCAAATCATTGAGATAAACAGGACAATCTTTATTTATAATTTTGAAAACTTCAATCGCCAAAGATCGCATTTTTCTTACTTTTAAAGATGGTAATTTTGATTTGCAGAGTAGATCTTCATAACTTGCTGAATGGTCTTCGTAGATAAACCTTAGTGCTCTCTCTTGGATTTTCTCTATCTTTTTTGTATTTACCTCCCCACAAAAGTGCCAAACTAGTGGGCAGTAATTAAAGTTTGACATTATGAAAGAATAATAAATTGTTAATTTTCCGAGTTTAGTCAGGTGTTTACCTATTCTTTTTAATACATTTAATTGTTTGGATGCTTTTTTACATATTATAGAGACATGCTCATTGAAATTTAGTTTAAAATCTATTGTTACACCTAGCAGTTAAACGTTATCTTCACACTCTATTTCATTACCTTCTAATTTAAATTTTAGGTTTTTGTCTTTAGTTTTTTTACCTACAGCTATTGCCTGAAATTTTTCTGGATTTGCTTTCATTTTATTTATTGAGAACCAGTTTATCAAAATTTTACTTTCTTCTTCTAAAGTTTTAATTAATTTATCTAAATCGTTATCTGCGTATGAAAGGGTGTTGTCATCTGCATAATTATAGAGTTCACTTTTATGAACAAAATAGAAAATGTCATTTAAAAAAATATTAAATAATGTTGGCCCTAATATTGATCCTTGTGGCACCCCTTTAAACATTGTTTGCCAATAGCTTGAATTAGTACCTTCTTTAACACACTGTTTCCTATTAGTTAAATAGCTTTCCAAAAGTTTAAGAGATGTGGCAGACACACCATAAGATTTTAATTTTAGTACGAGGAGGTCATGGGGTAGGCAGTCAAAAGCCTTGGACAAGTCCATTAATATAGCTGCTACATATTTATTCTGATCTAAAGCCTTTTTCCAATCTTCAATTATTTTTAATAAAGCGGTTTGGCATCCATATCCTTTTCGAAAAGCTGACAGAAAAATGTCGAAAAATGAATTAAAATATTCAACAAGTTGATTTTCTATAGACCTCTCAAAAATTTTTGAAATCATGGGCAATATACTTACAGGTCTATAGTATTTTTTTTTTTGTGTAGTAAGCCGGAGTGCCAGGAGAGAACCAACGACCCTCGCTAGGAAAATAAGCTGAATGAATGGATTGGGGTAAATGTACAGATACAAAATAAGACTAGTTAGTTATATAGTTTATACAGATTAGGTATGAGTGTCAATAAGACAACTCTCCATCCGGATCACAATTTGGAGAAGTGAACCATCAGACGTCAAAATATAGCCTTGACCTACCGAGTTAGACTATTTACCGAATTTGTTATAACACGAGCAACACGACGGGTGCCACATGTGGAGCAGGATCTGCTAACCCTTCCGGAGCACCTGAGATCACCCCTAGTTTTTGGTGGGGTTCGCGTTGCTTATTCATTAGTTTTCTATGTTATGTCAGTTTGTATGTTTGTCTTTTCATTTTTAGCCATGACCTTGTCAGTTTATTTTCGATTTATGAGTTTGACTGTCCCTCTAAAATCTTTCGTCCCTCTTCAACACGTATTATTGGCTCACACTAAAAAGAAAGTTATGAAAGGCCTCATAGGACTAGTGGTGTTTAACAATTCAAACAGGAAAACCAACGGTCTAATCTATATAAAACACGAAAAACACTCATGAACCACACCAACAAGCGACAACTACTGAATAACAGTCAAGTTCCCGACTGATTGCATGACGAATACAAATAGGAATAATGGGGTAAGACCAAGAACGAAAAAATACGAAAAGAAAACAGCAGTTAACATACTCCTACATAGAAAAATTATGTTTGAGTTAGACACACCTTTTGAAAATCGTGTGTGTTCGTATGTGGTACGGCCGGATGGGTAAGCAAATCCTGCTCATATTAAGCACATGTCGTGTCTAAATATTTTCTAATGATAATTTTGTCGGTTCAGTGAAGCTGTCCATCTGAATATGAATTTGATTAAAGAAAACGATTGATTGATTGATTGTTGGTTGCTTTACGCCGCATTAGCACAAAAAGGCTATATCGCGGCGATTAAAGAAAACGACAGTAGCCCACTAAACTTAAACCTTTTAATGTTAAAAGTAAAATGCACAGTTCAGTACCAAATTTTCAGTTGCACATTTACTCCCAGTCAGCATCAGGGTTTTACTGCTGTTCTTTATCGTTTGCAATCTCATCCACTGTTAATATAAATATGTTTTTTGATACTAAGTAATATGTCACTTTTCTAATTAACTAATCTGACGTCTTTGTGAAAGAAAACTCTAAATAACATACGTAAGATAAATGTATAATATACATTGATCCCGAGATTTAAACTTGTGTGACAATGATACAGCTTATTTTAATACGCAACTTTTTAAAAACTACGTCAAGTCTTTGTTAATATATTTGTCCTTATTCACATCGCATGCAGTTAAATTATCAGTTCAATTAAAACTTTAAAGTTTAAACCTGCATGCAAATCATGTTGTAGAACTTCCGACTTGAAGTTTTGAATACAAACAATCTTTATAGCGATCAAAAACTTGTCAAACAATGTCAACAAAATTATTCATATGACATTAGCATGTTCTCGTCCGTTATATATATGCATTTAGTGCGTAGCAGGGTGTTTAAAATACGTCACTTGGCAAGTGTTTTATTACAATCCTGAATATACCTGATCGAAATCTATCCATAATAAATGCTCTACACTTCCTAAAAAAGACTAACACACCAAAATAGTGATCAGGGAATCAATGCTTTTAATACGATTTTTAATGAATATTTATTTTTATGCACAACTACTGATATTCACGAACTGTCGTGCGTAAATTTCGTTTTCTTCTAGGATACAATCACTATATATACTCAATACTACATAAAAGATAAACAGGAATCACCAAATACCAAAATATAAGAAACAAGAGGCTGTCAGAGCGACAGCAAACCGGATTTTATAATATTTATTCGTGTCCTGGCATTTTTCAATATCACAAGAATCATTACTGATGAACGGTGAAAGTGAAAATCATCAAAATAAGACTTGACCTCCATTTTGTCATCAGTAACAACATTTTAAAATTTGAAAAGCTTTGGTTGAATGGTTCATGAGTAAATGCAACAACATGACTGGTAACACAATTTTTCAATCTTTCAAAAACCATAACTCCTAAACAGAAAAAATGTAAATCGCCATTATTGAACTTGACCTCCAGTTTGTCATCAGTAACAACATATTTGAATTATAAAAGCTTACGGTTCATGAGTAAATACACGTACACAACTGGAAATTCCATTTTTTAATCTTTCAAGAACCATAACTTCAGAACCGTAGAAGTCAAAATCGTCATTCTTGAACTTGACATCTGTTTTGCTCTCAGTAATACCATATTGAAATTTTAAAAGCTTTGGTTAAACGGTTCATGAGTTAATGCACGGACAGGACTGGAAACGCCATTTTTCAATCTTTCAAGAACCATAACTCCAAAATTGTCATTATTGAACTTAACTTCCATTTTATTGTCGCTAACAACATATTATAATTTCAAAAATTTTGGTTGAACGGTTCATGAGTAAATGCACGGACAACATTTTGCTGCCGCCCGACCAGCCGCCCCACCGCCCGACAACCCGCCGTACATCCCCAAATCAATAACCGACATGTTTGTTACTAAAATCCGGTTATATACAACAAACCAGAAAAAACACTCAACGTACGGCCCCTATTAATGTGTTTATGTTTCATGTAGAAACATTTCGCGATGGCAATAGAAATCTGTAAATGGAAATGTGGTATGCTCTATAATGGGACAGCAGCCTATTATCACAAATAACCAAAGTCACGGAGAGGTCAAATTACAGTCTTTTACAATAGGTAAGATGGTCATAAATTCGTGCTCGAAACACAAAATTAAACATTTTGATTGGTTAAGTTATGAGTCTGAGCATCTGGTGGTCATGATTTTACTCAGACTTAGAACTTAACCAATCAAAATGCTGGATTTGATGTTTTGAGCACGAATTTTGTACTCCGAGCACTGGGTAAATTAAAAATATACATATCTATTAAGAGTCTTGAGATCACCTCCAGTTTTGGAGTGGTTCGTGTTGCTTATAGTCTTAAGTTTTCTATGTTGTGTCTTGTGTACTATTATTTGTCTGTTTGTCATTGTCTATTTAGCCATGGCGCTGTCAGTTTAATTGTTTTCGATCTATGAGTTTAAATGTCCCTCTGGTATTTTTCGCCTCTCTTTAAAAAAAAAATGAGAATAAATGGTCCTTTTGTCGATATTAATAGGACAATAAAAATGTTTTAAACATATCAAAATGACAGTTAGCTGTGAGATGTATATAATATAAGACAAACGATGAAAAAGCTCTTGACTAGCATGAATTTTGACGTGCTTTAAATTGTGTTTTAACATCTCAACCCCACTCCCCCTTTTTCAATATAGATCCGTAAACTTATTGTGTTCCTAGTCGCCCTAACCTTAGAAGTAATTCGTTCAAAGGATGACGTACTGTAACCAGATAACGGTATCTTTAAACGCTTTGTATCAGTTTTAAATTATTGTCATGACATGATGAAGTGTACTATATGAAATATTTAATAAAGGTAAACAAATAACAATACTTGAGACAAACACAGGTAAATCAAAAAGAAATAGGTCGATAATATAAATAAACACTCTCCCATTGTGTATTCGGATAGTAGTCAAATATGTATGTTCCAAATTTAAAGACCTGTAAAAGGATAATAAAATTAATTCAATCTGTAAACTAGATGTAAAAGACTTTAAAATGGCGGACCAAAATGTTTCTAACGGATTGAATCCTAAAAATATATGCGAAAGAAATAAAGGTAAGACATTTTAATTTGATACAAGTACAAAAAAAATATAGACATGAAAATTTGACCCACATATATTACAATAGTTCGTTATGCTTCATTTTTTTACCTTTAACATTGTTTTCAAACAATCAATCAAAAACACAGTATATGAATTACAAGATTTGAGGATTTGGATGGAGGTACATGTACCTACATTTCTGTATTCTCCTTTTTTTCTCTCCCCTTTTTTTACTTTTTGCCCATAATTATTCTCTTTTCTTTATGTTTAGTACCTCATTGTTTTCTTTTCTTTGTATTGTTAGTACGTTTTCTGTTTTCTTTTTATTTTCCCCCTTTATTCTGTATTCTATAAATCCCGATCCACGTGGACCCTCAAATTTCATTTCTTTGTCGATACATCATACTATGCATAGAAGATCATGCAATGAATTACTTGTCAGAATCAAACTAATTCTTCACTATACAGTGAAACCTGTTTAAACCGAACCTCTTCTGGACTTTTCTCCGGTGTTGGCCGATGTTCGGTTTATAAAGAGTGACCAACGATGGCCCTCTAAATTTGTATTTGTTGATTTTAATTTAATATGGATTTTTGCCGTGATAAAGTGATATGCATTGGCTCAGCGTTAAACACTCATCAGTCCGACTTAATCTAACTTGACCGGACGTTTTAAAAACTACGCCGTAATCATGATGGTCAACAGAAAAATATCGTCATTGTGAAATGCACTTTAATAGTGTTCGTCTTCTTATTTGGCGGTTTTTTTTTTTATTTAACTAGCAATGGAAGCATTCATAAATTTTACTTCCTACCTTCTCAATTTCGTTGCGTAGTCTCAACTTCCTGTAAACTGAGCCTTATTGGACCAATCAGAATGTCCAAAATATTGATGTTCAAATCATGCTACAAACCTTTTATGTTTTTTAAATAAAAATGTAAAGTTGTATTTCAATTTTTTGGGGGGAATAAAAACCCACTTTTTTACAAACTGATTTTAGGATTGACCTGGTTTTAGTTTGACTTACCAAACCTTACATTTAAAAAAATGGTCTCAATGGTTCTTCTTTTGTTTTCTTTTGGTTCAAAACGTTAAATCGCAAAAAAGATCTTTGTTCGGAGCATATATTCACGAATGCCGCTGCGATGGATAGCAGTTTAACGATATTTGAGAAACAAGATCAGCCGAATTCTGATTGTTACAAACTAACACCAAAAAAACAAGTTTTAACAGATGTAATATTGTAAAATAGACAAAGGATAAACTACATGTAAGTTGTTTGTAGCTTGATTTATTTCTTTATAACACATATTTTATATTTCAGACAAAATGGATGTTCATTTCTCACACCATTGCGGAGAAAATATAGAACTTTCTGAGGAAAAACAAAAAGCTTCATGGAATCACAAATATTCAGGTGGAATTGCATTTTCTAGTCAGCCATTACGACCTAATTCTAAACTGAAATTGGATTTAACTGGGACCGGACATGCGTATGTTGGAATAATAAAACGTGATCCGGCATCGGTAACGAACATGCGAAAAGCATTAACAAGTGACGTCATTGTTGCAACGGAAGTTAAAGTACATAAAAGACTAGGGGCCGTTAATATAGTTTCAGATACAAAAGACGGAAAGGATTGTATTAGTTTTGAATCTTATAATGGAACAAAGACCGTGGACATTAATAGCGAAGTCTGGTTATTTTTGTACATTAAATTTGGAGATATGATAGCTGTTTTATGTAAGTATCTAATTTTATTATAGAATAACAAACGGTCGAACCACTGGAACAAGTGAAGAAAAAAATAAGCACTCAATTGACGTTCTTTGAATTCAGATTATGAGAGAACTTTCAACGGTATTTTTAAACGAAGTATATAAATTGTTATTTATCTATGACGAAAAAGATCTGAATCATGCAAATAATGATTTTAAATATTAGTAAATTGTGTAATAAGATATACTGCCGGTTATATCATCTATGTCAGTACGGGTATGAACTGATTATATAGAATATAATTGATTATCCTTTTACCGATTCGTCATTGTATAAGTTTTCTATTCATCGAAATGATTCATATTTCGATACTTTTGATAGTCTATATCTCCTTTTAGAATTAATTAGGTATCAACAATCTTCCAATTTTCTAAACATTTAAGATGAGATAAGAAAAGAGTTAGGTTTTGCTTTTGATAGTCTATATATACCTCCTTTTAGAATTAATTGGATAGAAGAATTCTTCCAATTTTAAAACATTCTAGATGAGATGATAAATGGTTTGGCTACACTTATGATAGTCTATATCTCCTTTTTAATAGAATGAATTAAATAGTAGCTGTATTTCAGTGGTTGTCGTTTGATGATGTGTTACATATTTATTTTTCGTTTATTTTTTGTACATAAATTAGGCTGTTAGTTTGCTCGTTTGAATTGTTTTACATTTGTCATTTCGGGGCCTTTTAATAGCTGCCTATAAAGTTTTGGGTGTGCTCAATGTTAAAGTTCCTTACCTATAATAGTTGTGAATTTCTGTGTCATTTGGTCTCTTGTGGAGAGTTGTCTCATTGAGTTTACTGGCGACGTATAAAAAACTGAATGTCCGTAAATCCTCATATAAAATACTGTTATCTCCATTCTCGCGCAACTGAAATAAAACCCTGCTTTTTTACATAATTAAGAAATTTAGAATTGGCACAGTGACGTCTGCTCTCGCACTTACACAGGGGTCCTCTGTGGCCGAGTGGTCTAAGTAGTTACAACTGATCACTTCTGTAAACTAGCCAGTCAAAACATAGGTTGTGAATGCGAACCCTGCACGTGTGGGTGCACTCGACTCCAACCTGAATTAACTAGGATTGTAAGTTTTCCTATCGAAGGTCGATGGTTTCTCCCAGCACTCCTGCTTCAACAACCAATAACTTATGTGCGCCACATAAAAGTCCGAAAGCGGTGCTTAAAAGTGGCGTTAAAAACAACAAAAATCAAATCAAATCAAATCTTGCACTAACAATAACAAACTATTAATCTTCTGTTGGAGGACTCGTTTGTTAAAATCTGTTTACTCGTTTGAACCATGGTTTATAATAAAATTGAGAATGGAAATGGAGATGTGTCAAAGAGACAACAACCCGACTATAGAGCAGACAACAGCCGAAGGCCGCCAATGAGTCTTTTTTAGGGACTTCAAAATTTATATACTTTAATTTGAAATGACATTACATTAATTTTGTATTTTCCATTTCAGATTCAGAAACTATTCAGGATCGATGTTTTCATCACGTGACCGGATGCAACATTCGATGTTTAGACGAGGACAGACGATCTGTAAAACTTCTCGTGGAAAATCCCGCTGCAGTGTGCTGTCTTAACAAAAAACTGAAACCGGGACGTTCTGTAACATTTGAAACAAAAGCAATTACAGAAAAAAGAAATACACCAAGCCGGTGTCATATCAAACTTGGGATTATTAATCTTGATCCGTCCGAATTAAAATCACGTGACCCGGAATCGTTTCAAGTTGACAGTAAAGTTGCGTGTCCAACACGCTGGAATATTGTCCAAATATTTTCAAAGGAAAATATTGACGGTGAATTAAAATTATATCTTACACATACCGGTGAATTGTATTTTATCCATGACTCTGGAATTGAAGGAACACACAAATGCCATTTAAACGATATCGCGTCTGGAATATCAATAATATTAGACTTGTTCCGAGCGGAAGCGAGTGTCACAGATTACCATCATGAAGAGAGTGACGAATGCGAAGAAAAAGACTATGACTATGTTCGACAGGAAGTTGAGATATCCGAAACAGTTAAAAGGAAACTTCGAATTTCAGACAAACAACATGAAAAAGAACGTTCATCGTCGGATCGTTCGTCGTCAGACAGTGATTATCTGAAAATGAAAGATGTGTCTGATAACCACAAAACATTTTCTCCTAATTGTAAAATAAGTCCTCGGCTCACAAGGTGTAGCATGTACAGAAAAGACCATGCGTCGTCATATGTTCAAGAATGTAGTTAAAATATTATTTATATGCAACTTGTACAGATGTGAGACAATGCAACCAGTCAAGCTTTAAATTTTAAAAGCTACGTTTTTCTGATTTTTTTTTAGCCTTGTTAAGCGGTTTAAAGAATTTTAAACTGCTTTTAACTTAACTATAAATTTGTTTAGGCATTATAAATATTATGTTATATGATCTCAAATGTATTAAGGTTGTTTTATTATTAGATATTTCACATTGGAGTTTTCAAATTCAACAGCATTTTAAATGTGATAATATAAATGATATGGAAAATATCCTATATCCTACACTCAAAAAGGGGCTTTCTATTTCACGAATATTTAATTTAGTTTGTTATCATTTATTAGTTTAACAGACTTGTTGATTCTTTATTGTTCATTTATATGTTACAAATAAAAATTTAAAAAAAAACAAGGAGTAAATTGATAATTTAGATATAGTGCTGATAACTTGTTATTATCGGACATTAAGTGCTTGCCAATAAACCAAATAATCAGGGCAGTGCTTACAACATGACGAACAAAACCCAAATATAGTTGATTATATTTTATATGGAAGCTTTTTAGGTTTTAACTCCCTCGGCAAAGTTGGCTTCAGATGGATTTGGCTTTTTTGAGTCCTTTTTGGTTAATAGCTTTTCAACGTCCTCTGTCCGTATGCATCATTGCCTTTCAAGAATTCGGCTTTGAGCGTTCCTGATGAAGGTAGATCAGAAGAGCGCTTCGAATGCATGCAATTATTTCGTTTTATTTTTTACATTAAAGTATGTTCAAACTAGATAATGGTGCACAAATATTACTTGGAAATTCGTTTTCTTATCCTGCTCTGGTAATGCAAGATATGATTTGGTTGAATGCACTAATAAATTGATTATTAAGGTCACTGGTGAGGCAACTCTAAATTGGCAATCGTTCTTACCGCAAGTTATCTCAAATTACCATACTTTATACAGAAACGAAAGACCTACCATATTTTATACTCAGTATAAGGGTAGTAACTCCAAAAAGGATGGTTAGTTCGAAGTTTTTTTCCGGATATGTTTTCTATTGATGTATTTTTTACTTATCGTTGATTAATTTTCTAGACTAGTAGTGAATTTACATGTAAGAGCGATTTATTTTCGTGACTTTTGAGTAAAGAAAAATATTTTTAACATGAGTAGAAACTGATGGTGTGTCAAAGGGACAACTACCCGACTAGAGTAGAAAACAGCCAACGACTATAACAATGATTGTTCAACGCTGCAAACAAAATAGTTAGGATTATGTTATACTAATATTTAAGCAAATAAAAATCTTTAAATAAGTTCATTACCAATTGGCAATTGACTTCTTATTGTAATTATCGTCCTTTAAAGTTATGTTCTGCAGTTTATTGGTAATTTCCCCCCAAAAAAATCTTTTAATTTATCTATGGGGTCACTTGAAACCAAACTTGGCCTCATTCACTATTAGGGCATCTATATGATTTTTATCGTATTTTACATGATTTCCACAGTAAAGATACATTATTCAATTTAACATTCGCCAATCCTATGTATAATCCGCTACTCTCCTTCTATCCCTCGGCTGTAATATGGTATTTGATATGTGTCTACGTCACACATTTCTTTACCGGAAGATGAACGGTTTACTACTAGTGATTAATATTTTTGATACTTTATTCCCCTCATTTACAGGAGATCAGTAATGGAAACCTACGTATCACGGACGAGGTTATATCAGGGTACGGAATCGGCCTAGTTGAGAAAATTGCTAATTTTTACCAGCTTCAGTACCAATTCGCAGAATTAATCTAAATAAGCAGACACTTAATTAACTCTTTCTTTTAAAACTTTTAGCATTAAAACCTCATTGCATGAAATTGAATTAGAATGTTACTATCAGTCTTATCATTTTTCGGATGACCTTAATAATAGTAACTTAAATATAATGATTTTGACAGAAATTTACATACTTAATAATTTTTTCGAGATTTAACCATTAGCTTAATATTCCTGTTACAACACAACGTAACTAAAACGTTGAGCTGACTTAACAGAGTTATCTCCCTGTAGTGTAAGGTACCACTTTAACTTGAAAACGAGTTCATGGACCCCTCTCATTTGATTTGATTACGTAAGAAGATTATGTGTACCAATTTTAATGAAAACGTAAATAGTGCCTTTTTTTTTAAATTTGATTAATATACAGCAAAAAATGACATGTTTTTCCTACATTCATGATAATTTGATTAATTTGTAAAAATAAAATGTACAAATTTATGCAATATTTATATAACAAATAAATAACAAATAATTTAACAAAAAACAAATCGTGTTTATCTTTTAAAACAAAAAAATTCTGTATTTGTATCGAAAGGAAAAATACGTCCTCAAATCAGTATTTTTAGGAAATATATGAAAGAACCTCAATTTACTCAAAAGGTAGCACATGAAGGTATATTTTTTATTACATATTTGATTTAATCTGGTAAAAAATAGCCTACATGCAAATTTTCATCAAAATTTAAATACGGGATCAAAACTATCGTATGCCCTTAAAAACGAGCATATGGACTTCTCTTTTCAGAAATGACATTTTGCTTGATACTGTATGAAGATTATTTGTTCCATCTTTTACGAAGAATTTACCGACTTTTCTCAACTAGATAAATACACAACAAAAATACTTTTTTTTTCTTATATCAATTTCTTTTAACAAAAACTGATTATTAACAAAGAATTGTTACACAAATGTAGAACCTAATTTTGTAACGACGATATTCCCAATCTCTTTACCGAAATCTGCATATCTTTATCTTTTGAAACAAAAAAGTTAAGGATGTCTGTTCAAGGACAGACATGTCCAAGAAATCGAAATGTTAAGTAAACGTCGAATAATTCAAACACATTTGTCTTTTAAATTTAGCACATGAAGATATAATTGTTATAACATATACAAATTGATGTTGTAAACATTAGCTTGTATTTGAACTTTTTGTTAAAAATCACTGTGAGCCTTAAAGTCATATGAAACCAGTGATTTGTGAAAAATAATGTTTATCCAATTCTTGAACCAATGCATGTATATATCATAAACTTAGAACTCTGTGCACGATTTTGTCATTTTTTACGCAAACATATCGTATAATAGTCATATTTTTTCTCTCTGTCTGTTATGATTTAACAAATATGGCTGCTCATTAAATGCCGTGTTTTAAAGCCGAAGTTTACCGAGTGTCACCTTATTGTAAATAAATAACAAAAAGCATGGGTATTGAGCACGTGTTTAAGATGTACAATCAGATAATTGTTTATTTTAATGACAGATCTATGCGTATTGCGATCGCCGGATTTTTACGAGGTGGGTTACGCTCAGGTCACTATGCATACGGAAAATTTGTCGGCGAATTGCTTCCTGGAAGCAAGCAATTAAAAACAAATAAACTTCTTCTAAATGTGGACAAATTAAAGAATTTTCCTCAAAAAAGGTATATGTACATAAGTTGTATACTGAAAACTATCCGTTAAGTTAATAGAAACATATGAATGAATTTTTTTTCAATTTGAGGTTTCTTATGACTTTAAACTGTATCGCATGCTCATAATTGTCCTAAAGCTAGACAGTAGATGTAGAAGCAGAAGTAGAGATCGTGGCCTATTGGGACTTCGGTATAACGGAACCAAAAATACCCCCATGGTAGAAAAAAATCCGTCATTCGTTAGTAATCTTAGAAGGTTAACAAAGTATAATTGTGAATTCTTTTTTTAGGATATTAATCTCTTAGACATGCATTAAAAACGGTGTCCTTGATATGCATCCATGAACACAATGAAAAGTGACTCCATGAAAGTGTTCCATGTTTATTCCATTCAAATAAAGACGAACATATAATACCATATGTTTAACTATTTTATGAAGAAAAAAAAATATAGAAGAGTGCATCTTAAACTCGTTAACACAATTTCAAGTTTAAAAAGTTCCTCAATATAAAATCCTTCTGAGGGAATACGAATACGCCTGATCTTATACTTGATTAATTTAAAAAAACTGCCTAATTCAAATACATATGATATAATGTTTATTTCTATTCAATTTTCCACAAAACATATTTAGCTTAGTTTATTTGAAAACAATGTATGTATGCAATAAATGTATACATGGCAAATGCAGTTTGGAATTCAGAAGATTTATTTCTGCAAAGGACGACGATTAATTCTGATTAAATGGTACACAATGACTCGCTTATACATTATTTTTTTAGTGAATTTAAAGATTGTTCTCAATGAATCGTGCCGTGCCTCAACAGTTCAGAAAAAAAATGTATCCTCTTAGTTTTCAAAAATAAATAACCGATCCAAAAGAAATTTACCCCCCCTCCCCCCCCCCTACCCCAGAATATCAAATAGTCGTCCCCTTATTTAACGAAAAGTGAAATAAAGAAATAAATTCTTGAGGCTAATTAAAAAGGCAACAAAATTCTAATTCATTATTATTATGCTGAATAAACCAGTCTTTGAAAAACTGTAAGGGGAGAAAATTTTAAGATTGGTTTATTTTACCCCGATGTAGATAAAGATCAGAAAATACCTCATCACATTAATGTGTTCGGTGAAGATAATTAGAATCACAAACAAGATAAACGCGAAAATATAACCTCCGATACAGATTTTAAAAAGAAATCGTGAAATTAAAACTTAATTCAAAGTATATACTGAAAAAAGATGGTGTGTCTTCCGATCAGTATTTTGTAGTGTATGCACGTCTTTTTTTTTTTTTTTTTTTTTTTTTTTAGAGTAGGACAATTTGATTCTGTTCTCAAATTTAAGTTCTGAATTTCAAGCAGAGTAATGTGTACTATTATTAAACCTTATATGCAGTAGATCAATTCTACTATTTTTAAGAAATAATTTACTTAAATTGACTATTTGGATGCTTTATTGTGTATCGCACCAGATCAGAGGCACCCGTGGTTTAATATTTCATTCGTGAACACTATAACTGTGCAATATGGATAAATTACTTAAGTAACGGCATGTGAGGAATATAAAATAATAACGTAAAGTTTTTATAGCGATACTGACAAAAAAGATATTTCGATTGTGTTCCCGATTACTGATATAAACAAGCAGGTAAATAGTTAATCTGATTCGGCATGAAGAAGAGACAATAATACGTTTGAAAGAATTTAATGACACTGAAAGTTACACAAAAGTTTTGAGCGAAGTTACGATGATCTGAATTGTAAATCGATTAATGTCGTCTACGGATTAGAGTGTAACCTTTGCAGATTGGTATACGTCGATGAAACGAACGGAAGGATAAACAAACGTATGTGCGGTCATAGATCAGACATAAACCTCAATGCAAACGACATTCTTTACCAGCATTTCACTCAGCCCGATCATTCCATCGTTTCAATGACAGTACGCATTATCGTAAGCATATACCATAGCTCTAACAATCCTAATATTGCAACGCCTCTCCGTAGACAAAAAGAGTACTACTGGATTAGACAATTGGTAACTGCGATGCCATATGGTTGCAATTACAAAATTGATGGTATAGGTATTTTATCTAGTCCTTAGTGTAGCTCGGTGAATGTGATGAATATTTTCAACTCCACTTCTCGACGTAGACGCAGTCATGGTCATCGTCCTTATACATCACCTACTCTGCATGATGTCTCTATTAATGACTTGCTGCCATTTATACAAAAGCCGTTAGGTATTCATCATATTCGCACGAAACTTTATTCATTACCCCTTTCAAAACGTCACTCTCTATTCAATTTATGTTTTGAAACCAATGTTACAAACCCTCATTCAAACCAATACAAACTTACAGCTACAATTTCGGATATTGCAGGTCACATTTTCATTGGAAAAGATGAAAAAGAGAACAGATATTTCCTTAATATTTCCTTTGCCAACAAAGAT
The DNA here is from genome assembly GCF_963676685.1 of Mytilus edulis. NCBI lineage: Eukaryota > Metazoa > Mollusca > Bivalvia > Mytilida > Mytilidae > Mytilus > Mytilus edulis. The sequence goes on from NC_092354.1 coordinate 14,991,516, forward strand.
CTCGATGGTCTTAAGCAATATCCTTCATCATAAATGAGTTCAATCGAAGATACCTCCTTATTTCAAAGACCAGTCTTTACCAATCATTTCTTATACCTATACCAAACCTATTGCAACTAAAATTTTCAATTGCAAACACGTTTTGGAGGATCTCTGTATTGACGACTTCAAGTCTAAACCTCCAGAATGCACTTGTGCTATTTCCCAATCCACATATTATCTGGCTGGCCACGTTATTACCGGTGACCTCAACATTGTTAATAACACTTCCCTACGAAATTTGTTATCGAATGGTTCAAAATATCGTGAGCCGAAATCCATCAATTGGAAATACAACTTCAAAATTTTGACGGTTTCAGTCGAGGATTATGCCAGTCAATGGGCTAATTATGAGAGGTAAGACGTAGACACTCTTACCGAATGGATTAAGGCAGTGAAGAGGTCGTCAATACTAATCAGAATTAAGAAACTGAATGGGTTTATAAATGTCCATGCTACTGCAATCTTAATGTTGCAAAACACTTATCCTACCTTCATGACAAATATGTTGTTTTCCCCGCAGATAAATTCCCAAACAACATCGTTTTTGTGTGTAAGACTCATTGCATTAACGACTTGATAAACGAAGTAGGTATTGACAATTTAATTGGAAACTCAATATCTACCCTCACGACACTTACCAAAGAGGAAATCCTGGATAATCATAGGTCTGTTCTATCTGTTCCTTTGGAATTTAAACCAAGGATGATGAACTGGATCTTCCATCACTATATTGGATACCTAAACAGCATAAGTGTCCTTATAAAGAACGATATATATTGCTGGGTCTTCCAACTGCTCCACGAAACCTCTTTCTAAATTATTAACATATATTTTATCAGCAATCAAAGACGGGCTTCAAAGTTATTGTGAAACAGCCTATTCTAGAGGTGGCGTGAATCAGATGTGGATACTTAAAAATTCCAAAGATCTTTTAGAGTACATACAGTCTAACTCTCTTTCATCTTGTAATAGTATTAAAACATTTGACTTTTCTACACTTTATACAAGTATTCCACATTCCAAACTAAAAGACAAATTGAAAGAGTTGGTTTGCCTTGTTTCATAAAAAAAAAGGTCAACGTAGATACAAGTATCTTGTCTTAGGAAGGGATAAATCCTACTTTGTAAAGGATCACTCTGATTCCAAAAAATATTCTCTGAAACAGACATTATCAAGATGCTTGATTACTTGATTGACAACATATTTGTTACGTTCGGAGGACGTGTTTTTCGACAGACTATCGGCATTCCAATGGGAACGAATTGTTCCCCTCTTCTTGCCGACTTGTTTCTTTATTATTATGAAGCCGACTTCATACAGGAACCTTTTAGGAAGAAAGATAAGAAGTTAGCAATATCCTTTAACTCTACTTTCCCCTATATAGATGATGTTCTTTCACTAAATAATTCAAAATTTGGTGACTATGTTGAACGCATCTATCCCATTGAACTAGAGATAAAAGGATACAACAGATACAGTTAAGTCGGCCTCATATCTTGACTTACATCTAGAAATTGACAATGTGGATCGATTGAAAACAAAACTTTACGACTAAAGAGATGATTTCAGCTTTCCAATTGTAAACTTTCCATTTCTAAGAAGCAACATTCCAGCAGCACATGCATACTGTGTATATATCTCCCAATTGATACGATATTCCCGTGCTTGCATTTCCTATCATGATTTTCTTGATAGAGAGTTGTTGCTCACAAGAAAGCTATTAAATCAAGAGTTGCAAATGGTGAAGTTGAAATCATCACTTAGTAAATTTTACGGACGCCATCACGAGTTGGTTGACCGTTATAGAATAACCGTTTCACAAATGATATCGGATATGTTCCATACGTCGTAACTACAATCTCCTTCCCTTTTATGAATGTGACCTATCGATTTATACTATTAACCGTATTTTTTATCTTATAACCAACACGACGAGTGTCACATGTGGAGCAGGATCTGCTTACCCTTCCAGAGCACCTGAGATCACCCCTAGTTTTTGGTGGGGTTCGTGTTGTTTATTCTTTAGTTTTCTATGTTGTGTCTCATGTGTACTATTGTTTGTCTGTTGGTCCTTTTCATTTTTAGCCATGGCGTTATCAGTTTATTTTCTATTTATGAGTTTGACTGTCCCTCTGGAATCTTTCGTCCCTCTTTTATATTGGGAGTACCGATATTGATATTATGAACATTGATTGATGTACCGTGAATGAATGAGAAGAACGTACTATGAATACAGTCATTACCCTTTTGGTAGCCTATTCATTCTCACATAGTATTCCAAATTGAACACGTGGATAAGCATATTATATGTTATAGGCTCAGGGAGTATAAACTCTAAGCCGGTAAGGTCACAGTATATACCCTGTCTGAGATCTAAATTACACATCAAGTCATATATATATTCCGGATTACCCCTGTCTTAATGTTTTTCCAGTGCAGGTATTTGTTAAATTTTTACAATGCTTACAATGCACATTGTTTCTCAATTTTCGAGTAATCCATTTAAATACATGTTTGATATCTTGACAACTTTCTATTCGTTTAGAAAATGTGTTCAATAAAGCGTTTAGTTTTCATGTTTTGTGTTGGTATGTGTGTGTGGTGTTTCTTTTTAAAACACAAACATTGAAAGTCCTCACCCAATATGATCCGCATATGTGCAGGATTATTAAATTTACATTATGCAATTATTCATTATAACACTTTATACATTAAATGTAACTATTTAAAGTGCAAATAGCGTGATTTGTATTAAACATATATTATTGACGAATGAACGTAATTATTTTCCCTCTGTGAGCCTCTGATATTCTTTGGTGTTATGTATAGCTTTTTACTACATCACATATGCACATGTGTTATGATGACGTTTTTGAGGTTCCACTTTGGAAAAAAACGTCGTATATAGCACTGATCCATGAAATTAGGTCGAGTTAAGGTGAACTCTTTCTGACGTACATGGAGTTGATGCAAAGAACTCATATACCAAATAGTGTTGTTTTCTACTCGTGATAACAATATCGGTACTTTTGGTTAATTTACCCTTTGACTGTTTGTATTCTGCTACTGCTATATCTTTCGGATGTCAGTTCTTTGACTTATGGAATTTAGTTGTCCTTTTTATGTATTTATCTCTTTTCAATTTTGACCAGAAAAGTGTTGAGTGTTTAGTTTAATACGTCATTCTTCTTTCTCTTTCGAACTTATAGGTCCGTTTCGAAGTTCTATTTGTTTTCTTTTCGAATCTCAATAATTCTTTCATGCTATATGATCTATCTCATTATTACTCATCACTGTCAATATATCAAAGTACAAAAAATCGGAAACTCAAATCTATTTTAGAATGATAAATTGAATCTGTTTTAAAACAATAAGTTAAATGTATTTAAAAATAATAAATCTGATATACAAAGGCTAAAAATAGATATTCAAACACTATAAAAATAAAAGTACAGAAGGAGGAAAAATACAGGCAGAAATATCAGATAATGATAGACAACACGATAAAACGTTTTATCGCTATTTTGTGCATTTTTCCTTTGATCTTTTTTTGTGATAACTTTTCATATCATGCTTCTCGCTTGAGATGGAAAATTATTGCAGCTAGAAACTAAACAGGCACGTGGCGTTGCTAACGAAATTGATATGAAATTGTCAACGTTGTCATTGGTAAAATATCGAATAACAGATTATCATTGGTCATCTCAACTCGATTGCCTCTCTCGCTTTCGCCGTGACAGCTCAAGCGAGAAAATTAATCTCGTTGAGATAATCAACGATAATCTATAAATAAACTCATCAGAGATACCAGTACTAAATTTTGTATTTATGCCAGACGCGCGTTTGGTCTACAAAAGTGTCACCTTATTCACAATATTCCATGTATATAGTTAAACCACAGAATAGTTTTTTAATTTCATTTTGATCACTTTTTAATAAATATCCTTTTGATTGACATACATGTACTATAACCGTTCTTAATATGTCTTGAAGCAAACATTGTATTTAGGGACCAGTTGAGGACCACCTCTGAGTGTGGGCTATTTTCGCTGCGTTAAAGGCCAATTGGTGGCCTTCGGCTGTTGTCTGCTCTTTGGTAGGATTGGTGTCTTTTTGACATATTCCCCATTTCCCTTCTCAATTCTAATTCTCCTGGTTTTACGAAAAATGCGATGCTTAAAATTAAGTAAATCAAATGAAAACTACTTGAATTGTATCAAATTCAGCATGAACAATACACTTCCATTATATCACTATATAAACACGATTTCAAATTTATGAAAATAAGAAAATTATCCTTAAAATATTATTAAAATAAAATAATTTTTCAAAAGAATATTAAATTGATTGCAGTTATGCATATTTACAGTGTCATAATTTTGTATGAGAGGGCACAGGATTAAACCCTATGCATACGATTTCCAACTTTAGAGAACGCATTCAATGACATTACAATACTGATCGTATTTTAAATCATGTGAGAAAAAAAAATTAAAGATGGAGTCATACATATAGTTCGAATATAAACATCTAACACATAATATAACTTCTTAACAATATAATTACTTTGATATCACAAAAAAAAAATACAAGGTAGTCAATCACATTCTACAACTTTATCATAATTTACAAGCTAATCAATGAATTTTTCAAGTAAATTTTACATTTTACAGGTCAATATATTTTTTACAGATAAATAAATAAATATCACAAGTGATTCGAATAACCGTAGACATAGAATATTTTTTACAGGTTACCACATTTCACAAGTTAATCACATATTACCAATTAATCATTTTACACAAGGAACTTTTCACAAGTTTATTTTAAATATTTCCCCTTTAAAAGATTTCACCTTTCATATTTTAATATCCATACACATGATGCACACGCAATTTCAAATTCATAGTGCATTATGTACGCTGGTTGTCTTAAAATGTACGTTAAGGGTAACAAAGGAATTGAATGATGCAATTAGTCATTTATTCTGTTTGTTTCACAAGAAAATGAGTTTGTTAAAATCACACGTTTTGTTTCTTGATTTCTTGATTTAAATGTGTTTTAAAATATTAAATCTGTGTCACTGCGTGTTGTTTTATGACTTCACTATGGATTTTTATTTTCCATCATTTCAGTTATTTTTATATGTCCGTTTTCTCTGGCAATTGATTTCGGTGATTTTCCGTCTTTTCTTCCCAAGTTCATATTTGCTCCTTTTTCAAACAATATGTTTACGATTTCCTCATGACCTAGTTCACAAGCTAGAAATAATGGCGTACAACTACTCTCATTTAAACAATTAATGTCGGAAGTTGCATTAACTAGTAACTTTACAATCTCGATGTGGCCCATTGCACTTCCAATGTGTAATGGTGATGAGCCGAAAAATAAATCAGATAAGTTATCTTTCTGTAATTCTGCATTTAGGTACATGTTCACTTTCTCAGAAACATTATCCTTGATTAGCCATTTAAAACACGTAAATAGTTCTTCAAATTTCGATATATGTTGTTTAAAGCCAAATAGCTTGACATATGATAACATGATCCTCATTCTGTAGTGTTTGAACTCATACTCAACAGTTGCCTTATTCTTAAAACATATATTAACGTCACTATCACTGCTTAATAACAATTCAACAATCTGTGTATGACCTAGTAATGAAGCTATGAACAAAGGTGACATACCAGTAAACATACATTCATCTATGAGTATGCTTTTTTGATTCAGTAAAACAGTTACAACTTCGGCATGACCTTTTTGGCAAGCCACACAAAGCGAGGTATCCCCATGAATTCTTGCTTTGTTTATCCCTTGTGAGTCATGTTTAAGTAGAAGAGACACGATATCTGTGTATCCACCTTCACTAGCTGCATACAATGGTGTTTTTAAGTTATGTGTATGCATGTTGACATCTATTCCAGGACTTGTAAGTAGCATAGAAACGATTTCTATGTGGCCTCTTTTACACGCGATATACAGTGGTGTCTTCATCATCTCTCTATGTCTTTTACCTTTATTGATATCTATTTCGTCCGGTTTCTGATCCAGAAGAATAGATACAATTTGTACGTGACTATGCTTACATGCTATATACAAAGGTGTTGCACGGTACAAATCTGAACCATTGACATCTATCGTTTCCTTTAGTAAGCGTAATACGATATCTTTGAAACCACATTCACAAGCCTTATAAAATGTTTGATTATAAACATGAACATTAATACATGTCTTGTCTGCATCATCCAATAGTCTACACACAATTTGATGACGATTATGAATGCATGCTGTATATAACACATGTTCCTTGTAATTGTTTTTACTGTTAGTATTTGCATTATTATCCAGACACCATTCTGTGAGTTGTAAAATACCAGCATATGAACAGACTGCCAATAGAGAATCCCCAGTACATGTATCATTCGTCTTTGCTAGCTTGGCTTGCATTGCATTACCAGTGTTCCGTAAATGGTTAAGGAATTCACATTCAAAATGTGTTATGCTAAAGTTTATGTTCCCAAAGACTTCATGAACGTTGCCTTTAATCCAATCGCCGAGCATTCTTTGAATGTATTTACTTTTAAGATCGTCAGTTAATCTGATACAATATCTTATTTTTTTGCTTCTGAAAAAAGGGTCAATATATTTGACAAGATGCTGTTCTAAGTTTCCGATTGTTTTACTGGTTCTGCTGATTGTTACCAAAACATTGTCGCAACTTGTATCTTCATAGAAATTTATTATAAATGAAACTGAATCGTTTTCAATTGCAAAAGTTGCAGTTTTGTATCTATCCTCAAAAAGACTTGGTAGTATTGTAGGCAACTTCTCTCTAAATAATCGAACATACTTTTTCGGAACAAACATATATTCATTTTCAAAAGTCGCGGGGTTCGCGTTTTCTAAAGTCTCTTCTGTTACCACATGCATTTGACTTATACATGTGCTACTTGCTGTTTGTATCAATGATGCAAGTTCATCCTCAGGAAGTGCATTGATGTATGAATTTAAGTTCTTCATGAATGTTTTGTTTTCACTATTCCTGTTTACGGGTACATACTCAGATTGAGTCATGTCACTGAAAACTCTTTGTATGTACATATGTAAAAGTTCGTTAGGTAATGTAATACCATAACGTTCATATTCCCAATAGCTTTCATCCTTAATATCTACTGCTGTTATCACAAACATCCTGTTAACAAAATCATTGCTTGCGTGGTTAATGAGCGTTTTTACATCACTTATCTTAATTCCTTTCAAAAAGTTTGATAATTGAGAGTGAAACATTTCGCTTTTTCTATTTCTATTTTTTTGTAAGCATGCTTCCACACAATCACTTTTTGACATATAATCAAAAATCCTTTTGATATACATATCTATAGAACCTCTTGGAACTTCAATAAATATTTCAGATTCCTCTGCAATATCGCATTTTGTTTCTTTTACTTGAATAACAAACATTTTGTTAATGAAATCAATACATGCATTTTTTATATATGTGTTAATCTCCATTTCGTTCAATCTTATAATGTAGTGAGTGAATAACGTTACCTTGATATTTCCCCATCTACCTAGTATGTGTCTGACAAGGTTCTTTGAATTAATCATTAACGTAAATATCCTTTCTATACATGTTTGTAACTGTTTGTCAGGAAGTTGAATTAAGAATTTGTTTTTGTTGGAGTTAGATTTTTCAACCAAAAACCTTTCGTATAAAACTTTTTCATCAGCATACTTTACTAGAAGTGTAGAAATTTGACAGATCGATGCGAAATAAAAGACAAGGAAATCAAAGACTTCTCTATTAATAGCATGATAAGCACCTCTTTTTTTGACAATAATCCAGTTCATTGAACCATCAATTTCTTCTTTTACTTCTGTGACTGTAAAGTCTTCTTGAATAGCATGCATCTCTTTGAAACACACTATCACATTATATGCATCTGTCAGCCTGTCATGTAGGAGGTCTTCCTCTAATTCATCGTTAAATACCACCAATAATAATAAAGCACATAGCTGGTATTGTCTTTGTTTTGGATAAACGTGCAATTGATTTTCCAGACACCATTTTGCAATGTTTACTCTGCCACATTTAAAACTTAACGTCAGAGCTGTGTTTTGACTACGATATTCCGTCATTTGCAGAAGTTCTGATATTTTGGATGATTCAAGTAAATTCAAATGACATAGAAACTTGTCTACAAAGGCCTGGTTTTCTAAATTTTTGTTTTCTATAACTGCACGTATTTCTCCGTTATCCCAGTCTAATATCATTCTGTTCAAGTATTGGTTTAATAGACTATTTGGACATATGATTAATCCCTCTTTCTTTTCAAATATATTTCGAATAGCACAATCAATATATTGACTGTCGGAATGAGTTTTCGCTAATCCTGATATATTTCCAATATCTACTGTAATCATGTTATGAAAGACGTCTTCATTTGTTGTATTAATTATGTCTGTTATCGTGGATACGGGAAATCCCCGTATGTATTTCAGTATACTCTTGGTATTCCTGTTACTCTTCATTTCATCAATAAAATTGTAATGACTTGTCATAAACGTTAAAATCATATCAATGTACATCTGTAAGTTCTTGCCTAGTAACATGATACCATACTGTTCATATTCTTTTATACTATTTTCTTTTATATCTTCAGTTGATGTTACAAACCATTTATGTAAAAAGTCACTACTAGCTGTTTGTATCAGTTTTCCAATTTCGTCCTCTTGTAGTTGCTCCATATAAGTGCGTAATGAACTTTTGAATAATTGTGTCTGTTTATTTCTGCAATATCTTACATGAAATTCGGTGTTATCAGATTTTGTCAATCCATCAAACCATCTAGCTACGTACAACTGTATGTAATCCTCAGATATGATAACCCCATATCGTTCATATTTGCAAAATAATTTTACCTTAGTTTTGTCACTCGGGATTACACAAAGATGATCTATAAAATCCTCACTTGAACTTTTAATCAAATATTCGATCTTTGATCTGTCAAGCTGTCTTATGAAGACTGGAAATTTATTTTGAAATATTTTACTTGTTATATTTATGTTACGTTTTAAGTATTGTTCGATGTCATCAGACTTTGAAAGGTCATCCAACACCCTTTCCATATACACATGCATGACGCTGTAAGGTATGTTGATTCCGTAACGTTGATTGGTCTGCTTTCCTTCATCCTCTACCATCACATTCATTATTTGTACAAAACTAGAGCTCGCATTTTTGATAAGTTCTGTAATTCTAGTTATAGACATTATGTAAACGAAGCTTTGAAATGCTGTTTTGAATTGTTTGTTTCTATAACATCTAAGGGAACGTATGTAAGGGACAACGTTATCACAGTGTTTCAGTTCATCAAACATTATTCCAATATATATATGCATTTGATCTTCATGTATTTCTATACCATAACGCTCGTAGACCAAGCAACTACTTTGCTTAATATCTTCTTCTTTCATCGCAAACATTCTCTGACGAAAACTAGTTCCAGCTATATTCATGAGTTGTGTTATTAGGTTAAAAGAAAGTTCGTTCATGATTTTTTGTAATACCGTATTGAATTCTTTGTTTCTACTACATCTACAAAGGTCAAAGAATTCCTTTACGTCCATACATCTGATTATTTCTCTGAAAATTCTGTCCCTGTACAACTGTATAAGATCTCCAGATATTTTGATTCCATAACGCTTGTAGATAGATGAACTTTTCCGGTTGATATCTTTTTCCGCCATCACAAATATTACCATCACAAAACTTGTACTTGCAACTCGGATAAGATTTGCGATTTCAGTGGGACTTAGATTTGACATATATGTAAGTAAAGCAGAACGAAATGATTTGTTCGTACAACATCTAGATTGTGTCATATAATTCTCTACATTATCTGATTTCGTGATGTCACCAAACATTCTGACAATGTATTGCTGTAAGTGATCATTTTGTAGTATGACACTATACCGTTTATATCCATATAATTCAGTTTTGCAGATTGAAGATCTATCATTTACAAACATTATGCATATAAATTCCTCACTTGCTGTTTCAATCAATTGGGAAAGCTCGTCTTTGTCCAGATGTTCAATTAAATTACATAATTCAGTTTGGAATGTTATATTTTTCTCATTTCTGTTATTTTTAATAAAAATATAAATGTTATCAGAGTTTTTCATATCACTGAAGACTCTTTTAATATATGTAGGTATATAATCTTTTTGAATAGCAATTACATATTTTTTATACGTAGTGTCATCCAATTGACCGGGATCTATAATTTCACATCGTTCACCAATGAATTTTATCCCCGCATGTTTAATCAATAGTCCAATATACTCTTTATTAGTGACTACGTTTTTTGTGCCAAAATAGTAAGCCAAAATATCAAACAATTTGTCATGGATCGCGTGATAGACATCGTTTTCAATCGACACAAATGTTCCCGTTAATGTATTAAGTTCTCTTATCACTCTATTGCCTGTTAACCGTTCCATTATATCACATACCTCAAGTATATCGTCTAAGATTTCTTGGACTTTTACATCCTTACCTTCTAACCATTTCTGCTCTAGGTGATTGTCGCAAATAACAAGAAAAAGAAGAGCAACGATTTTGTGTTTACCCTCTTTACAGTCCACAAAAAGGTCATTAAGTTCTGTTTCATACCATTCAAAAGGATCTTTCAAAAAATTCCTCAAACTAAAATTTGGTTTGTCTTTATTTTTGACATACAAATTGCATAAGAGAGGAAAACATTCGTATTGATATAAAACTGTAAATTTACTTCTAAGTGTATCTTCGAAGTACTTTTCGGATATTTTGTATTTTTCATGAAGTGTTAACGCTAGCTTTTTGTCAGCTAAGTTACATACACATAGTTGAAAAAGCTGCAATTTTGAATGTTTAAAGCCTTCATCATGAAATACTTGTATTCTGCATGTTAATATCAACTTATTGGAATCGTTATCTAGAATTGCAGTTATATCTGTCATTGCCTTTTTCCATTCGTCCAGTCTTTCTGTATTTGCTGTGAAATTTCCGCACATATCATCAACGACAAACAATGTTTTCCTGCCTAACTTATAGTTATTCTTAATATTTTTTGGTTCATTCACACTTATAATTGTATATCCATTTCGTTCCATTTCTAATGCAACGTGTTGAACCAAACAAGTCTTTCCAATTCCAGACGACCCAACTACAGAAACACACTTGTTTGATCGTATACAATCCATTACATGGTTACTTCCCCTTGTTTCGACAAAAGATTCTTCGTCTGTTTTCCACTGTCGGAGTTTTATAGTCATCCAGTCTGAAGATATTTCTACAATACAAAATAAATCATTATTTTTCATCAGTATCGGTGTTTCATAACCAAAAACTGCTAAATTCAGTTGACCAAATATCGAAGACGTACGCGTACGCCTCTTTGCATTAAAGTAGAATATTGTATGACATTTTTCTTTCCTGGAAATAGAAAAAGCTATATTAACATTTTATTTTGAATCATGCTACGGTTTAAATTAACAATCATAGTAAAGATATAAAAAAGAAGAAGTGATATGATTGCCAATGAGACACTGTCCACAAGAGATCAAAATGACACAGACTATAACAACTATAGGTCATCGTACGGCCTTCAACAATGAGCAAAGCCCATATCGCATAGTCAGCTATAAAGACCCCGATATGACAATGCAAAATTAATTAAGCATGTATCCACTCGATTGCTAAAAGTCGCCACCACATTTTGCAGATCAACAAACAAAAGATGAATAAAATTGATCCACACAGTATCCAGTATTCATTAACAATCAAATGTCAACATCAACAAGTCTAAACATGCCACAAGAGCAGTCGAGGATTGTATATGTAATCATACACCTATTCTGAATAATAAAAACATTATGCACCTTATACTCGAAGCAAACCAATAACTAAAAAAGTAACGAAAGGTATGTTCTGTCCTTGATTTTGTCAAGCTCAAAAGAGAAATTGATTAAAAATAACCTCGATCAAAGAAAATATGGAGGCAGGGAGATTAAAACTATGTATTCAGGGACTGCTGAAATGTTGCGAAATAGAAATGTAACGTACAAAATTGTGTTGGTGAAAACATACATGACGACCTATTTTCTAAACTCTCCTAATCAAGGTTAACACAGAGAAGCTTTTTTAGACGCACACATCTAACAAGGTGACATCTTTTGTTCTTAATTTGATTCCGCTGCTGGTTGACAATTATATACGAATCTAGGGTATAAATAACGACAACAGTAGTAAACCGCTGTTCAAAATTCTTAAATCGATAGAGAAAAAACAAATCCAGGTTTGAAACTAAAGCTTAGGGAAACGCATCAAATATAAGTTTCTCAGAAGTCAGTGTTTCGGTACTGACCTGACTTCTAAAATTCCATCCTATTATCATGATTATTGAGAATCAAATGTTTCACCGTTTCAGACAAAGTTTACATTAAAGAATTGGCTATTCCTTTTAGGTTTCTTTGTTCTTATATCGTCAAGTTTCTACGTATCTAAACATTCCTAGTTTTAAAGGTTGTTTTTTTAAAATTTTATTGATACACTGACCATAAACACACTAATTCATGGTATGGCGTTAATATTTCTAACCTGACACTACATTATGAGGATAGCTCATGCTCACCTTGTGTACACATAGACATTAAACCAACGAGTTTCATCAATATTTATAATAAAATCCTGCCTTATTTTATTGACTATTTCATCAAGAATATTTGTTTTCGGTGTATTCTAAAATAATTCTTATATGATTTGCATATCTGTAAATACTTGAATTGGATTGGTCAATACGGAATTTTCTCTTGGTTTACACTTCGATAAACCATGTTTCCGAAACTACTTTCGTAATCTCTTCATGCGCGATACACATTCTTGCAGGGATACTGGGATTTTCATCAAATTGAGATTAAAAAACAAATGTATAACAGTTGTTTCTATTTTAATGCATATATAACAAAAAATAGATAATTAATGCACTATAGCATCGAAAAATTTATAAAAATAAGATTTAAATAAAATTCTGCGAAATTTCGTGAACGATTTGGCGAATTTACGTCATGGCAAACACTTCGTCATACAAATAAAAACTTTAAAGGTAAAGATTTTTTCGTTTCGTGTACGCTTCAATTAAAATTAACTTTTGGAGGTAGGTGTTATTTCATTTTAATTTCTGTTGGATTTATTATAGAACATTTATAAATTTTAAAAAGTCAATATGGCGGCCAACTCCTTAGTTACGACCTGTCAGTTGTGCATGTGATGGTAATTATAGACGCCTTTACACAAACAAATGTTAATAAGAAATCGCGAATATTTGGCTTAAGAATTATAAGGATTAAACACATTTTTTGATAGAGGTTATTGATGTGTAAACCGGGGCTCTTACTCACAAACTTTACATAAAAGTCCTTGGACTTTTATTCAGTTTGTGAGTTAATCGATTGCAAACAATATTCATAGAAAATGCTCCTCGAAAAATAACTTTTGTAGCGAAAAATTCAAAATACGCCTTTATTTAGATACTGTCATTTATAATGTAAAAGAATTCTCCCTCAATCAACTAACGATATAAAAATGATGTGTACAACTATAATTAGTTGTTTTTCACAATACTTCATGTACTGTCTTAGTTAAATTGTTCTTAGAAAATAAATGTTTAAAAAAAAATAGCTTTAAATTTCTGAATGCTAAAGTCAGTATATAAAATAAAATGTTATCTCATTTTATTGAGCTCGTAAGAAATTCTATGTTTGCATTGCCAATTTGAGTAAATTTCTACACAAAGATCTCAATACTACTACAGTAACGTTGTTTTTATTCTTCCTCAAATTATACAATGTCTTGCTATAAAAAAAAAAAAACACTAAGGAAAAAGTTATCAACACTAAGTACATTTTACAGTTGATCCTACAGGCTCATATTTTTCTTTGGTCCATTTTTTTCTCAAATAAAAGACCGTTTAAATACGCATAACAAGTATAGACTTAGCTGCTGTACTAAATACCAAATTTGTACAATAGTATGATAGACATACACTTTACTGAAGAGTGTCTTTATATAAATCAAAAACCATGGCAAACTTTATTTGAAAAACAATTAAGAAACCGTATGTGATAGCATTGTTTGTTATATAAAATTGTTAGAAAGTTTATGTATTACAATCCAATGTATACTTGCCATATAGAGTTTGGAGTATTTGATATTGCCTAAAATTCTGATTTGTTGATGCAATTATTCATTTGTAGCTATGATACATTTAAACATCGTTACCTGTACCGGTTAAATGTATAAGTAATAATATCTATCATTCAGCAGGCTTGGACGAATAGTCTACAAGAAAAAATACAAAACCTTTCATGAAAGCTTTTGTTTAGGATTTTAATGTAATATTTACCTGGATGTCTCGTTCGATCAGTTTTAATTTGTTCAACTTCATCCGTTAGTTTTACGAGGCCTGAAAAAATAAAAAAAAGTTTTATCTTAAGGTGTTAAATTGCGAGCTAATGTTCAATTACTACTAAAAAAAAAATCCAAAAACAGTCTCTCAGGGGCAAATACTCAAAGCGTTCAACAAATGATTTCGGTCTTAAAACACATAATCAGTTCTTGTCAACTTGATCCATTTTTATTAACTATAGTTTTTTTTCTACATTTATTGTAATTTGAGGAAAAGGCGCAATTTCCAACAAAAAAAATGATTGAAATTCGTAATACTATTTGAAAATTTTAAAGACGATATATATTCAGGAACAAAAGACTATTATTTTTCCTTCAGTTGTAATTTAAAAATTTTAAAAAGCCATGGTTTATCTTGGTTTAGCTGACTGTGTTACCTAAACTATTATTTTATAAATTGGGCGCTAACCAACTTTTATTTCTTATTGGTAAGGTCTGTAGTACTACATTTATATAGGAAAGAATACCACAAGTTGAAAAATTAAAATCAAAAACAATAACAACTAGATTTGCCATTGCAAGCAATAGCGGATGGCACCCTTTCCCCATTGCCAGGCCAGCGGCAGCCATTTAGAAAATTTTTGCTGTTTCCATGGCAACGGCGGCCATTTTGAAAATTCGAAACTCAAAAGTAAAGTCTACATAAGCTAGGCAAAATTTGTTATAAGTTTCATTAAATTTAAAGCATTTTAAAGTTTTTCATAATTTTGCTGTTCCCATGGTAACGGCGGCCATTTAGAATATTCCAAAGTCAAACCCCCCGCTGCAATTTATTCCCTCCATAATATTATATACCATCATATACCATTTAATGTCTCTAGAATAAATTTAACATTGATGTTCTGGAATGTTCTGTGAAAATTCAAAGTTTTGACCTTTTTGCATTGTTTCCATGGTAACTACAGATATTTTGGAAATTCCAACGCCAAATTCCACATCTTCCAATGTTGCTCATCGTTACTGTGAAGTTTCATGAAGTTTGGAGCATTTTGATATTTTTGAAATTTTTGGTGTAGTTTCCATGGCAACATAGTAGGTCCAATGAGTGCCAAAATCATCCAACACCTGTATATAGTGGGCACCTACATTGTATTAAAATATGATGATTCTGAGTGTAAGCATATTCAAACAGTTCACCAAAACAAAAAACAGAAATGTTTCACATTTGTTTCGTTTCCATGGCAACGGCAGCCATCTTGATGATACCATACCTCACTGCACTATAGAATGTGGTGGTCTACATTATGGTATAGAAAAAAGAAAAAAACCAACAAAAAAACCCCAACAAAACGCACAGCGACAATTGATTGCAAGTAAAATACAAACACCAATCTGAATAACACAACAGAAAACTATAGACTTGGCAGCGAGAAACCATTGATAAGGGAGATGATCTCAGGTTCTTCGGAATAGTGTTAACATGTATATCTATAATATAGTCTTTTTTTTTTTTTTATAAATTTACTGTTTGTAAGTTATGAATTTTTCTAAATACTCAGAATGTTCTTATCCCATGCAAATTACCTTAGCTGCATTTGGCACCAATTTTTGGAATTTTTAGTCCTCAATGCTCTTCTACTATGTACTTGTTTTTGCTTTCGCACTTTTTTGATCTGAGCGTCACTAATGCATTTTTTGTAGACGAAACAATCGTCTGCGAATTAAATTATAAGCCTGGAACCTTTTGATAGCTATTATGTGTGTTTCTTTGTCCTGTATGTCTCCCGTTTATGTGTAATGTAGTCCTGTCATGTAATGTTGTCATTTCAATAAAATATATAACATTGCCATAAAAGCGGGAAGTTTTGCTAGCCACAAAACCAGGTTCAACCCACCAATTTTTCTTAAAATGTTCTGCACCATGCCAGGAATATGGCCATTGTTATATGACAGTTCGTTTCTGTGTGTGTTTCATTTTAGTGTTTCTGTTGTGTCGTAGTTCTCCTCGTATATTGATGCGTTTCCCTCAGATTTAGTTTGTAACCCGTTTTTTTTTCAATCAATTTATGAATTTTGAACAGCGGTATACTACTGTTGCCTTTATTTAGCAAATCCTGCTCTATACATGACACCCATCGTGTTGTGTATGCAAATATATATTTCATTGTGTGAAACAAATATGTTATATAACCAATATTTGTTAAGTGATCTGAAATGTACTTATGAATAAAAACCTTCCCATCCAAAACAGTATTTATACCATACAAATTATTATGGCACAATATTATTGCTGATTAACACAACTCTAAAATAAGCTTTTGTCTGTAATTTTGTTTTTGATTAATCACCAAATAAAGGACAATAAAAATCTCCATATTTTAAAACAAATCTTCAGCACTATTATTTTCAGGAACTAATAATGTGTTTCTTTTAACTAGAGAACTATTGTTTAACAAATGTTGATTTAAATGGGTTAAAACGAAATCAAACCTTTTGAACATGTAACAGGGTCATGTTAAGTAAACATTCGTCAGTAAACTAGAACAAAATACACCCACTATCTATTGGTTTTAATTCAAACAAATTGTAACCAAAATAGCAGTCCAATATCTACTTACATAACGGAATGAATATGCAATGTGGTTTAATAACTAACTGTCTATTGCATAACATTATTTCTACGTACATCAATCATATATAGTTTGCAAAATAATGTTTTAAATGAATTATAAAAATTAAGTGCAATCGAAAAAAATATCCAGATAACAAAACTATTGAGACTTATCCTTTTGCCGTTAGAATTTTGTTAACAACATTTGTGGGATTGACATCCAGGCTCTCGGTCATAAAATTTTACATAGTTTGAAACACCAGTCAAGTGTTTTGGTTTATTTATAAGTCTGAATAAGATAGTCCTACTCGAAAGTGTTATGACTGCATAACCGGGCCATTTGAAGGGTATATTTAACGTCTTCTTTTCACTGTTTTATAGCAATCAGATAGTTATGTTACATTGCTGTAAGACCATACCTTGTTCATGTTGCTTTAATTCTTCCTTTACAGATGTGAGCTGACATTTAATTGTGTCTATTTCAATACTAGAAGTGATCTTCAAATCCTTTATTAAATCACATTCTGCTTGCAAGCTGCTTCCACCAAGTCGAACAATAGCCTGCATGGAGTAAAAAGCGAATTTATTTGATGTAAATTCATGTATGATCATAATTATTGTTAAAATGTTTATGCAGGGTGAGTTAATGTATTGAATTGAAATGCATTATTTTTCTAATATAAAACGATTGACACACTATTGCATTTTCAAGGACATACTTCTTTTCTTTAAAAATAATCAATTGCAAATGAAAACATATTTTGGAACTGAAACACATTAAGTTGATTGATTAATTTGTGTGGTTATTTGATATGACTTACACTTGTTTATCATATCCTGATGCACAGAAAGACACTGGACATTGAAATTGAAGGTTCGAGTCGTTAACAATGATTTCAAAGACAAGGTATACATGTGAAGTGTTAAAATTGGTGCGGACTTGTTTCTGAAACATTACATTCAATACTCACGTCCGATAGTTCTGTCCAAGATGTGATACAATCACTATCCCGTATCTTGTTAGTATCAGAATGTGCTAAATGATTCCTAAAATTCTTAATCCTGGCAATGTCTGCTGATGCTGTTTTTTCTGTTATTGGTGGTAGATCATCAAATCCATTTATTGGCTTTTGAATGGAAGATAAATTTCTTATCAAACATATCATCAATGTGATATCAAAATCACTAGAAGAGACGATTCCTCCTTTAGAAATAGAAATAATATGAGTTTCTTATATTACATTTCATAATTAAACAGTAATTGCTTAATCTTAGTATGGCGAAATTTCTGGAATAATTTGTGTGCTTATAGTACTGTACAATAAAAGGTACAAGTGATGGACATTTAAAAGAAACCAAACGTTGTAAGTTCTTTCTGTCGCACCCCCTCCCCCTATTGCTATTCATTAAGTCACCATTGTACATTTTAATTTGAAATGAAGTCTCATCAGCTTAATCCAATGAATCCTTTTTATTTTTTTTAAATATTTGCATGATGGGTTGCATTGGCTTGTCAGACATGTTCGAACGAACTTGAAAATAATAAGAAGGAACCCCTAAATATGTTTTATAAAACATTTTCGTATGTTACTCTGTTAACTTTTTACGCATTATTCTAAGCAACTTCGAACAAGATTTGGTTTTCAATTCACACCAAGCTTTATATTGGTAGCCACCGCTTATTTATTTTCCGTACCTCACATTCATTACTGCATGGGCTTCATTTAGGTAATCACAATAAAGTGCACAGGTAAATTAAATAAAAACTTTATAAAAAAAGTGTTCTCATGATCCTAGCTAAAAATGTATTGATAGGTATTGAATGCTTCTTTTGCAACTTCATTGGGGTGTAAAAGCGTTGACCGAAGTAGTTTGTATGAAGCGCGCATTATTTTTTTTTTTTTTTTTTTTTTTTAATTTATGATATTTTATTGAAATCTGTACATTTGTTAGTTTAAAACATTAAGTACCGGTTCCTTATCCCGGCCTCGTTAACATTAGTAAATAACATATTTATACAGTTGTTAGTATTTGTTAGTATTATACATTGAATTTTTCAATATTTGAAAAAAAATAAAAAAAATTATACCATATGTCAGTAATTCAAAAAGAAAGAAGTTTACCATTAAGATTTTCAAACAAAATTATCTGTAAAACAAATGCACAGGTTTCGAATATATATATATATATATATATATATCATTTTTTTTATATTAAATTTCTTTTTTTCTTATTTGCACATGAACATAATAAGTTACACACATTTGTATGCATAATAGTTACATACACTAAAAAGAAAATATATAATATATTTAATAGACACAGCTGTTTTAGTTTGATACATTGCAGATAATGATTTTAAGACAGAGGCTGTTTGCATATGAAATATATATACATTATATGTGGAGTCTATTTTGTATTTGTTTTTTGTTTTTATGATAGTAAAGGAGTCCAGGGGTTCCAGCAGTTTTCTGCCCTACTGAGTAATTTACTTTTATTGAATTTTTTTTTCTATTAATAAGTTTTCCTTTAAATAATTTTTAAGTGCTATTATATTGGTTTGTTCCATAGATAAATTGCTTCTATAGATGTAGAATTTTGTTAACAGAAGTATTAAGTTTCTTATATCATTTTTATTTGTTTTTGTTAAAATAAAAAATAAACCAAATCAATATTCAAAGTTAGTTCTATTTCTGTCTTCTCAAATATCCAGGAGTTAAGGTCTTCCCATAATTTTGATATATATGGAAACGTCCAAAATATAGGTTCTATTGTTTCGACCCCTCCGCACCCAAAACTACAAATATTTGTATCTTTTAATTTTTATTTTAAGGAGAAGTTCATTCGTGCCTAAAATTTGATGTATTATTCTGTATTGAAACAACTGCAATTTTGATTTTTTTGTAATATAAAAGGGCAATACATGGATATTTTCACTGGGGTAAAGCTGATGACCGTAACTGCATTCACGGTCATCCCAAGATGTCGGATGAAAATTTAGGTCAGTATTTGTATTGTCTGTTTAAGTGTTTCTAAAGCATTTTCTTTACAAAGCATACATTATTACGATGTAAATGTATAAAAGAATCACACGGAAATCATATATTACTACCGAGAAATGTGTATAAAAAGGGAATTTGGATTTGAAAAAATCGCTAAGATGACCGTAAATCGTAAGTAAAATATTTTCAAGATGACCGTAACATAAAACAAGGATGACCGTGATTGGTAAAAAGATGACCGTATTTGTAAAGAATGACCGTAATTTATAAAGGATGACCATCGATTCTAACAGATATCCGTATTTGTATTACCTTTTTTTGTATCAAATAATTAATTGTGTTGGTATAAAACGTATTTATAAGACTGCATTATCCTATAGGTAGAAGCAAATAAGACTTGCTTCAAATATGTATTAAATCGTATCCGAATGAAAGAGGAATCTTGCTAGCTTTGAACATGAGCTATCTTGTAGACAATGTGCTTACTATGTTAACATTTTAACCTGCCTGTAACTTATAACCCAAGGAAACAGGTGTATATATGTTGCACCTGCTTTGCACGATAGTGTTGCATATATATTATTGGAGGGCACCTTTTAAATATACAAGGGGGTTGGATTGTTCAACAATTTTTACATTTCTAAAACTATCCGATGTACAATGTATTAAGTACTGTAAAAAATCTAAATTGTACAAGTGAAAACCAAATTATAAATTTAGAAGAACTAACTATAGCATTCAAAAGATGTTCCTCCAATTTTAAAGACAGTGGCGATTATGTCCAAGAAGGGTGTCCAACTGAATTAAAAATGAACTTTATTAGGTCGTTAGTTTTCTCGTTTGAATTTATTTTACATTGTTATTTAGGGGGCCTTTTAAACTGACTATGCGGTATGTACTTTGCTCATTGTTGAAGACCGTCCGGTGACCTATAGTTGTTGATTTCTGTGTCATTTTGGTCTCCAGTGGAGAATTGTCTTTTGCAGGTTTGTCTAATTGACAATTATACCACATCTTTTTTTATATTTATGAACTATTGTCAAATATTGAAGCAAAACTAAAAGAGATAGGGCGATACAAAGACTTCATTTCTGTATTGAAATCCTTATCTAATGGAATTTTTACTGAACATATTGCTTTTCATTTGTTAAGGAATGTTTAATCTCAGTCAAACCAACTGAATGCCGAATAAATTTTGCAGTTCCATCGGATCGATCCGGTGTTGTCAATGGACTGTTTGTATATTTCAAGGCAGATGTTAAGTTTTAATCTGATTCCGCTGGATAATCTTATGCTTAATCAATGTTTTTTTCTTCAACTTTTCGTCGCATCGCTGTCAATTTGTATTATATTCTTCCCTACACAGTTTGGAGTTATACAAGGAGATAACATATGTCCTAACCTGTTTAAGATTTTCATCAATGACCTTCCCAACTATTTGGAAAAATCTCTAGACCATGTAAATATTAATAGGAAATTATCTCTAAATCCTTAAAAACTAGTACTATATGCATGTTTTTGAGCATGCTATTAAGCTTATTCCTCTATATGGAAGTGAAATTTGGAGCTCATTCAATCCCTTGATAGCAAAATTTAGATATGGAAACCAACTAATTTGCATGGATAAAATGTATTCAAATTTAACTTGTGAAAAACTACACAGTAAATTTTGTAAATTCATTCTGGTCGGCACAAATAAAAACACAAAATGTGCAGCTTTATCTTAACTTGGTCGGTTTCCGCTGACTGTACTTTAATTAGTGAGGTCTATTTTGAATTATTGGCTTAGACTAAAAAATAGGAATAATGTCCTTTATTACAAGATGCATACCAGCATTCAAATCTCTATATTCTCAGTATGAATCTTCATGGTATAGCTTTCTCCAACACATTTTAAAAACTCTTCCTTCTCCAACACATTTTTAAAACTCTTCCTGGTTTTGCAAATCTAAATGATGGGGAAAATATTTCAAATAACACCATCAGGAAAATATTGAAAGAGACGTGCATACAAATTTTGGAAGGATCAACTGACCAAGAAATCAGAAGGAGAGCTCCGCACTTATGTGACAGTTAAGGATAATTATGGTTTCGAAAAGTATCAATATAAATATCATAACAAAATTTTAGCGTATAGGGAGATCGTTAACAAAATTGAGGGTGTCATCTCACCATTTGCAGATTAAAATAGAACGATACCAGGGTACTCCTCCAAATCTTAGACCGTATGTCATCAATATAATTCTGGTAATATTGAAAATGAAGTTCATTTTCTCTTTTATTGCACAAAATATAACGAAGACAGACACTTTTAAATCACAGCTGAATCATGTTCCAATTTCATTTACCTAAATTCTCAAGAGAAATTGCTACAGCTGGTGTCTTGTGAGAACTCAACTGTATGAAAAGAGTTGTGTATATTCCTGGTTAAACACTGCAAATAGCAGATTTATAGTCCATGTTTCGCAAAATTAGTTCTGTATTGTTGTTATTTAAAAAAAATATTTGTTAAGTGACAGTATTGAGTTTCTCTATTTATTTTTGTTCATCTGCTTCTGACACGAGGAGGATTGCTGTTATTGCCTATCGCAATCAACAGTATATCCTACAGCACCGTCCCTTGAATTGGTGTCTCCTATACAGATGAACAAATTTATTGTCATTTGTCTATTATAATATCTGTCACGTTATATAATTTTCAATGTTTGTTGCATATACTTTCATTATTGGTAATTGTATAAATGCCCGCTTTGGGACCCTGATTGGAAAAATAAAATATTTGATTTGTATTCAAAATTTTAACGTTGTTATCAATAAATAATTTAATTTTAGATGTAACGCGTCTTGTGATTTGCTGACGTTATTTTTTAATGAGCCCATAGACATAATTTAGTCTAGTGACCGTGACGTCATCAACGTTTTTTCATGGTTTAAAATGGAATTTTGAATTAAATTATAAGAAATGAATGTAACATTTTTTCTGTCTATTCGAAATAACATAAAAAATGTGATGCACACTTAAATAACCAGCTACGCGCGTTATTCAGTGTGCACCAACTTTTTTATGTTATTTCTTCATGGACAGAAAAAATATTACAGACATTCCTTAAATATTTAATTATTTACGAGAAATATGCAATTTACTATCATTGTCATAAACTCTAAATACGGCAAATAGTTGAAACGAAATTGATAAAACATATTCATAACCGCTAAACGAACCCCTATTGAGACAAACTCGAAAAATAGTTATGAATACAAATATGACTATTTCTTAGAATTGACGGTCATCCTTTAAAAGTTACGGTCATCCTTAACAATTTACGGTCATCTTTTAACCAATTACGGTCAGCCTTGTTATGAATCGCTAATCCTGTTACGGTCATCTCGATTACGATTTACGGTCATCCTAGCGAATTTTTCAAATCCAAATTCCCTTTTTATACACGTTCCTCGGTAGAGATTTGTGACTTCCGTGTGAATCTTTTATAAATTTACATCGTATCAAAGTATGCTTTGTAAGGAAAATGATGTAGAAACACCTTAACAGACAATAAAAATACTGACCTAATTTTTCATCCGACATCTTGGGATGACCGTGAATGCAGTTACGGTCATCAGCTTTACCCCAGTGTATTTTTTTCCGATTGGAGTTTGCATTGAGAATTAATGACCATTTTTGTTCACATTTTTGTTTAGGATTTGACTTTTTACCATTCAAAATATTATACATATCTTTTGAACCTTTCTGGAATTTAAAAAAAACCTTTAACACTGAGGGCAAAACTGGACCGTTTTCTCATTATTTCGTATAAGTATACCAAGCATTTCTGCACATAGTAAAAATATATAAGGTGATAGGGGTCCCCTTGTCAGCGGCCCCTCTGAATCTCAAACAAATCTGAGAGATGGCAATTTTGAGTTACTGCAGATTGAATTTTGGTATAAAAAGTTGTGATCCAATGTTTAATAGAAGGTCCAAAATTAAAAAAGTCTAATACATTTTCAATAAAACTCCAAGAAATTGAATCAAACGCCTTTTCAAAATCTATAAGGAGGAGAATACCAGGTATATCATGTTCTTCTGTATACAATAAAATATCATAAATTAGTCTAGTATTTTCACCAATATATCTTCCAGGAATGAACCCTGTTTGATCATTATTAATTAAAAGTGATAAAATAGACTTCAAACGCTCTGCGATACAGCTAGACCCAAGTTTATATATTGTGTTTAAAAGACTTATTGGTCGCCAGATTTTTATACATTGTCTTGGTTTATCTCCCTTTGGTATACAAGTAATTATCCCTCTTTTTTGGGATACTGACATTGCACCCATATTATACCCATAGTTGATTGATCTAAGAACAAATTTACCTAAATCTATCCAAAAGAATTTAAAAAACTCACTGGTGTACTCATCAGATCCTAGGCTTTTGTTACTTTTCTTTTTTTTAATAGCAGCTGTTAATTCTGATAGGATACTTTTCCCTCAAGGGTATCCCTTATTTCATGTGTTAACTTGGGAACGTCTAAAAATGGAATTTCCTTATTGAGATCAACACTATTTATTGTATCTTTCTTTGAGAATAAATTCTTATAGAAGTGTTTAGCTTCCAATAAAATATGTTCTTGTTTGTTTATGAAACAGCCTTCATTTATTGACTAGTCTTGGAATTGTTTTATTTACAAAGTTCGTAGTTTCTAAATTGAGAAAATATTTTGAGGATCTTTCTCCTTCTTCTACCCATTGCATTTTTGAGCGAACATAATGACCACGCATTTTTCATGTCTTAAAATTTGTAATTCAGATTTTTTTTGGTTCAGATCTTCATGATCTTCAAGAGCTTCTGTGGTTTGTACATTTTCTTCCAATTTTTGAATTTCATTTACTAAAGCATTTTCCAATTATTTTTTTCTTTCTTTTTATATGATGCAAAGGAAATTGTTTTACCCCTCATTTCTGTCATTAATGTTTCTAAGAACCGCTGATCATTTATTGTAAATTGAATATCTACGCAATCAATCTGGTCTAGAGAGTCTCTATTATATACTAAAGTTGCATATTGATCTTTTACTTGTTTTATTTTTTCTTGACCAGATTTAACATATTCTATATCATACAATAAACTATTATTAAATTTCCACAAACCCTTCCCAATATTGAAATCACTTATTTTAAAGTGTAGAACTATTGGTGAATGATCAGATCTATAGCTGTTTTGAATTAAATTTCTACTTCTTTTACATTTTGCTAGAAACTCCGAGATATAAGAAAAAACATCAAGCCTAGCTTGCATCAGAGGATTAACGTTTCTCCATGTAAATCGTTTCTTGTCTGGGTAGAATTCTCGAAAGGGATCAATTAGATCATAAGTTTCAATAAGTTCCAAGATTTTTTCTCTTGCTCGTGGAATATTTATATTTAGATAGTTGTATGTATGTAATGCCTGATTTTGAACTAAGTTAAAATCTCCTGTTAGAATAACTTGTTGGTAGTTAAAGTTTTCTATTATTTCATTTACTTTATTATAAAAAGATGGTGAGTCATTATTTGGTCCATATAAATTAACAAGTGTTATATTTTTACCTTCAATTGTAATATCTATACCAAGGAAATTTCCATTATCATCTTTCTTTATCTTCTTTATTTTATATTCAAGATTATTTGCAAATAAAATGGCAACTCCTCTTTGATTTGAAGCAAAAGAATTAAAAATGCATTCTCCTGCACATTGGTTTCTAATAAATGATTCATCTTTTTCAGTAAAGTGTGTGTCTTGCAGACAGTAAATATGACAGAGCTTTGATTTCAAGTATTCGAACACATCTCTCCGTTTTTCTCTAGAATTTAAACCTTGACAGTTGTATGAGAAATTTTTTAATGAATCCTTAGTCATTTAAATAGCTTAGATATAGCATAAACATTCAATTTATGATTTTCATTCCTTTAATTACACTTTGACTCATACAACTGTCTATGAAAACACAAAGCTGTAATATTATATATGAATAAACAAGTTGATATATAAATCTACCTTCATGCATAAATAAATCTTTATAAAACATTGTGGTAACATCATAAGAATTGAAATAAATTTTAAAAAAAGCAATTGAAAGCGTAACAACAATGATGATTGTCATATTATGATATGTTTTCTGATTTTTTATAAATAGAAACAAATTTTGGATTACCTGTTTCCAAAGAAAGGGGTTAATGGAGAAAAAAACTAACAAATGTATACCCACTCAAACTAAATTTCAACAATCAAAGACAGATAATCCAAAATATTATCTCCCCTTAATTGTAAGATTGCAAACCATATGCTTTAGTCAAGGTTTTAGTCAGTATAGTAATATTATGGCTATTATCAAAGTCTTATTTTGAATGTTATATAATTACTCTAGTAATTCCTAGGGTATTATTTTTATTTCATTTTGTCACTATTGTCCAAAGAAAGATATTGGTCTCATAACCATAAAATGGACACATATTTTGACACTTTAAAATGTTTTCCTTATATCATGTATATATGCCATGTATGGTGGTTATTTATAAGGAGGACACAAACTGCTTGTTAAAAATGTACTACAATAACTAAATAAATAACCAACCAATTGAACAAAGCAGCACAAAAAAATCAATTTAGCATAAAGTAGCATGCACTTTCATATAAATGAACACAAGCAATTGCAAACATGTTTCAACAGTTACAATGTAAGCATGTCAAATTAACTTAATACATATGTTGTGACTATGATATATATCATATACATATTTTTGATATTCAAATCAAATCAACACGATGTGAACATATATATCAAAATAACTAGTACTCTTGTCGTCTGTTATTTACCTGAGGGAGGAAATAGAACATCCCATTGTTTGGCACTCAGTCGTTTGCCTGCCTTCAACCTCTTCAGCTGTGGTTCATTGTTGGACAGCTCGATTTGTAGGTTGACCGGAGGAAAAAGGATATTAAACTGAACCCTGATTGCTTCTGTCCCAACGCTACTCACAAGTTTAAATATCCTGAAGAAATTCTCGTCCTCATCTGTATAAGTTGCCATAGCAGTGACGATCTTAAAAAACACAATACAAAGCCTTGTTTTTAAAGATTATTGTGGTGAATTGCTTTTTTCCCCTATGATATACAAACCATATTGATGAAAAGAACGTGTAATGACTTGAGTATAGTTATTGCGATGAAATCATACAAGTGTATGACTTGAGGTTATAGTTTGTTCTTTTAATTTAACTGCAATTTACTTATGACACTTGTATGTCAGAAGTGTGGGGTACCACTTTAAGTGGATTCCGTCGTAATGCTTAACTCTTGAATTTAATGCAGATATTGTTAAAGCTTCAAAGTCAAATATTCACGAAAATTGGTACCTAGGAAAAAAAGAATCAAAACCATTAAAATAAAAAAAAGGTAAAAAAGGTAAAATAACAATGATCAACAATGTATGAAACCAAAATCCGAAGAAATAATACAACACAATGACTAACAAAGACCCTACAAATAGATTAGCGATATTCCACATTTCACTTAAAAGATAATTCAAGTACATTTGTAATAGGAAACATCATCAAACAACTGCTCGATATCGAAAATGTTGCCAGCCCCTTTTAAAGTAAACCAGGAAGAATATAGTTATCACACTCTCTTAGATGTTCTCTATATCCAAGATACAAATACTTCATCTTACAACTGGTTTTTAAAAGGAAAAATAAACAAATTTACCGATTGAGGAAATATAAAAAAAGAAGACGTGGTTTGGTTGTCAATAAGACAACTCTCCACAAAAGATCAAATGACACAAAAATTAATCGTTCTTTCTTAATAATTGTTAATGATCACAAGAAACATAAATTATGCATACAAGTAATTTTAAACTGCATTCTGTAAGCTTTCCCTAGAAGAACAAGGCTACTCATTGCAGTCGATGTATCAGTTGAAGGTATTCAATTTTCTTCAGTTAAACTGTTTTAAGAATGTTTATGAAAAGTATGGATGGTAAACAATTTTAAAACAAATAATTGATTGATAAATATTTCCTTTTTTTTTATTATTGGAATTTTAATCCAATATATAATACATGTTTAAATACATAGAAGTTCGTTGTTACCAGTAGGGAATATACGGTATTCATTCGATGAATTTGAGCTTTTGATTTTGCAATTTGATAAGGGACTTTCGGTTTTGAATATTACTCGGAATTCAGTATTTTGTGCGAAAATGTGATGTTTTGCGTCTACTCAAGTCATTAATGATCAAATAAAAGATATGTCACCCACTACAGACAATGGGATTAACTCAATTCCATAAAATCAATTTACGAATATTGAACAGCGGTATACAACTGTTACCTTTTTTTGTTTACAAAAACTATCTTTACTGTGACGAGAAGAAAGAATAGTTCAATATTTTATTTACACGAATTTCTACCTTCAAACGGATTGTAAATATTAAATGTTCAGAAATTAGCAAAGATGATTTTAAGCCAGATATAAAACAAAACACCAACAACAAGTTTTCAAAAATGCCAGGATAAATATGCCATTATTCAGTATGTATGCAAGAATCTGATTGAATTTAGAATTAATTTAAAAGTTTCAAATCGATTTGACACAAATTTAATAATATGAAAATCAATTATGTATCAAACATGTGAAAAATAAATATTGCGATAGGACGTCAACCCATGTGTTAATTGACAATTTTAATTTAAAAGAAAGGCCAAAGAAAACAAATAAACATACATGCTTATAGGACAAAAATAAACTGACAAGTTCATGGCAAGTACAGAAAAAGACAAAGTACAGTTAACAACAGCATGCAACACACAACGTAGCAAACGAAAGACGGTGCTACACCACCCCATCAAAAATCGGGTTAGAACGCATTTGAGTGACATTGGATTAGCCATTGAAATACCCCAGAAGGGTAAGCAAATCCTGTTTTATATATAACACTGTCGTGTTGCTCATGTATGTACACATCTGGTTATGAGTTTATATCGATAGGTCAACTGATATTAACATACTTAAAATGGCTAAAATTTTCATTTTTCCCATTTGTGACAAAGGTTTTTTCATGAGTTGATTTTCAAAAAGATACCTTTGTTAACGAGACAAATGATTTTGCAAATAATTAACTAAATCTAAAGGTAATAGTTTTTACGTTTGATTTTATACAATTTTTTTATTAAGCAGAAGTCTAACAATGGTTGCAGAAAATATACGCCTTCTTTTCGTTTTTTTAATTCTCGCCCTTCTCTTTCAGTTGTTCGCTTCAAAACGGATCTAAAACTATGAAATACCGCCTGGTTCTCTGAGTTAAAAAAAAATCATCCGTTACAAACTGATTAAGTAAAACTTACCTACGAAGTTAAGTACGATTTCATTCTTATTTTCACTGCTAGTTGTTAATCTGATTGTATGTTGAGTATCAGAGTAGGATGGTTTGTTCAACGTCTACATGGTCTATAATGACAACTAATATATTTATATTTATATTATATTTATCACTATCAACGTACGTTTATTGTAGTTACCAGGTACTAGTTCAACCTGTATGAATAAATGGAGAGCAATGGATACATGTAATTGAAAAAACAATTACACAACGACAAAAATCACAAAATTGCATATATAATGCATTATTAACAACTTTCTCCAGTAAATTTAACTAACAATGATCAACCACATTAACTGTATTCTCATTTTTGTATTTAATGTTTAATATCTCCATGCAAATACAGTATAACGATGTATTTTGTTAGAAATTTTTAAAATCCAGTTATTGTGGAAAATAATACCTTCATATTAAATATAGATAGAAATATTTAAGGTCAATATTTACATATCACGTCTTCTTACTGTTCTTGTTTCAACAGACGAAAGTTTTGACAAATATGTCAGTTTGAACCATTACAATGATTATCATGGTAACGCCCTACATCATGTTGGTTACACATAAAGACCAGCAAGTGATTATTCTTTCAGGACTTCGTTCTCGGTTTATCATCGTTGTAAACTTTGAGAGTCGTTATATTGAAACTTGAGTTTTGATTTATCAGTTGGTGTCTTCTAAAACTTCTTGTTAAGTTTGAAATTTTTGTAAAAAAAACTTATATATATAAAAAAAATATGTATTTCATACATTAATTTTCATTTAGAATTTTAGTAGACTTAATAATGCCAATTGGTTAAATGTTTCTTTCTACTAGAAATAATTGCTTGTTCAATGTTAATTTAAGCAAAACAAAGTAGTCAGTGATAATTTAGACTGATCTATAAACGATAATTTTCAAAATTAGTTGTAATTGTCTTTGAACTAGCTGCCAGTAACTGCGAGTACTCTCATATATACTATAAGTGTCTTTTTCTTGTTGGGATGTACAAGTATTCAGAAACGTCCACTCTACGTTTTTGTTAGATGTATTTTTATATTTTTATTCAACTGATGAGTAAAGCCTTTTTCAACTGATTTTTATTGTTCAGTCTAATATTGTACTGTTTTACATTTCTGATTTCGGGTCGCCCTTTAATAGCAAACTATGCGGTATCGACTTTGTTCATTGTTCGAGGCCGTGCGACGACTTATAGCTGATACACATATCTGTGACATTTAGATATAGGAATATGTGGTATGATTGCCAATGAGACAACTTTCCATCCGAGTAACAATTTATAAAAGTAAACCATTATAGATCAAGGTACCGCCTTTAACACGGATCCTTGGCTCACACCAACTGCAAGCTATAAAGGGCCCACAAATTACTAGTGTAAAACAATTCAAACGGGAAAACCAACGGTTTAATCTATATAAAACGAGAAACGAGAAACACGTATGAATACATAAACAGACGACAACTACTGTAAATAATATTTCGAACTTAGGACAGGTGCAAATATTTGGTATCTTGTGCAGAGTTGTCTCATTAGGCAATCACACCACATCTTCTTTGATATATATTCCGAAGCGTTTAATTCTCAGGTATAATTTCATGATGGAATTGAATAACGTAAACCCGACCGATATATTCGTTTCGAGGATGTATCAGCTTGAGAATTAAGACTGTTTTTTAAAGGTATGTCAATTAATAAAGAATAGGAAAGTAAATTTCAAATTTCTTTATTTTATAGAGTTTCTCTATGTTTTAAAAATGCCATAGCAAGTAAACCAGCCATTTTAACAATGTTTGACTTTTGCCAAATTTTTATTACCTACGGATAATATAATAATACATAAAATCACAAACAGTTTAAGGAGTTAGATCTTAACAGCCTATTTTGAGCCGTCAAATCGTAAATCGAGTGCATTTTTTCAAGTTAAATTCTCAATTGATAATTATTTATATTGAATCCATTTTCGGGTCTCATAAGTTTATAGAAATCGGAGTCAATGTAGCGCCATATCATTAGAGGTTGATTAATTGATTCGTTAAAAACAAAATGTATTATACTTACTTAAAGGTTTTGTTATTCATTCTTTATCGCAACACTGCTGAAATTCTTTTCATCTTACATGCTGTATGTCAGGGTGAAATGATGTGCGTATAAACTATGATGATAACTTATACAGTCAATGTATTATCTATACAGACGTGCGTACAATCCAGGTTACACAAATAATCACAATCTGTATCAGTAAAAGATAAAGAAAATAAGTCTTTGCCGAGTCAACAAAGTTAAAAGTGAAATCACAAAATAACTGACCTCAAAACGGAAAATCCCTATTAAAATGGCAAAATCAAATGATAATATTACATCAAACGAATGGACAACAACTGTCATATTGTTGACTTTGTACAGGCACTTTCAAATGTAAAAAAAGAGTATATTGAACCTGGTTTTATAGCGCTAAACCTCTCACTTGCATATCATGAAAAAATGTCAAGTAATAGACTGATGTTAATTAAATGTTCTTCAATTCTTAGTAAAATTGTGATTTGTGGTTATACATTACCGTTCTAGTTAATGTTCATAGTGGAGGATCAAAATTGGGTAAAATCTAAATTTCCTCGTTTCATACAACGAAATCTTCTTGAAAATGTTAACAAACGATAGCGATACAAACAACGTCATTAAGGATACCATCAACTATTTTCTAAAGCTTTACACTTTTTATAGGTTGCTGAAACACTGTTTAGGGTTCATTGACAACTAAAAACATTAAAAGATAAAGATTTAGAAAAAACAGTCAGAAAATGAAGACGATCAATGGTGAAAAACTAAGGCCATACCTCATATGTTGGCCAAGAAAAGATTTGAACCGATTTGGTTGTACCTATTCTAATGCTAATTTAGAAACATGATGTTGTTGTTTGTTGATGTGGTTCATAAGACTAAGTGTTTCTCACTTCTCACTTCTCGTTTTATATATAGATAATACCGTTGGTTTTCCTGTTTAAATAATTTTAAACTAGTCATAAATAAGTTCCTTATATCTTGGTGTTCTGTGTGAGCCTAGGTTACTTTAACATAATATAACTGTGACAATTCTGCTTCTATTGGTACATAGTACATTAAAATCCGACCAGAAATGTCCCCACAATATTTTTTTGAAAAAACGTAGTTTTGTAAGATTGCGACATGTTATGTTTTTTTATAACGTCAGAAACTACCTGTATGAAAACTTGTGAAACTTTATCGTAACGTTACTCGGTTTGACGTCGAGTTGCATAAGGTCGATTTCTATCCGACGCGGCTCATATATTGGTTTACTTTTACAAATGTTACTTGGTAGGAGAATTGTCTCATTGGCACTCATACCACATCTTTTTATATCTGATAACATGTACTCAAATTTTAACATTCAACATTAAACTTTAATGTTAAGGAATAACATTTCATAACAAGAGACTCTGAAGAGCCTAAATCGCTCACCTTGAAGATAATTACCAAAAACTGCAAAATTTACTAAAAATTAACAATTTAGTGGCAGCAACCCAACAATGGGTTGTTAGATTCATCTGTAAATTTCAGAGCTGATAAAACTTGACCTATTGAACACTTTTATTCCATGTCAGATTTGCTCTTAATGATTTGGTTTTTGAGTCAAATACTGCATTTTACCCCTATGTTCTATTTTTAGCCATGGCGTCCATGTTTTTTAAGAAACAGAAAACAAAACAAAAACTTTATTCTAGATACCCTAAGGATCGTTCAGCTTGAATTTAGTTGGAATTGGTTCAGTAGTTTTAGAGGAGAAAATTTTTTGAAGTTAGAAAACATGATAAACAAATTGTGTAAAATTGTCCTTAAAGGGCAATAACTCTTTAAGGGGTCAATTGACAATTTTTGTCATATGAACTTATTTTTATATCTAACTTTGCTGAACATACTTCCTGTTTACAGTTTATCTTTATCATTAATACTATTCAAGATAATAACCACAAACTGCAAAATTTCCTCAAAATTAACAATTTAGTGGCAGCAATCCAACAATGGGTTATTATATTCATCTCAAAATTTCAGGGCTAATAGAATGTTACCTTATGAACATTTAGCTTCCTGTCAGATTTGCTCTTACTGCTTTGGGGTTTTGAGATATAAGCCAAAAACTGCGTTTTACCCCTATGTTCTACTTTTAGCCATTACGGCGGCCATGTTTTTAGACGAAACAGAAAAATCAACACAAACTTTATTCTAGATACCCTAAGGATCATTCAGCTTAAGTTTGGTTGGAATTGGTTCAGTAGTTTCAGAGGAGAAGATGTTTGAAATAGTTTACACCAGACGGACGACGACGACGACGACGGACGACAACGGACGCCAAGTGATGGCTAAAAAATGTCATTGATAGATAATTGTAACCAATACAAGGTCAAGAGTGTCTCATGATTATTTATGTTTCACAGTTTTATGAAGCTGCCAAAAACCTTGATTTTGACTTTTGGGGGATTTCTGGAAAATTGTATTTTTTACTAATTTCGATAATAGACTGTGAAACAAATGCACCGACAGATGTTCTTAAAATAATGTATATATAATGCTTAGAGCATAAAGTCCAAAATATCAAAAAATTGGAGTAGTGTTATTTCTCTAAAAACAAAATGCGTTGCCATGGCAGTAATAATGAAAATATATAAAATATATAAAAATAAAACAAAAATTTTGAAATTTGCAAATTTTAAGTTAAAAATGAAGAAAATTTAGTTCAATTGGATCTAAATATTAATTTAACTCTATTTGAAGAGATAAATGTCAATTTAGGATTGTGGCTACCATAGTAACCATTTATATGACCCTAAGCAAAAAAATAATCACCCAAAATATGTATTTTATATCTTCTGCATAGAAATATTTACTCCGGTATCCTTTCAAAAAGCATAT
The DNA here is from genome assembly GCF_963676685.1 of Mytilus edulis. Lineage (NCBI taxonomy): Eukaryota > Metazoa > Mollusca > Bivalvia > Mytilida > Mytilidae > Mytilus > Mytilus edulis. The sequence continues at coordinate 15,025,969 of NC_092354.1, forward strand.
CTCAAACAGAAGGGTGTTGTGAAGGTTACCATGTCAGTAAAGATTAAGACTTTGTCAACTCTCAAGAGTATATAACAGTTTAGTGGTAAAATTATGAAAAATAAAAGAATAAAACAGGACCCAATATTTAGATAGAGTGAAAAATAAAAAGGCAAGAAAGAGATAATCTCAGATTACAACTAAAAGAAGTACAGGACAACCCCCCCTAAAAATTCAAATGGTAGTAAATAAGGGGCTCTTTTGTATTTCTAGAGTGTTATTAAAAAAAAATATTCAACAAATGTAAACTATACCAGGCAATTGGAAAGAAGAAAAAATAAACAGTCACATACAATTTAGTTTTTAACTTACGTGTTCCAATAGGAAGTGTGAGGCCATAACACTTCTGAATCTTCTTTACATCATTGATGGTGATATTGCGGCTAGGCTTTGGTTTTTTAACACCAACAACAGAATGTGATGCTACTGGAGGATGAGCACTTATCAAAGTAGGAAGCTGACATAATTTTCTCCTTCTCAAATCAGAGTTTCTTTTCGATAATTGGTTAAAATGGTTGAGCATATATAAAAATCATTAAAATTCTTTGGCAAAAGACCAGATTCAGTTAAAATTATATTTTTGTTATTGCAATCACATGTTACATCATCAGAACACTCATCTGTAGTTTGTGTTAAAAAAAAACTTAATATACTTAGTTTACAGGAAACGTTTACAGCTTTTTAAATTGTTTTCTAACCATTTACCCCTATTGTTTCAACATGTTGACATACCTGCATCCTGCCACAAAAAGCTGTATCACTCCAGACGATAGTAAAGTACAAAGTTGATTGTATTATAGTGTATAGTAACGAACAATCCACCTAAGCAGCCAGTGTTACGGTTGTAACTTTTTATCGGTCAGTCCTATATGATAGGTAGATACGTATTATTTCAGCCTCAACTATGTCCCTCATAAGATGACAGTCACACGGAATAGTTATATGTATTTTCAAACAACAAGTTGATCCTTGAATACGAATCAGAACTCTGATATTGTTTGCTGATGGTCATGAAAAAGGAGAAGAAATATATTTTTATAATAAGGCATCAATGGTGAAATCTATTAAAGTCTGCAGACCATGACTAAAAGGTTTTTAATGCATTGTTGGTGACATCGGTAATAACAAGTTTGAAATCATTCACGCGGAGGCTAAACAAAACCTCTCTGAATTTGTCTTTTCTTGATTCTAACATTGTGCAAGTGTTTTGCCTGCAAAAGACCCACCAGTGATGCTCGAATACCCTTTTCTATCTAATCAATTGTTACTGCCAATTCTTTTTTTTAAATAATCGTTCCTTAGTGCTTTTTTTAATAATACAGCGAGACGACGAAAATGCTGAATAAATGTGCACGCGTTTTGTCTGTAAAAGACCCACAATATGTATGAGATATACCAATGATGCGCATATTGACTTCTGGACAAGGTTTTAAATTAACATTGTTCTAATTTGTACATGACCATATTACAGTCTTGATATCTCTCTGAAGGACATTCATCTCATTAATATCTTCAAATTAAAGGAACTAAAGCTTAATATACTTAGTCTCAGAGAAACACATATACATATAGTAAGTAAACTGAGATTTTTTATAGAAAGATGAAAAATCTAAGGTCTTATAAAAGAAGATATGATATGATTACAAATAATCAAAGTCTTCGAATTAGAACATTCAGCATTCCTGTCAAGGACAAACCGTTTATAACTGTCCTTTACAGATTACCGATTTATTGTCACGAGTGTCTTATGATAAAGTTTAGTGACTGTTTAAATTCTATTATTAGTTATCATGATACAGAAAACCTATTTATATGATTTAATATCAGCATAACAGTGAAGGATAAATTCTTAAGTCCACCTTGATCACATTAAAAAGGGAAGTACTATAGTACTGGGATATTTAAGATTTCCTGTTACAGTTAATCAATTAATTGTATTTCGAAATAACGAATAGTACATTGTCAAAAATTGAACTGTTTATAAAAAGTAACAATTGCTAATGAGACAACTTTCTACAACCGCCTAAATGACTTACAAATAAACAACAATAGATCATACGATCTTCAGCAATATTCAAAACATTCATAAGAGTCCCGAAAAGACAATTTTATCAAGAAAACTGTTAGCCTGATTTATGTAAAAAATAACAATGAGCGAAAAACTAACATGATACAATATACAGCAACAACGAAAAAAAGGAAAAACAAGCCTCTGATTTGTTGCAGGCACAAACTGAATGTGACAAGGTACACATGATATCGAGCGCCCAACGTTCTCCCTAACGTTTAACTGTCGATCTATGCTTTTTATCCTTTATTCTTCATTTTTTTAGGTACGTAAACTACACTGCTACGCCCGGTCTACGTTTTTATTTCACTTATTTGCGTTGTATTTATCTGATGAATAAAGACCTGTTCACCTGATATTTTATGGTTTGTTTGAAGTTGTATTGTTACACCGCTGCTATATGTGTTTGACGTATACAAACGTGTAACTGTACACCATATGAGCAAACTATACAAATTAGTTGAAAAGGGTTTATAATAACTCATCCGATCGTAATCGGTAAAAAAAACATTGAACAAAAGCACCGACAGAATGCACATGTAGAATGGTTGTTTGTATTTACCACACGATTGAATGATTGCATTTTACGTTAATGAAATAAAAGAAAAAGAAACATATTCTACGGATCGCAAGTTCAAGATGTGTATTCAAGTTTCTTGTCTCGTATAACACTTCACTTTAACATGTTTAAGTATAGTTAAATGAATTGTGATCAGACTTAGAGTCTTAGACAACTTTAATGTCAATATTCTTATTCCCTCATAAACGTGCGATCGATTTGTACCGTGTATTAATGAACTGTAAATGATATCATGAAAATGCATATCATCCACAAAACAACTTTTCTCAAATCTAATTCATTCCACTGCTGGTGGGCGATTCGTCCCCGAGGGTATCACCAGCCCAGTAGTCAGCACTTCGGTGTTGACATGAATATCAATTATGTGGTCATTTTTATAAATTTACTGGTTACAAAACTATAAATTTTTCGTAAAACTAAGGATTTTCGTATCCCAGGAATAGATAACCTTCGCTGTATTTGGCACAACTTTTTGGAATTTTGGATCCTCAATGCTCTTCAACTTCGTACTTGTTTGGCTTTATAAATATTTTAATATGAGCGTCACTGATGAGTCTTATGTAGACGAAACGCGCGTCTGGCGTACTAAATTATAATCCTGGTACCTTTGATAACTATTTACACCACTGGGTCGATGCCACTGCTGGTGGACGTTTCGTCCCCGAGGGTATCACCAGCCCAGTAGTCAGCACTTCGGTGTTGACATGAATATCAATTATGTGGTCATTTTTATAAATTTACTGGTTACAAAACTTTAAATTTTTCGTAAAACTAAGGATTTTCTTATCCCAGGAATAGATAACCTTAGCTGTATTTGGCACAACTTTTTAGAATTTTGGATCATCAATGCTCTTCAACTTTGTACTTGTTTGGCTTCATAAATATTTTGATATGAGCGTCACTGATGAGTCTTATGTAGACGAAACGCGCGTCTGGCGTACTAAATTATAATCCTGGTACCTTTGATAACTATTTACACCACTGGGTCGATGCCACTGCTGGTGGACGTTTCGTCCCCGAGGGTATCACCAGCCCAGTAGTCAGCACTTCGGTGTTGACATGAATATCAATTATGTGGTCATTTTTATAAATTTACTGGTTACCATAAATTTTTCGTAAAACTAAGGATTTTCGTATCCCAGGAATAGATAACCTTCGCTGTATTTGGCACAACTTTTTGGAATTTTGGATCCTCAATGCTCTTCAACTTCGTACTTGTTTGGCTTTATAAATATTTTGATATGAGCGTCACTGATGAGTCTTATGTAGACGAAACGCGCGTCTGGCGTACTAAATTATAATCCTGGTACCTTTGATAACTATTTACACCACTGGGTCGATGCCACTGCTGGTGGACGTTTCGTCCCCGAGGATATCACCAGCCCAGTAGTCAGCACTTCGGTGTTGACATGAATATCAATTATGTGGTCATTTTTATAAATTTACTGGTTACAAAACTTTAAATTTTTCGTAAAACTAAGGATTTTCTTATCCCAGGAATAGATAACCTTAGCTGTATTTGGCACAACTTTTTAGAATTTTGGATCATCAATGCTCTTCAACTTTGTACATGTTTGGCTTCATAAATATTTTGATATGAGCGTCACTGATGAGTCTTATGTAGACGAAGCGCGCGTCTGGCGTACTAAATTATAATCCTGGTACCTTTGATAACTATTTACACCACTGGGTCGATGCCACAGCTGGTGGACGTTTCGTCCCCGAGGGTATCACCAGCTCAGTAGTCAGCACTTCGGTGTTGACATGAATATCAATTATGTGGTCATTTTTATAAATTTACTGGTTACAAAACTATAAATTTTTCGTAAAACTAAGGATTTTCGTATCCCAGGAATAGATAACCTTCGCTGTATTTGGCACAACTTTTTGGAATTTTGGATCCTCAATGCTCTTCAACTTCGTACTTGTTTGGCTTTATAAATATTTTGATATGAGCGTCACTGATGAGTCTTATTTAGACGAAACGCGCGTCTGGCGTACTAAATTATAATCCTGGTACCTTTGATAACTATTTTATATGCTATAATTGTTAATTTATTTTACCGAAAAACGTGACTGATTACCAGAAAGAGCTAACAATTAAATATTTACAAACATAACTTACCTTTAGCTAAATATATTTCTGTATGATCATTCAGTTATATAGTAATCAGCATTTAATCAGAGTATTTACCTATACCTTATTACAGATAAGATAACATTAGATTGCGATCATAGTTTATTTCCTAAATCTTCAGTAGCCAATTATATATTATAAGTTAATGAAAATTATATAATTTGTGATGATTTAAATTGTATGATCAATAATTGAATAAGGTAATTTTCACGACGCAAATTAATAAGTTTTACATACATGTAGAACATTAATATTTGTTTTGTTCTTTAAAATCTAGGGTGAGCGCGGATTCCTTTAGAAATGGATTTACTTGTGTTTTTTATTTTTTTATTTTCACCCCTTAAATTGATACACGTGTAGACAATGTCTTGATGTAAGATTTGTAGTTAAATGATTGAATTGTTTACAGTCGATTCATGTTTAATTGTGATAATTTGCCAAAATTCGATATTTTCATTTAATTTCCTTAATTATTTCTTAATATTAATTAGTATGTATTGCTTTGCAACCAGTCAACTCGTGGTTTATACCTGCGTCTAGTCTTTTGTTTTAGATTCAAACCTACCTTACTAGAAAAGAGCAAATTCAGAGGCTAGTTGGCCATGTGGCCTGTCAACATCTAAACTGTGCATCCTATACATACGATACAGAGTGCGGGAAGTGGCGTAAATATGAGTTCCGTGTCCATTATCAAAAACTAAAGGGCAAATTGTGATACTAGAGAGTATATCTACAGTGTTACGTTTTAGACGTAGAAAAAAACTAGTTATAACTGTTGTCTTCTCTATGGTCAGGTAGTTGTCGCTTTGACACATTCACCATTTCCTTTCTAATTTTATTTCCTTTCTATTTTCACGGAATTTGGTATGCTTTAATATAAATTCAACCAAAAAAACATAGATTTATCGAAACAACTAAATATACGCATCAATATATTTGTAATCGAAAGTCTCAATGTTGACTTCAATATATTTCTATTCCTCGTACTTAGCGTTTCAAAATTCAAAAAGTTTTGCAAACATTTAATCTTTAAATATGATCATATCAACGATAATGCATGTCGCTTTGAACCATAATCTTTCAACTTGGTTATAATGGTGTCCTAAAATTGCATGTTCTAGACTACTCTATATTTTAATATCTTCTTTCCTTAATTTTTTTTACAAAAATAGTCTTAGATGCATGATATTTCCATTAGTAGTTAGTGGCGTAGGACTAGTTGTCAGTAACTGCGAATACTCCCAGATCTGTACTTATATTTTTTTGTTTGTGGGGTAATCAAGTGCACGGCCATGTCCACTCTGTGTAGTATTTCTGTATGTATCCATCCGATAATTTTATAGTTTGTTCTTATGTTGTGCTGTTAAACTATTGTCGGAATTAGGGGGAGGATTGGGATCCCTCTTACATGATTGACCCCGCCACATTGTGTCTGATTGAGCCTGAAATATACAATGTATTGGTTGTCGTTTGTTGATGTGTTGCATACTTGTTTTTGTTCAGTTTTTGGTATATAAACTAGATTGTTTGTTACCACGTTTGAATTTTTTTACTTTTGATCATTGTTGAAAACCTATAGTTGTTAGTTTCTGTGTCATTTGGTCTAATCGTGAGAGTTGTCTAATTTGCATTTATACCACATCTTCTTCCTGGCAACTTTTTAAACCTTAAATAATCATATTCTTAAAAGTTACTTATTGAACACTGTATATATATTTCAATACTGTCTTTATTTGTATAAACGTCTTTACACTGAATCTATTTTGAGATTAATGTGTACTGTTTGATATGTTAGTTAAAAATTCTAGTACCTGCTTTGTTAATTTTTGTCAATTGACTGGGTACTCGCTGTCGTCAGTTATTGCAAGTCGATCTACTAGTATGCTTTTTATCCTTTATTCTTCATTTTTTTAGGTACATACGCCCGGTCTACGTTTTTATTTCTCTTATTTGCGTTGTATTTATCTGATGAATAAAGACCTGTTCACCTGATCTTTTATGGTTTGTTTGATGTTGTATTGTTGCACCGTTGCTATATGTTTTTGACGTATACAAACAAGTTCAACCCATCCCATTATACAAGTGCCTGCCCAAGGTCAAGAGTGTGTATGTCAGTGGTTATCGTTGGTTCATGTCTTGCATGTTCCCCGTGCATTGATTTGTTATGAATGACATCGTGAGTTTTGTCATTTAAACTATTTCATATTTTTCATGAACTTTAAAAGCCGACTATATAGTTGGGTTTATCTCATTGTTGATGACCGTTTTGTTGCCGATTTTGCTCATATCCACTTCATTTTAATCTTGTTGGATAGTCGTCTTATGGAGAATCATACCATATTTTAATAAGAAGTAACGAATCAGTCTAATGTTTTTAGTTACTTTAGATATTTCGTAGTGATTCATTTGCCAACTATTTCGTGTAGTTTTTTTTTGGTTGCCATGTTTTTGCTTATCTTTATGTATCTTAGGGGTTGTTATTTTTTCATGTTATAACAGTTACTGTTCATTTTATATCTACTTTATTTTTTGTAAGAAATTGTATATTGATAGAATTGTTTAGGTTATTATGACTTAAATGCAACATTTGAAACACACAATATAGGCAACAGTAGTATACCGCTGTTTAAAAATCGTAAATCTATGGACAAAAAACAAAATCGGGGTAACAAACTAAACATGAGGGAAACAACGACACAACATTAAAATGTAACACACACAGAAACGGACTAAGCATTAGACAAAATCCGATGAGAATAACAAATATAACATCAAAATCAAATACATGAATTTGGGATAGAAAAGTACCGTAAATAATTTTAAATATATGCTATGACCTTATGAACACAAGAAGAGCTCGATATAGTGTCGATTTCGAAGCCTTTTATATCTTACTATATGATTTGGATTTAGCTAATTGGTGAAGGTCGACTATGGCCTATAATTGATTCCATCCACATGATATACTAGTCTTACTGAATAGTTACCGGTGTTTTATTGCAATCATATGAAATCGAATGATCATTATTCATACCAATAAACACTCACAGAAGCAGTATATTTTTATTTTTCAATTAGCATTACAATTTATTCTTAAAATAAAACAGACACATTAAAATAAATTCAATTTTCAATATCAATTTTCTTTTATAAAACAGGTTCCTATAGAACGACGCATCTTTTTATTTAAAAAACATCATCTGACATGTATATATGCATTACATTTTAAAGAACTGTTTTTGTGGATTTAATATATATTTGTGAATACTGTCTAAATAAACATATACATTGTTGAGAGTTCTTTCTACATAAATAATTGGGCGAAGTTTGTTTTTATTTCTGAATTTCTGTAAGTACTTACCAATACTGTGAAATGGTAATGAACAGTGGTTTCAAATTGAGAGTGATGCATGCAAAGCAAATTACGCTATTTTTGTCGGTCTTGCCTATTTCTTCATGCCATGTTGAATTTCTTTGTTGACCTCCTTTTTTTTTTATTGTTAATAAGATTATTACACCGGCATTTTTACTTATAGGTTGCATTTCTGTAAATATCTACAATGCAATTTATCATAAGAACTCCTTTTACGGCTAAATCTGTACCACTTTTAATATGAAGTTTTGAAAACAATCTTATCCTAGATTTGAAAGTGCATATGCACCACAATTTTTACCAAAGGTCAAAATATAGGGCTGTGCGGCATATTTTCAACATTTATATGTCCTGAACTTCACAGAGTTTAAGCTAACACTAATTTTCTTAACTACCCCTACCTCGAATGAAAGGTTACCACAGATTTCAATGTAAACAATATGCACATGTTTATTTACTGGTAACATTTCCAAGTTATGTCTCTGTGAGATGGAACAAAGAGAGCATAACTGGGAACCAGTATGTAACCAAAATTAATTATCTATGAGTATTCAAGTTCTCCCCAAAAGAGGCTCGTTTTAAGAAACAGCTGTATTTACATGTATTTATACAAAATGGATATATTTCACTGTTTAACTGGAACTGCAGATCGATGCAATTTAAGATATGTTCAACTGGATTTTACTGCCTCTTGAATTTCTTGCAATTATTTTGTCTGTTTATTACTGTGTGTGTATTGTGTGATTTAATGTGGATCTGAATTGTTTTCAACTAAAAGAGTTTTTAATTAAGATCCCTATTAAAGTCAAGCACACGAAATAAGATAATCAACCGTTTCATCCTTTATAAACAATTTGGCATCTGTACTAACAAATGAGAAGACCTCACTTTGTGTGTCGCTTCTCTAAAATTCCTTCCACAATACATTATGCCTTTGTGTCCTATAGGTACCATGCGTAGTCGCATTTGTTATCTTCGATGAGATTATTCCGTTTTGGTTATTTTGGGAGAAAAACGAAAATAAAGCGGTCCGGACAAAATTTTATGTCATAGACAAGACTTCTGTTTATGAAGGTTCTTGGGGGATAGGACATTTTTTTCGATTTTTCTGTAGACTATGAATATACATATTTGATAAAATACAATGTACCTTGTTTTTAACAATTACTATAAATTCCAAGTTTAATATTAACGGCGGTCTTATAATATATATAGAGATTAAAGTATATATCTCTTCACAGTACGTTTCCAATAAAATAACAAAAAAAAGGAAAAATGTTAGATAAAGACAAAGGAGGAGGACTGATATATTTTTGTACATAAATTCATCATACAAAAGTAACTGTTTATAGACTTTAAACCACACTCTAAATGACCGTATTTTCGCGGGTGTGTTCTGGTGTAAAATTGATTACAGGTGTACTCTGAGGCAAAATAATGCGTCACTGTAGGATTACATGTTTTCTTTAAAAAAAATATCGTCTTGGGAAGCACATATTAAATTTTACTCATTAAAAACGGTTATATTGGACGTGCAAATAACTTTGTGTGAACATGGAGAAATACTCGACTCATACAGGACCTCGTACAGTATTCATAATAGATAATCCTGACGAACTTACTATATCTACTTTTAAAATAAAATTAACACATCGAAGCATCTGTGTAACTGAATAATTGTCGAATAAATACATAAAAAACTGTATACCGTATACATTAACCTCTGCATTAAAAAAATGGTGGAGTGTTGAGAAATTATCAACTTCTCAAAAGTTTGTTAATAATTTGAAAAATTGAATTTCTGCCAAAATGTGTATTTACGAAAATTGCTCGTTAAACTATACATTGATATTGTTGATTGATTAATTCGTGTTTCCTTCAATTCCAGTGGTAAATATTTCATTATAATCAGGGCAAGATCAAAATTACAAAAAGCAAAATAGCTAGGTCAATACAGGGTTAAGTTGGATGAATGGCGGGAAATTTTAAAGGGGCTTGGAAATACCTTACATACAGTCAAAAGTCGTATACCCCCTTGGGTCGACGGATAGGGGCCTATTATTAGTACCCTTAGGTAGTAAAACAATTTTCTAATAATTTAATTCACCACAATGTGTTTGAATTTTGTACACTGAACACTGGGTCCATTCCACGGCTTCACCCCTTCCCGGGTTAGGCGCACAATGTCTAAGTAGGACATCATAAAATATAAATGTTTCAAAGTTCATAAAGGCATCCATTGCATATAGTATATATATATATATATATATATATCATCCAACACATAAGTTTAATCTTGTAATATTCGACCGTTATGGAAGTATAAATTGTCACAGTTGAGATACACATAGAAGGTCAAACATGATTTTTATTTCATTTGATGTCGTTATTTGTTAGTCTGTTTTCCTCAAGTATGACCCGTCGTTGGTAAACATTCCTGCTTAGTCAAACTAGAGACTTTAAAATTGTTAACACACATGTGTCTTGGAAGTTGAATATGTCTTCCTATTGACTTTTACTTTGTGAATTAGCACGTTGTAAACGTCCCACCAGTACTAAGCAAGGTCAACTTTTATCCTACTTTGTAAAGAATCACTCTGATTTAAACACAACATTCTCTGAAACTGACATTATCAAGATGCTTGATTACATATTTGTAATGTTTGGAGCACGGGCTTTTCAAAATAAATAAAGGTAAGACTTGAATATAAATTTGAATAGAAACAATCATCATTATAAATGGCTCTTAGTGACCATGACATACAAGTATTATTTTTCCTCCTTCGTCATTCTAAACTGGCTTTCAGAAATCATATATGAAAATCATCAATATCTTCCTATATAAATGTGACCAGTTTGTTAGATAATGACATCATGAAATTCAATATTCCAACTAACAATTAAACAATTAAACACGAAACCCAAACAAATAACTCTAGTACAAAATCGATCGGTGATATAAATAAACCCTGTAATAATTTTCTGGTTAGTCATATCTAAAAAAAAAACGTTAATTGTTCTATGTGTACTTAAATACTAGTGATTAAACATGGATAATTAGACATGCCTACTGAAGTGATATACTGGCGAAAATATAAACGGTAAGAGGTTTTACAATAACTTATTTGATTTTACAAAAGTGAGCTAATATGGATTCGCTAACATTTTTGTATACAAATTTTTGTGGATTTTGTGAGTACTGGGCAACCACGAAGTCTAAATTCAACGAAACACAATGAAAGAAATGTATGCAGATATTTCCAAAACCACGAATATACAAGATAATATAAAAGTGCAATGCAATTTATTAACATAAACTTTAGTTTATGCTTAGTATGAATATTTCTTTTGTAGATGATCATAACATTAATAGCTTATCAAACTTATATTTTATAATACCGACACAAATCTAAACATTTCATCTTCGGTAGTGTATTTCAAATCCTAAAATATGCAATTTCATACTTAAGGTGAAAATACTATTAAAAATGTACTTACTATAAAATGAAATATATAACAATAGAATTTATACATATATTAATTTACACACAATTTTGTTATCAGAAAGTTAGTATTTTTTTTTTGGGGGGGGGGGGGGTTAATTTGTAATAAAGCTACGTTTGAAATATCTTTTGAATGTATTAGTATACATTTTTTTTTAAAGATGTTGAAATATTAAGTTAGATTCACATCCCCCTTATTTAGTAACATACATTACGTAAGAGATTATTTCGATATGCATTCAGAACTTGAATGAGTTTTTATAATTGTAAAGGCCATGCATACTGTAAAATGTTACAAACATACATTTATTTTGAATATTTTTTACGATTTAAGTTGATGTAAGTTTTAACCAAATATATTTTTGAAATAAAAAGTCACAATGTGTTTTCTTTATTTCATTCTATTTAACATTTCAAATATAAAAAAAATTCTGATCTTTGCAAAATAAAAATCAGATCAATAAGAAAACAATTTATCATATTCAATATATTCAATATATTTAACAATATTCACAATGCAATAAAAACAAACGAAATATTTACAAACTAGCTTCATCAAGCGTGTATCTAGCTATGTGAAATGGGATAAAGAAAAGACATTTTCAGCTCATTGTTCATTAAATTTTTCTGCCTTATGATTATTTTTTTTTTTTTCTAATCGTTCTTATAAGTATTATCATTATCATTGATTTATTATAATTATTATTATTATTATAATTATTATTATTATTATTATTATTATTATTATTATTATTATTATTATTATTATTATTATTATTATTATTATTATTATTATTATTATTATTATTATTATTATTATTATTATTATTATTTTTATTATTATTATTATTATTTTCAGTATTATTATAATTTTCAGAAAATAGGAATATTTGCCCCAGAAAGTCTTAGTTGGTAGAGATGGACATTTTTACAAACACAACCACGTTGATAAGGCATATGATTGAGAATTTAATAATAAAACTGAAAGATAAACACAAAAATAACGTTACTTATTTAAATGCAACCGAAGACTACAAAAGTCAAAAAGTCTGAAAAGACCAATTTTTGTTTGAATTTGAATGAGTTTTTAAATACATATAAAAGACAAATAAAGAATGTCTGAATTAACTTTTAAAAATTCTTAACATATAGTATGAATTAGTCTAATAAGGTTCTTGATTTTTCTTGACAAGTGTCTCGACAGTATGAACATTGTCTTTAAATTTCTCAACGCTTCCTATATCATCTGATTAGAGTCTTGATTAGTCTCGACCAATTCTTGACTGCCTTAAATTTGTCTCGAGTAGTCTTGACATATTTTAGACATTCTTAATAATGACTGAATATGTCTTGATACAATCTTGAAGCTGTCTTAATATATCTTGGCATGTTCTTGACGTTCTTAAAGATGTCTTGACACTATCTCAACAGTATACATTTTGTCTGAAATGTAAACAGACACATTTTTCAATGTTTATGACTTTCTTGTTACTGATATAAAGCATTTAAATGTGTGCCGTTCGAAAAACTGCAAGTCAAATTTTCTTTACTAAAATGGGTGACTTGAGGCAGTTTTAAAATGTGACCATGTGTCTCTTTTGAAACCAACAATTCATCTTGTGCGTGTATGTGGCTAACAAGGGGTGGTGAGCGTTTGTTTGGGTCAAAGGTTTTGTTAACATCTTGATTCAAAAACTCATTTTTGAGAACAACCAAACCTTTTTTTATTCAAACTTGAGTGTTGAATTTCATATTTTTTTAAACAAAAATAAATATTTGTGATAATTCTTTCCTGATTTTTTTTCTCAAGATAACATAGAACTAGAAAAATGTTTACATCTATAGTATGCATGTCTGTTTGAGATCCTTTAAAAATAGTTTTCTATTAATCCTTGGGAAATTATTCAATTTGTTTTTATATTGAAATAATTTACTTCATAATTTTGATGAAGAAAAGCAATTTTAATTCATTTTTTTAAATTAAAATGATGATTTTCATTTTCATATATCAACAAACTATTTTAATTGTTGTGGCATGGTCAGTCAACTGATAAGTTGCATGGCTGATAACATGTAAAGCCGTAACTTTCCATATAACAGTTGCGTGTACCTTGTGGTATTGAATAATGTACCTTATTTTGAATATCCTGTCGGTTTATTCCTTGAAGACCAACATCCTTTGATCTAACGACAATTTACCTCTAAGATTATGTTGACATTCGAGGAAAAGTGTGAGTAGTTATCACAACAAAAGTGCATGCTTATCAAAACAATCATACTTAGTAAACAGTTAGGTAAAGTACAGGTAGCTAAATCTAATTCATGTTTGTCAAGTTGTTGAAAATAATTTTAAGCTGTTACTGCTTGATTAAATATAGATTATCTTTAAACGAAACTTCAAAAGTCAACATGAGCATGTTGTGATGCAACACTTTTCTAAGTTTTTCTAATGTGTCTTATGTTAATAAGCTTTTCCATTGCCAAAATATCTTTTTTTTAAATTTTCTTTACTTTTCTGAAATTCATAATAATTTTAACCCTAAAATCTGCTCAAAAAGTGATGAAATATTGTAATTTTATCAAGTGCACTTATCATTTTCAACAGTTAAATTCTTATAACATCACCTTTTGTTATTATAAAAACATCGATTGAAATATGTTTGTTGGCATTCAAGGAATAGGTAACTCATTGATTGTTGGCATTCGAGGAAGACACCATCCTGTCCACGTGTAATACTTAATATATAGTGCAACAAATAAAATTACACAAATTATATAATTGGTATAGACGATACAAATCATTGGAATAATAAGAATACCATCATACTTTGCTATTTATAAAAAGCACGTTTGCGTAAAATAATTATTTACCGTTTTAACATTAAATATTATGAATGTAAAATGAAATATGTCTACACAATAATTGGTTGTATTCATTTAGCAATTGTTTATAAGATTCAGGAATCAATATGTATAACTATTTAAAAACCCTCATTTAAATTGTTTGATATCAACATACCCACATTTGTATTGTTACTACTTAAGATTTCATAGCAAGTGTAACTTGAAACATCATTTTATGGAATAAAGAGAAATAGAGATAAAATTAAAAACCAATTGTTCAGAGAATAATTGAAGGTCTTTCCACTGAAAATAATGTATTTTAATATGAAAGTTGTAAAATTAAGTTTTAAATGTCATTTCAATCGTCAACTGATAGGTTATTGTACGCTGATTCCAGAAATATATGGTTTCTATACAAAAAAAATTAAATAAGGGAGATAATTTGTTACTTCCGGTTTGAAAAATGTTACTTCCGATAATATTTGAATATTTAATTGACACTGATTCCAAAAAGATCTGGTTCTATATTCTTTTTTATAAATAAATTACAAAAAATAGCTACTTCCGGTTTACACGAGGTCACTTCTGTTTTTTTTTTTTTTAAGGTTAAATGATTTGATACCTTTCGCCAAAAGTCTCATGGCTATATCATGTATACATATGAGCTGAAAGCAAAGGTCAAAAACTAGAACGTCAAATTAATCTATGACCTTGAGATCAATTTCAAGGTCATAAACCAAGGAACTCAAATCAAAAGACCATAGGTCTTAATTATATTTGGTTAATCAGTTATATCACCATACGCGTATTTTTAAATACAAGAGGGGAGAAAACTCACTTTTACGTTCAACATACCCTTGCAATCAAAATTTACGTGTTACGACATGTCGCAACTAACAATTTAGAAAAAATAATTTTTGATATCTTATACGGTTTCTGGAAATTAGTGGAAATAAGCCAAATTCAAAAAATTAGAATATGACCTTGACCTTTGACCTTGACCTAATTTTTATTTTTTGGGACCAAGGATCTCAAATCAAAATATCCTTGGTCTCTAGCACTTATGGTTTACAAGATAGAAATACATATCACTTATATCAAATGCATAGAGGAAATAACTCTCATATGTAGCGTTCATATCACTTCGGTCAAAAAAGGACAAATCATGCGAAGGATATAACGAGCAATTTTGTAAAATAAATTTGTCATAATATTTTACGGTTGCGAAGGAGTTGCGCTCACAAGGAAAACAGTGTTTGGGGAGGATAACTCCTACAAAGAAAAGTATTCGTTTACGCAGGGTAAATTTCAAAAGCGCATAAACTGCTCGATATCATATACCAAATATCAAAGCGACATATTGCGAAACAAATGTTTATCGCAAGAACAAAATTAGGCAGAAGAAAAAAAAAAGAAAAAAATAATCAGAAGAAAAACAATAGGTCTTTCCACAGAAAAGTGGAAAGACCTAATTATGTCAAGAAGTTTTAAGACAATGATGTCGAGAATTTGTCGAGTAAATTTCATACAAATTTAATATAAA
The DNA here is from genome assembly GCF_963676685.1 of Mytilus edulis. Classification (NCBI taxonomy): domain Eukaryota; kingdom Metazoa; phylum Mollusca; class Bivalvia; order Mytilida; family Mytilidae; genus Mytilus; species Mytilus edulis. Next base: position 15,042,056 of record NC_092354.1, read on the forward strand.
AGAAAAATTAAGACACAAATCATGCTTTTGGAGAATGTCGAGTAAAACTGCATGCAAATTAAGATTTTTTTTTTATCTTTTCAGACTTTTAGACTTTTATAGTGGAAGTAATCATGAATCGTTTTTGGTTTACATAAATTAATAATAAAAGTATGTAAATAATTAAACACATAGACAATATATTTGTTTTTACAACTGTTACACTAATTATCAGAATGTGGAAATAATTTAATGATGTACTATAAAATTGCCCTACTATTTGTATCGATATGCAGCAAACGATATATGTAGAATGGAAAATTCTAAAGTAACACAAAGATAGGTCGGATAACAATTCCGCCCTTTGTCAAAAAGATTACGTTTGTCGATAATAGTATTGTGATTCGAAAATGTAAATGGATGAGCAATTCGTTCAAATGATATTTTTATTTTCTAAAGGAAACTGTATCGTGTTTAAAATTGTAATATGTTGAAAATGTCACGAACCTTACAACGTATTTATTGCAATCTATACTTTGTGTTGAAAATGACAAAGAAATCACTCATTTTAAACCACAAAGAATATATATCTGACACCAAATTTTCTATATAATGTATGACTAGATTATATCAGTTTGCAACTGATTGTAATGATAATTGTTGAACCACACTGCACGGTGATCTGTTGTTGATCTTAACATGACAATGAATCAGCACAGCATTGTTTTTTTCTATGGCTTTCCTTGTACTGTAGTCGTCACAGTGGCCGTAGCACAAATCCATCAGTATTGTTCGTTATTCTAAATTTAGCTTAAACACTGTTTCCGGTAGACAATTGTGAAGTCTGTTTAAGAATTTAAAGTACTAAATGGTGACCCCATTGCCGACAATGCTATTTTTAGCAATTATCTCCTTAAAAGGCGTTTTAAAAAACTAATTATGGAAAACTGCTGTTGTCTATATGAAGCTCGATATCTGTTTGTGATTTTACCGAACTCAAATATAAATGGCCCCATGGCTATTCTTGGTGAATTTTGAGGGTTTTCGCGATACCTTACGATTTCGCAGAATTTTTTTTAATTTTTCCTTATTTTGATCAACATAGAAAAAATATTTCCGGCCCTTCATTATATACATTTTAGGACAAATTTGTGCTTGCATGAAACTTCATTCATAATGCTTTCCAGGAGAAAAATATATAAATGATATAACAACCAATCACAGAGAGCCATCTATTTTTATCTCTATTTGATGTTTCCTTCATAAAATGGCTGTGCCCATGTAACTTATTCGGTACATTGTAACATAAAATAGTTTTGGAAACTCCTTTTAATTTCTTTAACAGCAAGTACATTTCATGTCTATACTCAACATAGTTAATGTAACCCAAATACCCTTTTTGTAAACAATAATGGAAACATGAAAAAAAATCGAGGGCCGATATAGGTCGAGAGATGATACCCGGACCAATATGGAAACGACATGTTATAATCTTTTTGTCACATTTTAAAGTTCTGCAGAAAAGAGAAAAAGGTCAATTATAACATTTTAATGAAACATAAAATGTTAAATCTTACACATTTTATCACAAAAGTGTCGTTAAGGATGCAATGACGTCATGTCCTTTTGGAATTAGGGCACAATAACCAATAACCTTTATTTTTATCCGGGCGATTTTGAGGTTATTACATATGCAAAACCCGAAATATTCGTAACAAATTAATGTGTGATAAACAGAAATATTGTTTATGTTATAATGTGTACAATGCATACATACAAGTACAAACTATTGCTTAAAATGGTTTTTATGTGAAAATAAAGATTTTACTATAATTTTAACTATAATTACCCTTAGAATATTTCAATATGTGTTTATTGTTTGTTCTTGGTAGTGTGTTTTGTCCTTTTTGATACAGTTAATATAGTTTTAATGATACTTGATAACTTTTAAAACATATATTAGGAAGTTAATAATAGCTATTCAGTATCACACCTGATACATTATGATTGTGAATTTTTCCTCAAAAAGCAATTGAAAAAAATTTCGTACACATTGATATTTGCTTGATTTAAGTTGGAAGTTTATAGCTAGGATATATTATACAATACAAAAATTGTAACATTGTTGTGGAAACAATACTCTGAGGATAGAAAATTTAAACATTAAAATGGCATTGCACTCATCAAATTGTCCTGCTAATTATTGAAATATAATAATTTTATGTACATTGATGCCAGTTATTCTAAAAAAAAGGCTAGCATTATTGAATCTGAATCCAAACTTATTTATGATTTAGCATGATTCAATGAAAACCATTGTCCCTCTATTGCTTGTACAGACTACGCATATGATTTTGAATGTTGAAAAAGAAGGAGGAGGCTAAATTGCATATCATTAAGACAATTGTTCTTAAAAAAATCATATATACAAGTTATCGACTTTGTTGCCATTGCAGATATATTTGCTATTATTAAACAGAGTCTAACTGTTATTGGAAACATACAATGACGTGACAACTCAATTTGCCAACATTAGCCGTGAAAAAAAAGACATTTCTGAAAATTTTGCAATCACTGTTCTCTTTAGATAAAAATCGTTCTGATCTTTTGATTACTGCTCTTTATTATTTGACAAATGGCAAATGTATTCTGCTTTATATGAATTATAACATATTTTCAAATTTTTACATGAAAACCACTCTTTTAATATGTTAATACATGTTACAAATTTTTTTGCATTATAGAATTAATAACATGTACAAAATCGCAACCTGTACACGGTGTACATGTTAATGATGATAACATTGTGAATTATTGTTCTACATGGCTAATGGGGTTTCTGTTTTGCTTACACGCAGGTTCGTTTATGACAAAGTAAGCGCCAAATCGTTAAAGAAATGTCAAAGCATAAGTTGTTTCCCTTTTTTTGTGTAATAGCAGGCGCTCGACTCTCTAGATGACAAGACAAAAATATTTGTACACGATTCCCCTCTAACGCATTCGTGTTATGTCACAGTAGCTTAACAGATGCGAACTATTATAAAAGTGACGTGCCTGACAGAAAACAACCTCATTTGTGATTCAAAACCCCATAGTTCAAATATTCTTCGATCTTTCACAAAATTTAGCTCCACCATGTTTTACCATTTTTATAAAATCGATTCATTCCAGAACGGGAATGGAACCAGGAACCTTGGTGTTTTTAGTCCGATGCACTAACCACTACACCATGGCCCTCTTTCTTTTTTACTTTTTCTTTTTAAACATTTTTAAATATTTTCTTTTAAAACATTTTTTTAGAATAAATCATTCTTTCATGTCCTTATTTCAGAGCCAATCTGGCGGAAAACCATGCAAAATCGTCTGAATGCCACTTTGGCCAACTGAGTTCCTATTTGGCAGATTGGTGCACCTTATTGATATAAATAACCACACACATTTTTTGGGGAAATATTAAACAGATCTGGATTTTTTTAGGCGCCATCTTTCAACAGATGAAATTGCTCGAAAACGACAAAAAAAAGCCTTTTTGGCATATTTCGCTGGTTTAAATAAAAAAAATAAGGGAACATTTATAATTGTTTGATAGTTGTTCCTATTAAAACATCACTTTAAGTGTAAGAATGCATACAAATAACAATGCTGTCTATTCAGTAAGTGTATGTATAATCTAACCGTTTCAATATGTCTCATTTAGCCTCATGTCCAAAATGGCTGGTATTGTCATCATTCAGAGCCAAAATACTCCAAGATCAGATTATTATAATTGTAAAATAACATATCTACTTGCAAATTATAACTATATATACCCAATCAAAAAAAATATTGAGCTCGGCAAATAATGTTGGTGTCTAGTATATGCCACAACAAAATGGGGGTAGCCTGCATATTCAAATTTTGTCAATTTTGTTTCTAGTAATACATCACTTTAAGTGATCATTTGTAACATCTGACATATGATAGGATCTTGACTTATAAATAAGCATAACAACAAATGGAAAAGAATAATTAATGTTTCATTTAATACATTAAGGAAATAATGATACATAAATACAAATCATTCATTATAAATATATCGGCTTCAAGGAGCCGAAATAGCTTGCATTGACCATGGTGACAAAATGTGCACTTAAAAACGAAAAAAAAAACATATTTAAAAAAAAAAAAAAAAAAAAGAGGTTAAACACTTCAGAAAAAGTTCAGACTATAAGAGACATTCTTCTGACCATTTTACAATTTATTCTTATAATATATTGATATAACTGTTAGGTAATAGCAAAAAAAAGTGAAAATTTGTAAATTTACACATTTTAGGGACAATAGCTCATAGATCTGATGTCCAATCTTTCAGAAAAGTTTTGGGTACTTGATCTTATCATGTTGATATTTCACTTCAATGTCATTTGTTCTCATTGGCAATCATACCCCATTTTTTTGTTTCATATATACCACTGACAAGAAATTAAATTTACAATTTTTACTGTAGGTCCCAATTGCAACATCTTATACATCTCATACATTGTTATACATTGTTAGATTTAGCATATTAATTTAAATAACCCAAATAATGTATTTATTTTAATTTGTTCTAGTCCTAAAAGAGGGACGAAAGATACCAAAGGGACAGTCAAACTCATAAATCTAAAATAAACTGACAACGCCATGGTAAAAAATGAAATACAAACAGACAAACAATAGTACACATGGCACAACATAGAAAACTAAAGAATAAACAACACGAATCCCACCAAAAACTAGGGGTGCTCTCAGGTGCTCCGAAAGGGTAAGCAGAGCCTGCTCCATATGTGGCACCCGTCGTGTTGCTTTTGTGATAACAAATCCGGTAAATAGTCTAATTCGGTAGGTCATATTCATGAAAGGGAAGGGGATTGTAGTACAACGCAAGTAACATGTCCGATATCATTTGTGAAACGGTTATTCCGTAACGGTCTACCAACTCGTGATGGCGTCCGTGAAATTTACGAAGGGATGATTTCAACTTCACCATTTGGAACTCTTGGTTTAATAGCTTCCTTGTGACCAGCAACCCTCTATCAAGAAAATCATTATAGGAAATGTAAGCACGGGAATATCGTATCAATTGGGAGATATATACATGCATGTACTATTTGCCATTGGACATTAACAACCAACAACCAATCTATTAATCAAACAGGTGAAATATTTTCAAAAGAACCAATACAAATCTCCCCCTTTTATATTCATTGATATTTGAAAAGGAATGTATGAACAGTTTAATAGTCATTGTTAGCTATTAAATGGAAATAGGAGCCGCCCAACATAGATCTACAAATTAAATAAGTAAAGTAAAGTTAACAAAGATCTGTTCAAAAAGACTGATGTATAACATGCATAATTATGTTATTATATACTTTAGGATTCCCATATATTACATTGTATACATACAAACAGTTAAATTAATATATAAGTTGATATTATAATACCACTATCTTCTTCTATATAGTATTTAGTTTGACCTGGTTGTTATCACTTTCACAAATACGTATTCATCTTTATTGTACCTGCTGGCATATAGCCCTACAAACAGGAAGTGTGAAACTATAAAATAATTCTTCAATTTTGTTTTTCATGAAATAAAATATATCAAACAGGAAATTTAGGGTTGTGTACATGTTGCATCACTGTGCATGTAGTTTAAATATACATGTTTTTCTTTTAAGAAGGGCACTATAAGTAATCTACATACATCTAAATGTACAAATGTAGGGTCCTAAAATAAAACTTTACACAACTTGCAACGTTTTTGGTTTTTTTTTAGTCTCCATGGCCTACAAGAATGAATAGTTCATTAAAAAAGATTATTCTCTGGATAAAGTTGTCTAGTGTTACATGTACAGTATGTTGTATGTAAAACGGGTATTTTTATGAGGCTTTTCCACCAGATATAAAAAAAAAAGTAGACAAAGAGCTATTAACAACTTCCTGTTAGAACTGAAAATATAACTTAGGGGACGAGAAAAAAACACTGACATGCTTTATATTGAATATTATTATATTGAAACAAATTTTGATTATTATAATGATTATATGGTCTATAATTTCGGTTTTTTTTTCTAAGTAGAAAATAAATATATTTTACCCTGGTTAATAGCTTGAAAATAAAAATTATGTCCTTAGCTGACAAGGACATAACTGTTTTGACTTTTTTGCTTTTTTATAATCAAAAGACAGAAAATGTATATAAGGGATATAAATTATTTGTATGCACTTTGTCATTGGAAATAAATAAGATGTCTTAGAAACTGGTTCGGTGTAAATGAATATTCACATGCCCCTTCAAACCCCCCTTTTTAATCTAGCTTTATAATGTATCAAAAGTTTGTCCCCTAATTTCAGATTGCCTATGAGGAACAAGAACAATTAATTGTAAGATTTGTACTTGTTCCTACTGGAGGAACTCGTCCTGTGGTTGTATACAGCTTGTTATGATATGGTGAAAATTCTTGGTCAGCTTTGGCTTTGCTGAAAGATAGTTGGACAGGATGTTGACATCTTGCTCGACCATACAAATGTATTGTAATGTCAATGAATTCAAAAAAGTCCCTGTACTTCAAACATATTCTAACATGTCTAAGACAAGATGTTATAACAACAATAGGAAAATAAACCACTCCTTTTTTTTATGTAAAATAAAAAGTCTGGCTGTAAATTCTACACCATGGTTTTTTAAAAGTACTTTCTACTCTTCTGAGATGAATGTTAGTCTGTATCTGTACGAATATATTTGTTTACCAATGATAGTTTCCAATGCTGGTTTTAATACAACGGTAGAGAGAGTGTCTTTGATTTATTTTTGGTGTGACAGACAGTTGGTAAGCCAGACAGTTTTGACACTCTCAATCTCAATTTTGGTGCAAGCATAAGCAATGTCTTTAAGATGGTTCTATTCGCTCACTTTATTTTACTATAAGAATGATTTTGAATATTTTCTTTTTGCTAATTGAAATCTAAGAACACCTTTTGCCATTCTAATTTATTAAAGTGTTAGGGGCTGTTTCATAACAAAGAATTACAAACATTTAAAATAAATAACACACAAACTGATTGTAATTACCAATTTAGTAAGCAGTCCTTAATTAATTAGACAGCACTTCTATATCTACAAAATATTTTACATAATTTTATCTATGACACTTATTTGACACACGATTTTTACAGAAGCAATTTTACAAAATTGTTAAAATATTAACTTTAAGCTATTTATTGGAAAGTAGAATTCTTCTGTCAGTTACATACATTTGGTTTGTTTTTGACAATACAATGTATTGTGTACAAGCATTATTTAGTCATGCTAATTTACTGAAATCTTCACAATTTTAGCATTTGAGTGAAATTCTAGACGGTTTCCGTCTTACATGGAAGTGGCCGCATTTGCGTTCATTCTTAATATTTAAATGAAAGTTGTGTTTGATGATATACATAATAATTATAAAGGTTGAAAGTGAACATGGATGCGTCTTAAATGACCAAACCAGTCCAAATCTTTCACATAAACTAATTGAATCGACTGAAGTAGACAATTAGATATTTAAAAATTGTTCAAAATTTTTCATCAGATGAACCTGAAGTTTGAGGCCAAAATCGACCCTTGTTACACAATTGTGTTCCATATGTTAATCTTCAGGAAGTTATTAAATACAGCGTTTTTTAATTCTTAATTCAAGTTAGACATTTAATAATAATCTGTACAAATATTATAGACACATACCCTACAGTCAATAAATGACCATGTCTACTGTGAAATAACATGTATCCTTAAAAGGTTAATTGCATAGTTTGGCAATTAACCACAGACTATAATTATGTAACATCCAAACTACTACGTAACTGGCCATCAGTTATGGGCCGTTGTTAATGGACTACTGGACTATATAAGATCAAGCTTTGGACTTGAAAAGGGGGAGATTGGTTCAACAGATTGGTACCGGAGATTCCGCCAAGGTCTCCCCCCTCATGGGTAGGCTGGAACTCATGCGCGTAATATCCGAACGTATTCCATCAGGACTGAACAGTTATCTATACGATCACGTGCCCGTGTGAGATATTGAACATTCGAACAATTCAACTTTAAAGACAGTTTGTGAACATTCGAACATTTGAACTTTTAAATTTAAAATTTTCTTGACTGTAATTACTTAATAAAAAATATATTTATCCTATTAATGACTTCGTCACACCCTTACCAGACCTACTACTTTTGCAGGGAAATAATTATCTCTAAATTGTATTATACACTTAACACCTTTTTACTTTTAAAAATAAGGAAAAAATAACAAGGAGTTTATAAGATATTCAAAGATGACATTTAAATTATATGTGATCAAACTATGGAAAGAAAAGTAGGGTCACATGTTTGAATGACACAACATGGATTCAACCAGAGGATTCGGAATATCTGGCAAAAATTCAAAAAACAAGAGGAGTATAAAATATTAAAAGCTGTTGGTCATCGTTCTCTTTTATTTCAAATTGAAGCAAATATTATCGACCATTGATTGTTCTATCAATTAAATAGAAACCAACTTTAAGAAAAAAAATGTTTTTTTTTCAAAATACAATGTATCTACTATAACAATGCTTTCTCAGTTAACTTGATAATTTATAAGCAGACAAGCAAGTTAACTTTGTCGTTGGTGGACCAGACCTACTAGGACTTTTTCAGGACTGATGCAGACCTATATAGACTTGTGGACAGGTCTGCTTTTGACCAGTCCTTAGGACATGTCTGACCCAGTCCAGACCTGTGGACAGGTCTGCTCCTGACCAAACCTGTGGTCAGGTTTGCTTCTGACCAGATCTGTGGACAAGTCTGCTATTGACCAGACCTGAGGACAGGTCTGCTATTGACCATACCTGAGGACAGGTATGCTAATGACATATTGTGTTTAAGACTTTTCATATCAGACCTGAGCTTTATAAAAATATGTTAACAACATTCTCATCGTTTCCCCCAGAAGGCCTATATAGCATTTTGTGACTCGCTAGACTCTACTAGATATTATACATATCAACAAAATTCTTTTTTTCATATGTATTGAATTTCTTATATACATTAAACAATTGCTATACCATGTATACAATCACGGAGCTAGCATAAAAAAAAAATTTTAATATTTAATTAGAAGGTTGATAGAAAGGTTATCCAACGCATAGTTATTATTCTGTTATCATGTCATTGTCGATGTTGCTTCGTTCCCCATTTTTGGCTCACCTGGCCCGAAGGGCCAAGTGAGCTTTTCCCATCACTTTGCGTCCGGCGTCCGGCGTCGTCGTCGTCCGTCGTCGTTAACTTTTACAAAAATCTTCTCCTATGAAACTAATGGGCCAAACTTAACCAAACTTAGCCACAATCATCATTTGGGTATCTAGTTTAAAAAATGTGTCAGGTGACCCGGCCAACCAACCAAGATGGCCGTCATGGCTAAAAGTAGAACATAGGGGTGAAGTGCAGTTTTTGGCTTATAACTCAAAAACCAAAGCATTTAGAGCAAATCTGACATGTGGTAAAATTGTTTATCAGGTCAAGATCTATCTGCCCTAAAATTTACAGATGAATTGGAAAACCCGTTGTTGGGTTGCAGCCCCTGAATTGGTTATTTTTAGGCAATTTTACTGTTTTTGGATATTATCTTGAATATTATTATAGATAGAGATAAACTGTAAACAGCAATATTGTTCAGCAAAGTAAAATTTACAAATAGGTCAACATTACCAAATGGTCAGTTGACCCCTTTAGGAGTTATAGTCCTTTATAGTCAGTTTTTAACCCTTTTTCGTAAATCTTAGTAATCTTTTACAAAAATCTTCTCCTCTGAAACTATGGGCCAAATTTATCCAAACTTAGCCACAATTATTATTAGGGTATCTTGTTTAAAAATGTGTGGCGTGAGCATGCAAACCAACCAAGATGACCGTCATGGCTAAAAATAGAACATAGAGGTAAAATGTAGATTTTGGCTAATAACTCTAAAAACCAAAGCATTTAGAGCAAGTCTGACATGGTGTAAAATAATATATTAGGTCAAGATCTATCTGCCCTGAAATTTTCAGACAAATCGGACAACCCGTTGTTGGGTTGCTGCCCCTGAATTAGTAATTTTAAGGATTTTTTGCAGTTTTTGCTTATCATCTTGAACAATAGTATAGATACAGATAAACTATAAAAGGCAATAATGTTCAGCAAAGTAAGATCTACAAATAAGTCAACATAACCAAAATTATTAGTTGACCCATTAAGGAGCTATTGCCCTTTATAGTCAAATTTTAACCATTTTTCTAAAATTTAAGTTTTCTCTTCAAAAATGTTCTCCTCAGAAACACTGGGCCAGATTAAACCAAACTTGGCCACAATCATCATTTTGATATCTTGTTTAAAAGAATGTGTGGCATGACCCTGCCAATCAACCAAGATGGCCGCCATGGCTAAAAATAGTACATAGGGGCGAAATGTAGCTTTTGGCTTATATCTCTGAAACCAAAGTATTTATAGCAAATCTGACAGGGGATAAATTATTAATCAGGTCAAACTCGATCTGCCCTGAAATTTTCAGACAAAACAGACAACCCGTTGTCGGGTTGCTGCCCCTAAATTGGTAATTTTTAGGAAATTTGCAGTTTTTGCTTATTATCTTGAATATTATAATAGATAGAGATAAACTGTAAACAGTAATAATTTTAAGCAATGTAAGATCTACAAATAATTCAACATGGCCGAAATGGTCAGTTGACACCATTAGGAGTTATTGCCCTTTATAGTCGGTATTTAGCCATTTTTCGTAAATCTTAGTAATCTTCTACAAAAATCTTCTCCTCTGAAACTACTAGGTCAAATTTATCCAAACTTAGCCTAAATTGTTATTGGGGTATATAGTTTGAAAATGTGTGGCGTGACCCTGCCAACTAACCAAGATGGCCGTCATGGCTAAAAATAGAACATGACCAAAATTTTCAGTTTACCCCTTAAGGCGTTATTGCTCTTTAAATTAATTTTTTAACAATTTTCATTAATTTTGAAATTTTTTGTAAATTTTAGAATATATTTTTCACTGTAATTACTCGGCCAAGTTCATTATAGATAGAGATAATTGTAGCAAGAAGAATGTCCAGTAAAATAAGATCTACAAACACAACATAATCCAAAACACAATTTTGTCATGAATTTATCTGTTTCCATTGTTTAATATACACATAGACCAAGGTGAGCGACACAGGCTCTTGAGAGCCTATAGTTTACTGTCTCTTCCTAAATTTTACGGGTTTACTTTATGCATTACATGCATGGATATTTCATTGTAATTTACCATGTTTGCATTGGACTTACGATTCTGTTTTCCTCAAAATATTCTTACGAAAATTGTACAGTGTCCAGATACATAAGGCGTGGTATAACTATTAACAATCTCGTCAATTTTGTCAGATTTGTGGAAAGATTTGTTTTTGCCGATTATAATTATGGAACATCCCAAAAATATACTCGTTGTGCACCTGAATGACATAATATATCAACAGTATACTATTCCCAGAAGAGAACCTAATCTTTATTATAAAGTACAAATGAATTCAGACATGTCAGTGTTGGTACTTGGATGACGCAGTCAAATAGTATTGTTTCACACACCATCCTGAACTACTATCTGTAGTGACTGTTCAATATTATGAATACAGAGATGAAATGCTGACACTCTAAATTACTGCGGAAAAGATTTTGCATTCATAGTTTTCCAATATTATTGCTTCCATTTGTGGTCCTACAAAAATGCGCACAGGAGCGCCAGGGGAAGACAAAAAGGCTCCCGGTACAATCCATCCTGACATTAAAAAGAAACTTCTTATTTGTAATGCAGCCATATAGATAGATTACATACTAAAGTGCAAGTATGGTCAGTTAGCGTTTGATTGATACGGTCAAATAGTTTTGTTAAAGTTAAAGGAGTCAACCTAAGGTATCAAATTTAAACCACTAAAATTTTGCTGCGTATCAATTAATATGTTGAATAAAAGAAGGACATGCTGGCACACTGAATCTATGCGGACAAAATTTTGTATTTAACTTGTTTCAATTCTGTCATTTGTTTTATACAATACATCCTGACATAAGTATTACTGAATTATTATGCATACATATAGATTAGTATAAGATAAAGTGCAATTATGGTCAAATCAGATTGATGCGGTCAAAATATTTTGTCGTTCAAGTCGGCATGAGGTATCAAAACTACTGAAATTTTGTTACGTATCAATATTTTGAATAAAAGGAGGACATACTGGCATCATAAATTTATGGGACCAAATATTTTTTATTTATTGTATTCCAATATTACTGTCATTTGTATAATACATTGAATCCTAACATAACAAAATATTGCTGATTTTCTATGGGGGTATATATATTTACTTAATAAAGTGCAAATATGGTCAGTTTAGGTTAATGCGGTCAAATAATTCTGTTGTATAAGTCAGCATGAGGTATTATAACTACTGAAATTTTTTTTTTGAATATCATTATTTTGAATAAAAGGAGGACATGCTGGCATCCTACATTTATGCACACAAAAATGTGTAGTTATTGTATTCCAAAATTGCTGTCATTTGTACAAAAAAAAATGTATTATGCATTGACTTAATCCTAGCTGATTTACTATGTGACTGCGTAAATTAAGTGCAAATATGTCAGTTTTGGTTAATGCGGTCAAATAATTTTGGTGCACAAGTCAGCATGAGGTATCAAAACTACTAAAATTTTATAACGTATCAATATTTTGAATAAAAGGAGGACATACTGGCATCATTAATTTATACGACCAAAAACTTGTAGTTATTGTATTGTTTTAGTTAATGCGGTCAAATAATTATGTTACATACAAGTCAGCATGAGGTATCAAAACTACTGAAATTTTTAAACGTATCAATATTTTGAGAAAAAGGAAGACATACTCATGGTACTGGCATCATAATTTTATGCTGTCATTTGTATTATACATTGAATCCTGAAATAAATAAGGTATGACGGTTTTACTATGTGGGTATATAATTACAAAATAAAGTTCAAATGTGGTCAGTTTTGATTGATGCGGTCAAATAATTTTGTTGTACAGGTCAGCATGAGGTAAGGATTGTAGTTTTATTTTTTATCTACTGTTACCCTTGGATCAAATTTTAATAGATACATTATTCATTGTCAAATGTCATTAATTTAATTTGTCTAACACAGTTTAATAAACCGTAGAAGAAAAAATTAAAAGTGTGAAGTTCAAAAACAAAACATTAGACTTTATACCACACAATTGACAACACAATTCAGACAAATATACAAATTAATCAAACAAGGACGCAAACAGAAGCGCCCCAACCTTCAAGGTATTATATCTTTTTTATAACACATCACCTGTTCATTATGTTGTCACAAATCAAACAATTAAGTCACTCAAAATCGGAATAGTGTAAAATCAGGATTGAACTGTACTGAACTGGACTGGGCTTGTGGACATGATTGAAAAGTGTTTGCTTCAAAAATATAATATCGTTCTTTTAAAATCTTTTAAAACAAATATGGCATTAACATTAAATGAGGTAGGAAAAGTAAAACAGACATAAACTTGAATGTCCTTGTATTTAGAGTCATAAGTTGTAAACAATGTGGAATATTCTTTAATATTACATGAGTATATTGTTATTATAATATTGTAATATTCAAAATTGTATTTACTTTTTAATTTTCCGTCATTCTTTTTACCATTTTACTAGAATAATTACGTTAAATTATCACAAACTTGACTAACAAAATCCCACATTTGTGCTTAAAAAATCATTTGGTGTTTCTTATCTCATATTAAAAAGTATCTGTCGATTAGTCTGCGTTCATTACCAGATATACAGCACCACTTAAACCTTTAATAACTTATAAAAGATATAAAACTGTTAAGTGTTAAAGAATACAAATGTTAAATTTAAAAGGGGATAATAATTGTTCAAGCGTTTTTCGAGCAAGTTCAACAGTGTAGTCCGATGCATGGGTCAATTATAATGTTACATCCTAGCCCGGACTATATTTTACTCTTTGCCACTACAAGATTTGTTTTAAAACGTGATCAATTTCTATTATAAGGAAATATTTTAACAATTTATTAAGCATGAAACTATTTCCGATAACTATCCCGTTAGTCACATTCTAAAAACGTAAATGATTCATAAGTTTACTTGGATACGAGTTGTGAAACATATAAAACAAATATGTTATAAAGAAAGAAGCAAGGTAGCGTGTTTTATTGGATTATATTTTGAATTGACATATTGTGCTATTTAAACGTACACTAATCTTTATTTTCAGCGACACTTATTGAATTAAACAAAATCTGCAGATTTAAATATTTGTTAAAAAATGGTCTAACATACACTTTTCGTGTTACAATATTCAATAACAACCAATTATAATATATTATACAATAAAATTCAAAATCTTTTTGTTTCCTTTTGTTTCCCCAACCTTGTCCTACGATTTGATTTTATACCATTCATATTATATTTGGCGTTGACAAACAAAGGCAGACAACTTAAAACTACATTTTTTTGATGAATTAAAATTAGTTCCAAAATGTTTAACCTTCTTTTTTTTACGACAGAAAATGTTGGTATGCACTTTTTATGTGCATGATATTGCAGAATTGCAAATGCCATGCATGTTTCATTTTGCCTTTAACTATTTTTTTCTTATTCTAAAAACGTTGAGACATTTTTCAACGTATCATTGTGAAAATTGACTTATGCAGTTCTGTAAACCATGGTAATTGTAATGTCTATTTGTTTTCAAAATTCCCTACATAATTATCACTAGAGTATCAGTTGAAATGCAATTACTCTAAGGAGAGATGATTATATTTTGTTTTGTTTTATATGACGAATATTCTTAATTCAAACCCACTTTAGAAATTAAAGAAACAACAAACACGGCTTTCTCCGCCTTAGTAATAATACACCATCTTCATCTACAAATAGGATATACATTTCCTAACTTATTCGATATGAAGAGCTTGCAGCTCTTACTTCGACTTTGTAAATTGTCACTTAATGTCTGAGCAGAAAGTTAACGAGGGGTAAGTCTCGTCTTTTTTCTAAAACAAAGTTCATCGGAAGGTACCAAGACCTTTTTGATAACTTTTCCGTATCAACTTCACAAATAATACATGATGATACATGTTATGTGTCTCTGTACTATAAACACCCCGTCATTGTATTATTGTTCTATTGTGTGTGTTACATTTTAACGTTGAGTCGTTTGTGTTTCCTCTTATTTTTGAGATATTGAGATAAGACGTGGCACGGTACTTGTCTATCCCAAATTCATGTATTTGGTTTTCATGTTATATTATTTATTCTTGTGGTGTTTTGTCTGTTGCTTGGTCCGTTTCTGTGTGTGTTGCGTTTCGGTGTTGTGTCGTTGTTCTCCTCTTATATTTAATGCGTTTCCCTCGGTTTTAGTTTGTTACCCCGATTTTGTTTTTTGTCCATGGATTTATGAGTTTTGAACAGCGGTATACTACTGTTGCCTTTATTTATTTTAACGACAAAATTATTTTATATGTTTTCCTGTGTTACGTTTACGCCAGAGTTAATAATAAAATAAGAATTCGGTCTCAGTGCTTAAAATCTCTCAATCCTTAATGGGTTGATTAGGCAAACTTAAATCAAATACAAAAATAAGTAAGCAATGAACGAGGTTGTTACATATAACTGTGATATATGCTTTGTTGTGCTTCTTTTTGTAATATTTGTTTGATTGTTATAAAAGTGAGAGGTTTAGCGCTGTAAACCCAGGTGTAATCCACCATTATCTACAAAAGAAAACATGTCTGTACCAAGTCAGAACTATGACAGTCGTTGTCCATTCGTTTGACATTATTGATTATTTGATTTTGCCATTTGATAAGAGACTTTTCGTTTTGAATTTTTCTCCAAGTTCAGTATTTTTGTTATTTAACTTTTTAGCTTAACCAGATTGAGGTCCTACTATATTGTGATAGGTATTTATTCATTTGGAAAATAACGGTTTAGTTTATAAACGTTATGATAATAATTGAAATATAACATTGATTTATCAAGAAATATGTTCAACGCATGCATATTTGTTTAACCTGAGAAAGCATAAACTTTGGAAGAATTGTTGTTGTATTGTAGAAAATTATATGATCTTTATGGATCTGTTAATTTATAAAAATATCTATTTTTAATCATAATTCATATATTTAAGGCTCATATGCAACTATTCTAGTAATAATGTTGTTCGCTAACTCTGCATGTTACTGTTTTTTTTATGTAAAATTTACTGGTTACCCGTGTACTGATTTCAGAAAATTGAAAAATATAGATATTTAATATCGGTTACTATCCATTAGAGGTTTTCTTTTCTTAATATTATATAAAATATTTTCATAAATTAATTGCAATATCAACAGTGAAATCAAATTGAATTATTTGCATGGGTAAAATTAGTGTCGAACATCGTCTACGTGTGAAAGTTATTTGGTAACTATTTTTTACGTAGCTTCGAATTTTATCAAAACAAACAGCATGTATCCACTTTAACTTGTCAAAAACAACAGGATCAAAGAAGCCAGATTATTTAATTTCATTTTCAGATATATTGATGATGTTCTTTCCATAAACAATCCGAACTTTTCTGATTGGGTTCCATTGATATATCCCCGAGAACTAGAGATTAAAGAAACAAAAGACACCGCCTCATTTTTAGACTTATATCTCGAATTTGACTTACACAGTTATCTCAGTACCAGAAACTATGACAAACGAGACGATTTTAATTTTGAAATTATAAATTTCCCCCACCTTAGTAGCAACATACCAACTCCACCTGCATATGGGATATATATTTCCCAACGTATTCGATATTCAAGAGCTTGCAGCTCCTACTCAGACTTTGTAAAACGTCATCAGTGTCTGAGTAGAAAGTTGATGAACCAGGGGTATGTCAAAGAACGTCTCGTCCTTTTTCTAAAAAAAAAGGTCATCGGAAGGTACCAAGACCTTGTTGATAAATATTCCGTATCAACTTCTCAAATAATACACAATGGTCTTGATGTATAGATTCTGCGTACTGATGTTGTTTATCATCTTAAAAACATGTTTTACTGTTCTTTCATTTGTCTTTCTTATATTATTAATATTACTTTTACTATTGGGTGGTTTTATGCGATATCCGTTATATGACGTGGCTCGGTACTTACACATCTCGTCAATGTGTGTGTATTGGCTTTCATTTTTTGGTGGTTTGTTTTGTATATGCGACTCTTTGTATTTCTTTTGTTCTTATTACGTGACTCTGTACTTTAAAAGATTCCGTCAGTATAATGTTGGTCTATTATATGTCATTATGATATATTTCTATTATGAATTACTATATACGTTGAACCACAAACGTCAAAATTATTCAATCGCGTAGTGGAATTAACTGATTTTGGATTCTCATAAATTCTACCTATAACTTTTGGACTAGTTTAAATCTCGGTCTATTTCTGTCATTTGTTCTTACATACTTTTGTTTTTTTAACTCTGTATGCTTACATTGCCTATGTAAATTTTAAAACTGTTTGTATGCACATTTAACGACAAATTTGACGTATGTGTATGTGACGTATACAAATTTTATGACGTCAGACACTCAAGTCAATCCATGTGTTCTTAGATAGATGTTTTTGTGTTCTGTTAAATTGTCCCTTTTGAAATTGTTATGCGATGATGACGTCTGATGTACCCATATTTTGACTATTTTATTAATTGTGACTGTTTATTTAACGCATCATGTAAATATAACGGAATTTGATGAGACTGTTATTAAAGAGAGAGGGTTAGCGCTATAGAACTAGGTTTAATCCACCATTTTCTACATTTGAAAATGCCTGGACCAAGTCAGGAATATGACAGTTCTTGTCTATTCGTTTTTGATGCGTTTTGTTATTTGATTTTGCCATGTGATTATGGACTTTCCGTATTGATTTTCCTCTGAGTTCAGTATTTTTGTGATTTTACTTTTTTGATAAGTTCCGAAGTGTAATGGTCCTTTCATTTTAAGCCGCATCTTGAGTATTGTCATTACTCAGTTTATATATAAATATATTACATTGTCAGTTGTCAAATAATACATTACCAGGGTGATACTTTACTCTGGTTGTAAAAACTTTATATGAAACAAATAAATTGACATAGTTCAACCAAATTCCGAACTCGTATAGTCGTTGTCGTCGTCGTCGTCGACGAAGGTATCAAAATTTAGATGCAGTCTTGAGTTTTACTTTGTCAAAGAGGGACGAAAGATACCAAAGGGACAGTCAAACTCGTAAATCTAAAACAAACTGACAACGCCATGGCTAGTTCTTCGTGAGTTCATGCAATTGTAGTTTTGCTACTGGGCGGATGATGTCCTCGGGGACAAAATGTCCACCAGCAGAGACATCGACCCAGTGGTAGTAAAAGAGGGACGAAAGATACCAAAGGGACAGTCAAACTCGTAAATCTAAAACAAACTGACAACGCCATGGCTAGTTCTTCGTGAGTTCATGCAATTGTAGTTTTGCTACTGGGTGGATGATGTCCACGGGGACAAAATGTCCACCAGCAGAGACATCGACCCAAACCTTCATATAATGTTATGAAACTTAACCATAAGCTTTATAATTACTAAAAAACAATATCCAAGGTACATTTTCTAAATTTGTTTGTTTTACAAATTTTAGTATTGTCTCAATAAATAGACTAACTGGTATTTAACAAAAAAAATTCAGCTGGAACCTTAAATGGTGTTATACGACTTCACACGAAAATCTATGATAAACGGGACGATTTCAACTGCCCAATTATCAATTTTCCATTTCTCAGCAGTAACATACCCTCTGCCCCTTCATATGGTGTTTTCATATCACAATTGGTACGTTATTCACGTGCTTGTTCCCACTATACGGACTTTATATACAGGAGTGTTCCTTACACAGAAACTGCTCCAACAAAGTTATGAGGAGGACAGATTAAAATTGACACTTCGTAAATTTTATGGACACTTTCACGATTTGGTGGATCCATACTATGTGTCTTTGACCAAATTAGCTAAGGACATTTTTACCACATGGTAGATTGTGGTTTGTCATAACGTCGTCTAATCTTTTAATTACCAAACGTGACTTATTCCTGATTGTGACTGTTTTGATGAGTGTGAATTCGCATTAATAAAAGACGTGTTACGGTACTTATCTATCCCCAAATTCATGTATTTAGTTTAAATGTGTAATGTTATATTTTTAATTCTCATCGGATTTTGTCAAATGTGTTGACGACTTTTCTATTCTATTCGTGTGTTATGGTAAAGAAAATGAATCACCGCCTTCATTTATTAGATTTGATTTTGTTCAACGTAATCTGTACGATGATTTACGTTTGAAGTTAAGATTCAAAACCTTAGTTTGCTATTAATAAGTATTGAAATGTGCATTGTCATTAAATGTAATATCAGTATTTAGTTCAAATACAATCTTAAATAAAGCCTAATTCTATCTTATTCATTTAAATGTGACGTTATTTTTCAATTTTTTTATTATCTGTTTCACAAATTCAAATGAGACATCATTTTTTTATCATTTTTTACAATTTCAAATATGACGACACTTGGCGTTGAGGTTTTAGCTTATTCGGATGTGTCTAATTTTTGTGTTGCATTTTGTCGGGTTATGTTATGTATTTCGGTTGTATCCTGTAATTAGTTAATACTTCAGTTACATCGTGTTTATCTTTTGTATAGTCATTTTATAAAATTTACCGCTTGCAGAAGTATATATTATTCTAAATAAAAGGTATGTTCTGGTACCTAACAGAAAACCCTGGCCGTTTTGGCTTTCAAACTTTTGTATCTGGGCGTCACTAGTACGTCGTGTGTGGACAAAATGCACTTCTAGCGTATTAAAACTTTAAACTTGTTGCCTTTTGATAGCTGTTATTCGTGTGTTTCTTTGTCAATTGTGTTCTCCTATTTATTTATATTGTATGTATATTGTATTGTCATTTTAATGTTATATTTCACATGGACATAAAATAGGGATGTTTGGCATGCCACAAAACAAGGTTCAACCCACCATTTTTCTTTTAAAAATGTCCTGTACCAAGTTAGGAATAGGCCATTGTTATATTATAGTTCGTTTATGTGTGTGTTACGTTTTAACGTTGTGTTTCCGTTGTGTCGTTTGTTTTCTCTTATTTTTGAGTGTAAATTCACATTACTATAAGACGTGTCACGGTACTTATCTAACCCAAATTCATGTATTTGGTTTTAATGTTATATTTGTTATTCTCATAGGATTTTGTCTAATGCTTAGTCCGTTTCTGTGTGTGTTACATTTTAATGTTGTGTCGTTGTTCTCTTATATTTAATGCGTTTCCCTCAGTTTTAGTTTGTTAACCCGATTTTGTTTTTTGTCCTTGGATTGATGAGTTTTGAACAGCGGTATACTGTTTTTGCCTTTCCTTATAGTCAGCAATAACTGTGCAAAACCTTCACTATATTATTTCTAAATTTGACAAAAGCTTTTTTATCATCAAGACTGCATCTAGAGAAAGAAAATATTTTTTTCTTAATCTGTCCGTATTTTAATTGAACAGAATGACTTACTTTTTATTCAAGTTAACATGAAGTTAACATTTAAAAACAGTTTGTTGATAATGCTTGGTAGATTTCTGATACTTCTTCATAGATTTTTAGAAATTTTGACTGAAAAATATTTCAATTAATCTTAAAACATCTTTACTGCTTTTATGACAAATAACACTACTTACAACAATTGGTTGAGCATCCATGTTAATTACTCACTGAAAAGCAAGGATAAATACCCAGTAAATTCATATCTATATTTTGGAATTCATAATTTATACAAACGCGTTTCGTATATTGATTTATGAAGGAACATATTTATGGAAATAGTTCAGTTTGATCAGTTCTTGTTTCTTAGTACTATAAGAATGAAACTGTCGGAAGCTTTTGCATGATTAACGGAGAATAAAAATGTTTCTGCTGTCTTTGTATTTTACTGATGAGTGGATTTTGTTTACACATAAACAGCAAGTCCAAGATTATAGTTTTATGTCATGAAAAATTTCTAATATCCGCTTCGACGTAAACTTGTTTAACAAATTTAGATGCAACCGAACTAATTATACCCCACGCAACGAGTTGCGAAGGGTATAATGTTTTTGACCCGTCCGTCCGTCTGTCAGTCCGTCCGTCCGTCCGTCAGTCCTGTTTCTTGTCTTCGCAACTCCTCTCAAACCACTCAACAGAATTTCACGAAACCTTTTCAGATAATTAGGACATACTATGTAGTTGTGCATATCGACGGGAAATTGCGATTCAATTTTTTGTCTAGGAGTTACGCCCCTTTAAACTTATTTACTTTAGTGTACTACTGCAACAGTTTGTCATCGCAACTCCTCTCAAACCACACAACAGAATTTCACGAAACCTTTTCAGATAATAAGGACATACTATGTAGTTGTGCATATCGACGGGAAATTGCGATTCAATTTTTTGTCTAGGAGTTACGCCCCTTTGAACTTATTTACTTTAGTGTACTACTGCAACAGTTTGTCATCGCAACTCCTCTCAAACCACACAACAGAATTTCACGAAACCTTTTCAGATAATAAGGACATACTATGTAGTTGTGCATATCGACGGGAAATTGCGATTCAATTTTTTTTCTAGGAGTTACGCCCCTTTGAACTTATTTACTTTTTACTGTTTAGTGTACTACTGCAATAGTTTGTCATCGCAACTCCTCTCAAACCACACGACAGAATTTCACGAAACCTTTCCAGATAATAAGCACATACTATGTAGTTGTGCATGATGACGGGAAATTGCGATTCATTTTTTTTTCTAGGAGTAACCTTTGAACTTATTTGCTTCAATGTACTTCTCCAAGAGTTTGTCATCTCAACTCCTCTGAAACCACACAACAGAATTTCATGAAATTTTGTAGATAATAAGGACATAATATGCATGTAGATGTGCATATTGACAGGAAATTATTATTCAATATTTTTTCTTATACAATTTGTTTCCTTACACTTATTTGATTTCTCCAATGACAATGTGGGGACGTGGGGTATGTGAGCGTGCTCACTAAGGTTCTTTAATTATGTATTGTGTTGGCTAACATTCAATGACAATATATGTATAAAGTAAAGTTATCAAAAGGACAATATCATAAGTTCAGTGAGGATGTAAAAAAAAGTTTAAAGATACTCGTTCAATCTTTGCAAACGATTATTGTACTACTGCAGCTTGGGAATATGCTCCTTGATTTACTTATTCAAATCTAAACCGCAAATATTCAAGAAATAACAGTTTTTAAAATAAGAGACAAAACTTGCATTTAATCCTTTTTCTCTATTTTTAGCAATTTTGGTCATCGGAAATATAAGTTAACACAAGACGACGGACGACGGACATCAAGTGATAAGAATTGTTCGCGTGGCCTTCTGAAAAAAAAATGTATAACAAAACATGCAAAAGGCCATACTTTCACGCGTAAATAAACAGTGAAAATAACTGTCGATTAATAAGCATGAAAAAGAATATGTGTTTAAATGATAGTACAAACAAACTATTTATTTCGGGTAGAGAAAAACAATTAAAGTAACTTCTTATAAATGTGATCAGAACCGCCTTTCTTGGTTAATAATAAAATAAACACTGAAACGAATCCATAGGAGTTTAAAAATTTGAAAAGAATTGAAAAGTCTGTCATAGTAATCACTAAAATTATCTCTTGAACTTGTTATTCTTAATTCTTGAATATTTTGTTTTCTTTTTTGTAGGTTTCGTTTGGCGACATTTGAACGAAGAACGTCGTATAAGAGAGATAAAAAAATACAACCTGAGCAAATGTAAATTGAACACTTATCCTGATAGACATGATAACCAAGGAAGAAGATAATTTTCTACGCACTGTGTACTTACATTACCGAGTGGGTACGCGTGCGCTCAGGAGGTACTTTGACAGTAAACATCCTAACCTGACATCAGATCTGTCTTTAAATTACAATAAACTTCACAACCTGTACAAACGAAGAACTCTGTACCAGGCGCAATGGGATACATTGTACCCTCCAGCAGGTATTGTTTTCTCTTTCTCTTTCAAATATAAATAAGCATTTCTATTATTTATTTATATAGAAACAAAGAAAGAAGTAAAGCCGTTGTATTTTTTCCCGCTACAAAATCTACAATTTGAACTGTTTGTTAAACGTTTAAACAAGACTGTGATCCAGCACATACATAAAGCTTTTGTAGAATCTTTAATAACATGTGGGTGCCTAAGTTTTAAGTTAATAAATTATGAATCATTTGAAAACCTTATGATGTAGCTTACCCAGGTGAAGTAAACCTCGGGCGTGTTAGGCTCTTATACTTTACCCCTTTAAAGGTGAAATGCAAAGGTTTTTAAAAACTTTTTTTATTTCATAATTTAATAAACTGGTCATAATGAATACTAAAAAAAATATTGGTATTCGTTTGTGTGTCCTCGTAATAAATATAAAAGAGGTAACTTCATGGTTCATCGGGGAAAGTGCAACATGATTATCTCCCTTTGATCTGGAATCTTGGTGACGTTATTCGTGTCCTTCCATTCGGAATGTAAACAAACAGCATGGAACTTCAACTGGAACATGTGGAAGCGAATATACAAACGACAATACAACTATCGATTCACAGACGATTAACGTGAACAGATAGATATTCCCGAGGTTAACAAGCGATGTCACTACAATCGTACATGTATGAACCCATACGTCAGAGGATTGCCGGTGCCGAATCGGTAACTAGATGAAGAATCCAACATTTTCTATATCCGAAGGTGAAGATTGAAGTGAAGAAATAAATCTTTTAGCAGCCTGTCGGTTTCAAAATCTCTCATGGTGCGTAAATTATTTAGTAAAAGAATGTATTTAGTCATAGTTTTTGTAATCATAATAACAAATCATAATGATATAAGTAGGTTTGTCTAAATAGTACATGTACATTGCGACCTTTACTATCTTTAGCTGTTTAGGGAGGGGTAGGCAGGTGAACATGATAAATTGAGGGGGGACCAGGAAGTAGGGAGATGGAATTGGTAGTAGAGTGTTAGAGAAGAGTTAAATTATCAAGGAGTCGGGTCCACCCTCTTAAGTTTAAAGTTTAGATGAAAAGGGTAAATAGGGGGGTGAGATTAAAATGTAGATATTGTTGGTTTTGATCGAAATTACAAGTAAAATAATGCCTGAAATGGAAATGTTTAAATGATATTATCAATTCTTCCCTGTCAGGGCTTCCCTGAAAAACCTCTCTTTATGACATATGTGTAACGTGTACACAGGGTAAGCGTGTCTTTATCTATTTTAGAATGAGTCAATGTTCTATTTACAAAATTTATAACAAATATTCTTTATTCATAAATTAACGCTAATGAACCAAAACTGCTTTTTGCGTTCTCTAATAAACTATCTATAACTATTCTACTTATATAAATGTTACACACTTGTACTCCTACAAATTTGTCCTGGGTCAGGAACAAACTTGTCCTCTTGGTACAATTATGTACCCTACAATTTAACCATTACGTCAATTGATATCTTGAATACAATTATGTACTTTACAAGTTGGTCACACAGACTCATACTTGTCCTTAACATGTTGATATCCTTCAAGCTACGACTTGTCTTAATGGTACATTGTGGTACCCTACAAGTGAAAACACTTGTATTGTACTGAAAACTTCATACTTGACAAACTTCAAGTTGTACAAGTCTAAGGAACAGGATTCAGCCTTTCCTTTGTTGCATTACAATCATGAATGCAATACCATATTAGAGAATATCAACAGGCACCAACTTGTTCTTTATTACACTAAGTAAAAGAAACGTTATAAGAGACTACGATCTCAAATATCCTTTCTCTATTTATCACGTACCGTACGTATACTAACCATCGTTTTCGTCAACAGACGAATGACAAAGAGCTAGGAATCGCTCCTGCTTATATACCACAATACCAACCGTACTATTCTTGAATGAGGGGTGTTCTACCAAAGTGTCTCTTTACTCGTATTGCAAGTTCCTTTGGAACACCCCTTCACATTTGACCTAACCCAAGATTTACCTCGCGAAACATCTTATTCTTATTTAAGTTGTATACAAATGTATAAAGTACACACTAAAAACAAATTACTTAGTAATTTTTCTTTACTCATTTTGAGTAATTATATTACTTACATATTTACTTACTATTACTTACAATTACTTACTTTTACTTAGTTTTACTAAATATTCTGAAGGAATTACTTGAAATTAATTTATTTATATTTTTACTTGATTTAAGTAATCCAAATAGTTTTAAGTAAAAAATGATTACTTGAATTTAGTAAAACTATTTCAAAAATTACTTAGTCATTCATTTTTACTTAAATGCAGTAAATAATTTACTAAAATTACTTCTGATTACTTGAAAAAAAATAACTTCTCATTACTAGGTAGGTTTAGATAAATTACTTTAAATGATTACTATATAATTTTACTCTATATATTTACAACTTCTGAAATAAAATACATTGTATGGAAAGTATTATGCAATGCTTAAAAATATTAATGCCGATTAAAAATGGAATTTCAAGCACAAGAAATCATGCAAATTACATAATTAAAAATAATTCCAAATTGAAAAAAATCCTGTTTTAGATAATTATGATAATACTTTGAAATGCTTTAAAAATTTGATCAGAATTACTTAGTATAAGAATTACACTACAAACCAATAAAAGTCTGAAATGGCCTATATCTGTACTCGACTGTACTGATTTTTACTCGACCAGTCTGAATTGGTCTGAAATTTACTTGATAATACTCGACTGTAGTCTGAACCATACTTAACAGTCTGAATTTGTACTTGACCAGTAGTTAACCATTTTATACGAGTCTGAACCATACTCGACCTAGTCTGAACCATACTCGACCTAGTCTGAACCGTACTCGATCTAGTCTGAACCGTACTCGACCTAGTCTGAACCATACTCGACCAAATCTTAACCAACCAAGACCTATTTTTGCATCTATCAACTGAATTTTGTCAATTTAGGAAATAGTTTTAATAAAATTGAAATTAAAAATGTATTCAATATAGTATTAAAATTTCACAATAATCAATCATAATATAACTTCAACACAATATTAATCAACACTTACATAATAATATATATCAACTTTAAAATATAAATAAAACAAGCTGATCAAATAATCTAAAAAATGAATTGTGACTAATATTTTCAATATTATTCAAAATTTTATGAATATTTCGGAATTATTTTATGGTAACTAGACTATTTTGACCATTAACTTAAGCCTAGTATAGATTTATGGTGTCAGTTGAGTTTAGTTTATAATGCAGTGAATGTGTTTTTTTTTTTATTAATATATATGTTACAGTAAATAGGTGAAATTAGGAATTACATGTAATTACTAAAATTTAGGAATTACAGGTAATTCCCGATGCACTTAGTTAATACAAGTAATTCCTTAAACGGCCCAGTTATTACCAGTAATTACTAAATTTAAAATGAATATTTACACCTATTTACTGACTGCTAACACAACCATAACTTTTGATCACCTGACCATAATACAACATTGTTTTAGCTGTGTAATACTAACTAGAAGATCAGTTAGTACTCTTAAAATTTTGAATGGTTGATATGTATAAAAAATATCTTGAATAAATATGGACTTTCAAATATTTGGTTAAATCAGAGTAACTATAGTTTTAATCCAAAATGGTTAAAGTTGAGCATTATACAGATAATTTTTGACCAACTTCAGCAGACATGGAAATCAGAAATGAAAAATTCTCCCAAAGCATTATGTCTTAACTTTTTAAAGAACTCTTTGAATTTGAAGAATATTTAGACTTATTACCTTATAAAGATAAGATAACGTTATGTAGGTTAAGAACTGGAATGAACTGTTATATGCATTAGCTTCGAGATATATAAAAAAAATATCTTTTTTTTGTTGTTAAATCATGTTTGAAAATGATATTGTAAAATTATAATTCACTGTTAGCAGCCATTCTGGTTTTATTTTGTTAAATTAGCTGAGAAACAAGGTTGATGAGTTGTGCACTTGCAAGTGAATATTTGGACCTCATTGAATACGTATTCATGTGACCTTCAAATCAACCCCTAGCTGGAGATGGGTTATCGATGTATTAAGCTATTAAAATTGTAAGGGTTTTTGCAGAACAAATAGTCTCGGTTACTTTTGCTGTTAATCGCAGGCTCAACAAAAATGAGGAAAAAATATTAAAATTTTCCTCTAGATACTATCTGTTGACTAGTACTGTAAGAAGCTTCAGTCAAAATTGGGTAAAAATCCAGGATGGTTTATAAAATCTAATGTTTTAAAAACTTTAACTACAGAGTGTATGTAATGTTAACTGGGACAAAACTAGTCCATTTATAAGTAATATACGAAAAAAAGGATTTTTTTTTCAAACTTTACTTTTGGATATTATTTTATGATCATAAACATTTAGCTTCTGTCCAAGTTTGGTAGAAATCCAGGATATTTGGAGAAAGTTTTTTTTAAAGTTTTGAACCACAGTGCATGATGGAGATTTTAGTTTGATTTTGGATAGATATCATTGTCTTGCAAACATATATTTACGGAGTTTCAAAACCTATAAAACAACCATTTTCCAGTTTCAATTCACAAACACTAAAGAGTATGCACTTTGGATGTGCATTATATTCCTACATCCTTAAGTTAGCGCCGTTAAAATCCCTACCCCTTTACTTTCTTATTTGGTATCTTGAATTATGTTTTTAATTTTAAAACAAAAACATCAAGTTAGTAAATAGCTGTAAAAATGACAAAAAAAATCAGTGATTACCAGTAATCACTGAAACAACTAGTAAATACATGTAATTACTAAATTGGCTAGTAATTACAGGTATTTACTGAAGTGTTTAGTAATTACATGTAATTCCTAATTTCACCTATTTACTGTAACATATATATATAATAGTATATGAAACAACTTAATAAAATTTAAAAAAATGAGACCTTAATTGTTTTGTTTTATTAAACCAAGAATTTAATATAATCATGATAATATAATTTCCATAGCAATCCTTGATAACCTTTTTTTTAAAAAGGAAATATTTTCTAAGTAACAGTAAAAAATTATTTAACTTAGTTTAAGGTGGTACCTAACACTACAGGGAGATAACTCTGTAAAATCAGCTAAACGTTTTAATTACGTTGTGTTTTAAGGGAATATTAAGCTTCTCAATGATCAAAATATGTGTTTGTCAAATTACTTTATAACCAGTGTAATTTTTCTGATAAAACTGTTGGTTCAAATTTTTTGAAATTTTCATATTTTTGTCAAACGGTCAAAGTAAATACTTTGTCAAAACTTTATAAAAATTAAACGAGCCAAATTAATTTTAGTGAAGGTGCCACCTTAAGTAACTTTTGTCAAAGTAAAGACATGGCATACACAAAGCACTTTAATATGGTCTTATTACCTCAGTACATGTGTGTTTTACAGGTAAAAAGGAAGACCTATTTTCTTAAATTCGCGTATTACTTATCTAGTATATTCGAAAGGCCTTGTTACTTAAGTTAAACAGGATGTTGCAATTTTGAAGAAATGTTATTTAGAAATTTAATACCTCTGACCAGGTGTGATCTTATTTATGAGTTTGCCCAAAGCAGAGGTTATACTTTATATTTCACTACTAATCAATTTTATTTATTTATTTAATTTTCCTTTTTGGTATACATTATATATAATATAATTTTGTTTATCCTAAATATAATATTAGATATAATTCTAATATAAGGTTTAACAATTTATAAATTTTGTTGGCTGTTGTTAATTATGTCAGTTAAAAAGAAATTTATTTTGACAGTTAAAAAAGTAGTGGTTATTTTGTCTAGTATGGTTCGGACTGGTCGAGTAGTGTTCAGACCTTTGGTTAAGTAAGGTTTAGACTGGAAAAATAGGTCGAGTACAGGTCGAGAATGGGTTTAGACTGTTTCAGACTGGTCGAGTAATAGTTCAGACTATTTTCAACAGCAAAGATAAGGGTCAAGTACGATTCAGTATGGTCGAGTATGGTTCAGACTGGGGTCGAGTAATATTAAGTAAAAGTCAGACCAATTCAGACTGGTCGAGTAAAAATCAGTACAGTCGAGTACAGATATAAGCCATTTCAGACTTTAATGGTTTGTAGTGTTACTAGTCATTACTTAACCTATTTTCAGATCAAAATATCTTCAAATTATTATTATCTATTTTTAATATAATTTTCATAATGTAAAATAACATAACTTAGTTTTACTAAAATTAAAAATTAACTATTTATCATAAATGTACAAAATTGTATATTATTTCCTGTATTTTAATAAGTAGTTTATGATTTGAGACTGAAAAAATATTTGGCCAATCAGAATTAAGGTTTCATTTGACTTTGGTAAGCTATTTTTGAAAATTGACTGGAGCTCACTCAGTTTTGAATTTGAACAAAAGTTTACAGAGTTTGTTGAAATACTTACACGAGTTACACACATGAAAGGAAAGGAGAACCTTACAAAAAGGACACTTAGTGGGTTTTCAGGGTTTTGGCTACTCTTTGTGTACTAATTCAATGAAATGAAAATGTAACACAAAGAGTTGCTGGGGAGGTAGCCCATGTTAACTTACAACAAACAAGAGAAATTGATTATAACAAAGGATATAGTATATGATCATTCTTTAAAAAGGTATTTTACTATTTCAAATTATATGAATTTATAATAAAACAGTGTAGAATTTTTATTTTAATCTATAAAAATATTATAATATATATATATAATTTATGTGTAAAAGAATTACTCAATAAATATTAAAAGAATTACTTACTTTTATTAATACAAATAATCAATATGTATTAAAAGAATTACTTACTTTAATGAAAAGAAATACTTACTTTTATTAAAAGAGTTACTTACTTTTATTAAAAGAATTACTTACTTTTATTAAAAGAATTACTTACTTTTATTAAATGAATTACTTACTATAATTAAAAGAAATACTTAAGGTGTATTAAATGCATTACTTACAATAATAAAAATAATGACTGAGTATATAGGAAAGAAATTACTTAAGTACTTTTAGGAATTTTAGTCCTCAATGCTCTTCAACTTCGTACTTTATTTGGACCTTTTAACAAACATTTTTACTTGTTTTTTTACTTAATTTGAGTAAATTAAATACTGTTTTAAAGTAAATTCAAGTAATTATTTTTTTTGAGTGTAGTTATTTACTCTTAAATTTTTCTTGAACAAATTTTTCATTGATTAGATTTTGTTTTCTTGAACTCGTGTACTTTAAGCAGATTACTTTAAATTACATACATTTACTTAGTATGTTAAATTAAATTTCTGATAATTTTTCTAGTTAGAAATATTACTAAGTTATTTACATTTATTACTTAGAATTACTAAGAGTAACTTAAAATAATTACTAAGAATTTCTTCAAGTATTACTTAAAAGTACTTAGAATTACTTGAAATTATTACTTAGGATTACTTGTAATTACTTATTATTTTACTGAGAATTACTTAAGATTATTACTAAGGATTACTTGAAATTGCTTAGATTATTACTGTGAATTACTTGACGTTTAACTGTGAATTACTTACAATTACTTGTTATATTACTAGTATTTACTTGTAATAAATACTTGAAATTACTTGAATTAAGTAATGGAATTACTTTTTTTTGGTAATTCCAAGTTACTTTTTTTTAGAGTGTAAGGCTACTGCCGAACTGTAACTAATGTAAATAATCTAACCTTAGATACAAGATCATCACATATGTATTAGAATATAGTGGTAATATGAATAACAACTATGGATGAATTGTGTGTTGTATTGTACAGTGAAATTACAGTGTGCACTATAGATTATATATATGTAGATAATTTTTGTCATCAATTATTGAACATCTCTTTAAAAGTTATATGTATAGTCATCCCTTATTTTGAATTTTTTTTACAAATTTATAGTTGGTGAAATATTTTCATACATGTACATTTGTGAATGTCTCTGGTGTGATGTACATGTACATGTATATATCAAACCCTGGGGAGGACGGGTGTGTGTTTGAAGTTTAAATAAATTTCAAGTTGTGGTCTATTTTCTACAGAGATATGTTTGTATGTATACAGTGGCTATAAGGATAAAACATATAGTTGTTCATTCTCAATTTTCAATTAAATGGTGATGAATTCTAAAAATATATACAGGTACAATGTAGTACAAAAATGTATTCATGGATTAAATTAGGAATATTTCTCTCTTTTCTTAAATTCAATACAATACATGATGTTTTATCAACTGCTCAAATCCTGCTACAGTAATATACTTTTGCATTAGCATAATAATTTGCTTGAACAGAGGGATTCTCTCTATAAACTCCATCTCAAAATACCAAAGTATTTAGAAAACTTGTTAAGGAAAGTCATGGCTTTTTTATAATCAATTACACTTTGTAATAGTACTTATACACATCATAAAGCACCTTTTTAGCACTTGCAGATTTGATATAAATAAATATATCCCTTTTGAGTGATTTTATCCAATCCTAACCATACATGTACCTTCTTTTACATGTTGTATTATGAATACATTCTTGAGTGAAAATAGTCCTTTGATCCAAATCGTAAGATTCATGACTAAGTATACTGTCACATTATCAATGCAAGTAGCAAGTAACCCCTCATTATACACTTACATGTACCATTTCTACTTTAATAATGACTTTATTCCTTAATTTTGCCAACACAAACCTGTCAATTACCCTGTATGAAATCTAGTTTTCTGGAAAGTTCATATAAACAGTCTCTATATATTATAGGAGTATAATCATAGTATACATGCAGAATAACGCGAAAATAATTGTTTTGACTGTTCCCGAGAAATTATGAATGGAGTCTCATTGGAGGGTTCTGGTCCCGAATCCTGCTTACTCAGGTTGCAATCAATAACGCGAAAATAATTGTTTTGACTGTTCCCGAGAAACTATGAAGAGGTCTCATTGGAGGGTTCTGATCTGCTTACTCAGGTTTTGTCAGATTCCCGTATCCCACTTACACTATGTACGTAAGCAATACATATTTTTTTGTAATTTTCTGTGTCCTGCTAGACTTCATTTCCCGTTTTCACGGCACAATAATTTGACTTTCACGTTTCACGCTTACAAAAAAATCAGCAATCCCGCGTCACGCTACACCTCAATGAGACCCATTATTGAAATTATGTTTAAAAGTTTAAAACCGGAAGTCTTGTCTATGACTTAAAATACGGTCTGATGACAGAAACAATATCCGAACACCTTTTTCCCCCAAAATAACCCAAACTGAATAGTCATAAGAATGGATGACAAATGCGACTATACATTATACCTATAGGACACAGAGGCATGATCATTAATTTATTGCGGAAAGAAGAAAAGCGACACACAAAATGAGGTCTTCTCGTTTAATAGTATAGATTCATCGTTTTTTTTTTTAAAGGAAACTACTAAGTATGTACGAAAAAAGAAGATGTGGTGTATACATATATTGAACAGCAACCAAACGAGTATAACTAAGACACTTAGTTTATAAAATTTCATTTTAAAATAAGTACTCACTGAATACTTTTTTTTCAGAAATTACAGATATTTGTCATACAGAAGATTTACCATGTACTAGGAAAAACCTAAGAGTTGTGTTTCCATTATGTGTTGTTTGAAAAATAAGGAAAAAGTTCCCGGCTGAACAATATACAGGCTTTAAATAGCCCAAATGACTACATAAAAAGTCAAATTATATAAAACTATATTGATAATAAAACTATCACATTTATTCATTGTTAAATTTATTTTTTTATAAGTGGTCTTCTTGTCTGTTTGCCTGATCTGCTAGCAGAGTTGGCCTAACCAGTCTTATAACAACTGCTGCTATATTTAATGCACTTTTGTATGAAGGATACTTACATAAGTTCATGCACATTACCTTTAAAAATTAAAAAAATGAGAATAGTAAAAAGTTTAGTTCAATTTGATTTATAATTACATAGGAACAACAAAGCTTGAATGGCTAATAATTATGGATAATTTATGTGGATGTCAGACTCCTAAAGGAATGTTTACACCATGATTAACATGTACTTTCTACATCATTCAGTCTCTGGTGGAGAGATGTCTCATTGTAAATCATATCTCATCTTCTTATTTCTATATGTGTTAATTAATCAGTTTCAAATTAATGTGACTGACTTGAAAACATAATGCCCATATACTTCTGTCATAGACATGTGAACATGAAACAAGTCAAGATATAATTATAGCAGGAATGAATATAAAACAGAAGGTGTGATATGATTGTCAATGAGACAACTCTCTACAAGAGACCAAATGACATAGAAATAAACAACTATAGGCCAATGTACGACCTACAACAATGAGCAAAACCCATACCGCATAGTAAGCTACTAAAGTCCCCGAAATGACAAATGTAAAACATTTCAAACGAGAAAACTTACGGCCTAGTTTATGTACAAGAAATGAACGAAAAACAAATATGTAACAAATCAACAAACGGCAACCACTAAATTGCAGGCTCCTAATACAGAGTGGGCGTGGCCAGGTACTTGTATATCCCAACCACAAAAAGACTTATTACTGATCTGAGAGTACTGGCAGTTACTGACAGCTAGTTAAAAGCCACTAACAACTAATACATGTAATAAAATGTCTTTCATTTCTTTGAATCCAATTATCTTTTTTTTTCTTTATTTCTTCTTTTTGATATATAAGGCATGTACGACGTATTTTTCGGGGGGTGTTCATCATTTAAAGAATACCATATGGAGTTGGCTTATGCTCATTCTTAAAACCTGTACATTGACTTGATAGTTGTATACCGCCTTGTTGTTTTGTTTCTGTTGAGGTTTATATCATTCAAAGTTTAACAATGTTTAAACTGACATGTTCATGTACACTGTGAATAAATGACATTGTTTATCATTTTTTAATACTATATATACATAAATGTGACAGCAACCTAACAGCATATTATTTTTTTAAAGATTTTATGTTTTTCTGGTACATACAGAAAAAGATCAATGATTGACTTTCAAACCTAACACTATGTTTTATCAGTCTTGATAAACATTTCATATGTCTGTAGTTGGTCTGTCGTACATGAAACAGCAAGTGCCACACTTGTGTCAATTTCATGCAGGTCTACTTCTAAACATTTTACAGCCTCGAAGTTATAACTTAGTTCTAACTGTAATACACATTCTGGTCTTCTTTACTATTGTTAGGGGTCCCAGCGGCTATGTAGATCGAGCTCCATAAAAAATATGAAGTTAATCCTAACCAAATTACAACCACAAATGATTCCTATCCCTTCCTTAATTTAAGAACCATATATGTCTTACAAACAATGAAATATATATACTTTGTAATAAAGATACCTCTACAAATCTCCTGTCTATTCCTTTTACTTGGGCTGGCTCCCAGGAATGACAGAAGGTTGTTCCCGCCGACTTGTTATAATTAAATAAAGAAATTATAATATTTGCTTTCAGTCTTGTTCTGTTTTGGTGTGAATTTCAAGAACAAGGCAATCCTTGCATCAATAATAAATTGATCAAAATCAAAGTGTTTGGGGTCATAATCTAGAATGCTTCGTTGAACGAAGTTTTGCCACTTCACCTTTTGTGTCCAAATTTTTCGTCTTTGTTAATCTTTCGAAAATGAAAACAAACATAATCCCTGACCTGACTCATTATTAAAGTTGTATACAACACAAAACACCATAGCCGGTTAAAGTTGTTTACAAGTTTACGTTCTAATACATGTGTTTGATACCATTGTAACAAAGGACTCACATGGCGTAACAGCGAGAAGGGGAAAAGGGAGATAAACAAGGTTGGTATTTCCCGCATTTTTCGAAACCGATATTTACCTGTTATTTTTAGTACAAGCGAGGTTTTGAATTATAGTTTAAAAATAAATTTCAACGTTTTAAACATAAATTCTTGAGATTTACACCTTTTCCTTATAAAATATTTCTACCTTTGCATTTCACCTTTAAGATATAAGACATTAACAAGATGTACATCCAACTTCAGTTATCTATTTATGATGAATGTCATTTCAGTGGCACATGCTTGCCTTTAAAACCTGTCTTACTATTTTCATATATTATATGTAACAGAAAGTATTCATAGAACCAGATTAGGTGATACTTATGGGTAGACTGTATATATAGTATGGATTATGTCAACCGTTACTTGTTCTATGTTACAATGACTAAACCATGTCAACGTCACTCGATTATGATATGTCTATTTACATGTCTATAGTTTACTTTTTGGTATTAGATAAATAATTAAGATCCATTTTGTGACTTTTTCGGCAATCGCCATGGCTGTCCGCAAAGTTAAAGAACATCCGTTGTTCGACCTGCTAGTCAAATTTGGTTTGTTAAAAAAAAACTTTTTGGGATGGAGAGTTGTCAAATTAGTACTCATACAACATCTTCTCATATCTATTTTTTTTTGGAAAATGATGGTTGTGCTGTATTAAGCCCCCTCGACCAAGTCATTGGTTTTGCATACACACTTATGCCAATTGCGGATTTCATCCAACGGAATCACAGATTTGAACGTTGTCTAAAAATTTGGGTGTAAAAGCGTTGACCAAAGTACATTTTGTATGATGCGCGGATGCGCTTTTTTTCTAAAAATGTGCACACGGTCAACGCTTTTACAGCCATATGAAGTTACAAAAAGAACCATCCAATACTTATAATTACATTTTTTAGTTAGGGTCATGAAAACACGATTCTTATCCAGTTTTTATTTTATTTACCTGTGCACTTTATTGTGGGACCTCGTGTCATCATGCATGCTTATTTTCATTGTGTAATGAAGTTTGTTAAGGAATAACGCGATATTGCAGGTAGCCAATCAGAATAGGATGTTATAATGAAAAATACATCTAATGTAATTATATTCAATTAAGAAATGTATACAAGTACGTCTGAACCAGTGACAACAGATTTATCCATCGGATCACAAGCAGTGATGGTGGTACATGGCTGTATACATTCTGTATATACAACTCGCCTAAACATCATCCCAACAATGTAAGATCTGTTAATTCGCTTTCGCAAATTGTTTGTTCTTCCTTCACCGGGAATCGAACTCATGCTTCTGAGATATCGTGCCACCAAATCGCCTGCGCTGTATCCGACGCGCTAGACCACTCGACCACCTTGGCTTCACAATAATAAAGCTTTCTGTGGCCGGGTGTTACCTTTCCAGGTCAGTTTTAATCTAGCGTCATAATACAGTACATGATATATAAGGCATGAAGATGGTATTGTTACAGATCAGCTGAATTATCTATTGTAAAGGATCCTACAAATAATGCAAGATACAGTCACAGAAATTATTATATTTATAAGTACTACGAACCCGTGACAACTATATATATTTGA
Organism: Mytilus edulis; assembly: GCF_963676685.1. NCBI lineage: Eukaryota > Metazoa > Mollusca > Bivalvia > Mytilida > Mytilidae > Mytilus > Mytilus edulis. Next base: position 15,078,709 of record NC_092354.1, read on the forward strand.
GAACATAATCTGTTGAGTTAAGTTACATAAATTTTAACACCACATTCTAACAAAGCACCTACCAATTACAAACTCAGAAGAATGGACACAAATTCAAAACAAATATTTAAAAAGAAAACAGAATAATTAGATTTTTTCACATAAAAACGCATACTTACACCTGACATGATAACTTCTTTGTATGAAAAAATTCTGCATAGTCTCAGAAGCAATACAAAATTAAAATATTTACTCCTTTGTAGGATCAAATGCAGTTGTCTCTGTTGATTTCGACGTGACATTGATGGTTTGCTTATTACGGAATTTGCCACCAACGGTTACACCACCGGCAACCGGATTTGATGCCTTGCCATGGTCCAGTGATACATCAGATGGTTCTCATATAGCTCGGATAAAATATTATAAAAATGTCCTAGTTTCACATTCAAAGGATGGCATTCTGTCTGATACCTATTGCAAAACTATATGGAGCGATTTAGAAAAGGTATTTGGATTGATTTATTAGTTCTGCTTTACCCAAGCAACCAATCAAATAGTGTTAATATAAGGAACAGTACAATTTATATAGATTTTTCGCATGAGGGTATTCGTCAATTATACGCTTCTTTGAATACAAGTTTAAAAAAGGTAAATATTACCTCAATTTTTATTTCACTTTATCAATGTAATAATAGGTCGATTTTGCAAGTGTTTTCGAGTAGACAAGGATTATCCAGTGTCAAATATAGAAATAATATAAATCTGTAGCGATGTTATAAAGATTTTACCACTGACTCTAGTGTTTAAAGATGTTTTTCCCCCAAGACATTTAAAATTTCAGACTTAAAACATAAGGCTTGCAACGTGTTGTAGATTTTAATAATCTAGCTGTCGAGAGTGGATAAAAATCGTATAAAATAAGGTTCGGTGGTTTAATCTATTTCTCTACGACTTTAGTAGATTTTCTTTCAAATTTGGGCAAAAAAATATATTGTTTTTTTTTAAGAAATATTCCTAGCACAGATGAGTACCTGAGTACTAAAATATATCATGAAATAAATAATTAGAATAAACAAATCGTCTGAATTAAAATCGATGAAAAATGTACAAAAGATATGATGATTGCATGTAGATATATTATCATGCTGTATACCTTATCCAAAAATTACATCTTAAGAGGACAAACAGTATAGGTGAATTATTCACAAAAATCTTAGCAATGGCTTTATCATGATAATAGGTTATCTTGAGTGATAACTTGATGTGTGCTTTGAATGTGAAAGAAGGACAAAAGGTACCAGAGGTAGTAAAACTCATAGATTGAAAATAAACTGACAACACCTTTTCTAAAAACAAAAAGACAAACAGACAAATAATAGTACAGAAGACACAACATTGTTTATTTAGATTGATGATCCTCTCCTGGGACTCCAGCTTCTTTTGCCAAAAACTATAGGTCGCCGTGGTACAACACATAGATAAAAAAGTAACGGTAAAAACAAACATTTAGAAAAACACAGCTTAATGTAGGAAGCTATATCTTTACTTTGATAATACGTTTAGTGACTTGATTTATCTTTATTTATTTTCAGGCGATCCATGGGTTAGGTAACCAACAAGATGTTAAAGATGCCGCTGATGTAAAAACTATAGTTTTAGACTACGAATCGGTTAAGAAACTGATTCAACATGAAATGTTGTATCAAAGGTTCGAGGACCACGAAACTGATCATATTCAGCAAAATCGCAAACGTTTGAATGACCATGCAAAACATGAATATAAACTAGATGTGCACAGTACTAAAATGGCGAAACTGGACACAACAGTTGAAAACATTGAAACAGGTGACGTACGATAACATTTTGAAAAATATACAAAAATTGTTAGTCTGTACATATATTGTTTAGGAATAAATGTCCAGATAATAAGCATGTTAACATAAACGTTTCTTTTTTTAATGTTCATAGAAATTGACATACTACAAAGTACCATCTTTATGTTAATTGTCTTCGCATTTTGAATATTTTTCAATTGTCCTGCTCATTTAAAAATTTCGACAGAATCTTTAGTAAATAATTAATTTAAAATATCTTAAGGTGGCTCGGGCCTATTCGAAGTTTATATCAGAAGTGCCGTATTTTTTGTTATTTTAATCTTTATTGGTCGAACAAAAATATTACGTTTAAAGAGGTATGTAAAAGGGACCATTTTTCAATGAAATGATAGGGAAAATAGAGGTGATGACATATTTTTATCGGAATATCAAAAAAACGTTCTGTGACACTTGGTCCAAAACTGTAATATAAAAAGCTGAAATATAGCTTCAAAGAATGAGCAAATAAAAAAACATAGTTCAACGATAAGGAAAACATTTTGTTTTGCCTCAAACCCAAAATTTGTGCGGGAAAATGGTGAAATGTGGGTGAAAAGTCATTTTGAGTCTTTCACACATACTAATTTGTTAGTGACATAAGTACAATAGTTAAACATTTTTAATCAATCAAAATATTAAAAAAGATAATAGTGAATTTACGACACAAAATTTTCGTGTGCATGGTAATTCATGCGTGAAATTATGCGCAGTCGAATAGTCCCGATCCACCTTAATTCATTATAACAGCTTTTTTTTATACAGACGTTTATTAGATTACAATAATGCGTATTGCATGTTTGAAATTATTGCAAGTTATATTTTGAATATTTTGACATTTTAGTTCATGTTCAAAATTGATATAACACTTTATAAATTACATGTGTCCTAAGTGGTTTTCTGGTTTGACTTTAATCAGGAACGCTTTTTGTAATTTTTAAATGGTACTTATATAATAATGGCCCTTTTGTATTTGTCATTTCATTTGCTACAATATCCATTGAGCCCACAAAGAAGCTTCTATTTTTAATATGCTTGTAAGATTAGAATGAAAATTAGACCAAGTAGTGATACAAAACCCCTTGTTACTCGTACAAGTACTTGTGATAAAGATTCGGTTGTACACATCGCGTTGCATGCATTTCAAGTAACTTGATGTTGATGGATAAAACAAATGTTTACGCTGCTGCACTGTTACGTAGCCTCCTGGCCTCTGAAACCTTTATTATGTGAATCATAGGTGGTCGAGTGGTCTAGCGCGTCGGACCCAGTGCCCGGCGATTTGTTGCGACGATATCTCAGTATCATGAGTTTGAATCCCAGCGAGGGAAGAACAAAACAAAATTTGCGAAAGCAAATTTATAGATCTCACATTGTTGGGCCGATGTTTAGACGAATTATATAAATCAATGTATATAGAATTTTTGATTAGCCTTGTATCACCATCAATGCTGGTGATCTGATGGAAAAAATCTGTTGTAGAGTCGTCACTGGTTCAGACGTACTAATAATATAATTATTTCTGTGTCTGAATCTTACATTAATTTGTAAGATCCTTTAAAATAGATAATTCTGCTGATCTGTACCATTCTATCTCCTGCCTTATATATCATGTACTGTGTTACGACTCTAGATTAAAACTGACGAGGAAAGTTTACACCCGGAAAGCTTTATTTTTGTGAAGCCTAGGTGGTCAAGTGGTCTAGCGCGTTAAACACAGTGCAAGGCGATTTTGTGAAACGATATATCAGTGGCATGAGTTCTAATCCCGGCGAGGGAAGAACAACAAAATGATTGCGAAAGCAAATTTACAGATCTAACATTGTTGGGCCGATGTTTAGACGAATTATATATACACATGTATATATAGTTTTAAAAAAGCACAACAAAATCACATTATAAATCGAACATTGTTTCTGTTAGCGCTTTTACTGCATTTCCTACGGTTCATCAGACAGAATTGTTATCGTTAATAGTAACGACTTGTGACGTTACCTAAAAATAGCGTCTTGCTTTAGTTTGTTTATATTACGGAAATTTTATTCATGAACCAAATTGCTATTCCTATTTAAAGTCGTCTTGTATAGTTTAATAAAATAGTGTTTCTTGACTTCACGAGGAATTTCATCTTCGGTCTACATCTTAAAAAAGGGATATTTTTAAAGATTTCCTTTTCCACATTTGTCAAAGTGTTCATAACAAGGAGAATTCCTAATTGACGGGTCTGCTGTTTTTGAACTCTAACTCTACCAATTAGTCTATTGGTTTGATCTATGTAGTTTTTAATACAAGTGGGACAGGTTGGACAATAAATAATAATAAACAGTTCGTGGGACATGTTGGACAATAAATAATAATAATCAGTTCATATTTTTATTCAGTTTAATTACTGTGCCTGATTTAAGAGTGTTACTTTGTCCCACTTCTATCCTTTCGCACGTTCTACATCTAGGATCACAGCTTTTTTGTACTTCTGCCACCTTCTGTGACTGAATTTTGCTCATGTGAGAAGTTCCCTTTAGATTTGGTTTTTGTCGTCGGCTCCCAATAAGCTGTGTGTAAATCGACTAGATCTTTCATTTTCTTTGATTGATACAGAAGAAGTGAAAACCTCTTAGCAGAATTTAAGATCTTGTGACTACGTTGATCATGTGTTATTACGAACGGGATTGGTTGTTGTTTATCTTTTTTGTCATCGCTAGGTACTGCTTTTCTTAGTTCAACAATTGGAATGCTCAAGACTTTTTTTATTCCATTGTCGATTAAACTGATGGTATAGTTTTTTTTTAGATATCATTTTAATTCATGCAGTCTCTTATCACGCAACTCAACTATTGTGCATATACGCTGGTGGAAATTAAAAGGAATATTTCATTTGGTATGTGACGTGTGACATGACCTAAAATCTAGATATTGATTGGTATCCTTGGGTTTACAGTATAAGTCCGTAACTATTTGTTTTTTTTCCTTAATAATATGGATGTCCAAAAACGGGAGTTTTGAAGAGCTGGAATCGTAAGTGAACTGTATAGATTCATTTAATGCATTAAGCATTGAAGTAAATTTATCTTATTCAACTTCACTTTTTGTCCAGAAAATAAAACAATCATCAAGATATCGCTTCCAATTTGCTTTAATATAAAGCTTAAAGTTTTCATCAAATTCGGAAGGTATCTTTTTGTAAAGTTATTATTCTATGTAACCTATAACAAGAGTGTCAAATGTTAGTGCCACCTTGGTACCGATCGCGGTTACCCTGATTTCAAGGTAATGAGTGTCGTCAAATTGGAAGTAGTTTTTCTCAAGGATCAGTTTTAATCCTTTAATGATGCCGTCGCTGTGCACAAAATAGGGGAAAATAGGCTGAAAATGCACCAAATATTTATCCGTTGGATACTATGGAAGATACTATGGAGAACATTTTTGAACAATTTGATGTTGCAAAAGAAAACATGTGAATATTCATATTGAGTTTTAATATTTGGTGCATTTTTAGCCTTATTTTTTTTTCATTTCATATGTGACATGAATTAAAGGTAGATTCAAGATCAACGTCACCATTGTATAAGAATTAACACAAATTGACAACAACAACCTTCAATTTTTGGTTAGCAAAATGATTGAGGTTTTCAAAATAGTAACTAACTGATTTATAGAAGTTATGTACATACAAAAAGAAATCTTAATTTTTATCGCAATTAAGACTATTCTTCTTTCCGTTTTATTTTAAATTGCCCACTTAGTCCAAAAGAGGTGTGTCTTGGATAAATTACGACGCTTTTTTGCTTTCAATTGTTTTTAAAGTGCAAAAATTCAGTAGAATAGTCATCATATCAAATAAGATTTTTATGTATTTACAGATGTTAAGTCAATACAGAAAAACATAGCTGTTGGAAGAAACAAAGGTAAATTCAATGCTAAGAAATATAGATAAATCTTTTTTGAGTTGCCTTACACTATTATTGATATTTTTGTATGTAAACTAGCTCTTAAAGGAAATACATTCACAACTTGTAAATAATGCGTGGGTAATCTCGAGCTTCGCAGGCAAATGATTTAAAGTACACATAACTTATATATTGAATCAAAGCGATGAAAACATATTTAACATCATACATATGAATTAAATTGATAACAAGTAGTTATAAAGATTGATCTGTAATTTGTTGGTTACATGAAGCGAATTAAAATGATGCTACTGATTTTATTTAAATTATAATCTTAGATAGGAGAGTTTGTGAGATGTCGCAGACTAGTCGCATTGAAATTTTAAAACAAACCGCAAAACATGAAATAAAATGCCTATTGAAAAAAAATGATCAACGCAATGGTTAAAATATCAGTTGCCATTGCTAACATTAACTAGTACCAACAATTGATATAACACACATATATTTTAGATTGTTGTCGTATTGTACATCTTAAGTGTCCGGGCCTTCTTATCTATCGGTAATTAACTTGCATCTAATTTCACCCATCGCACTGGATAGTGTTTTATAATGATTGCATGTATTATTACAGAATTGATTATGATATCGGTTTAACATGTTATAACTCTTTATCAAGATTTTTTGGCAATTGAATTAAGTATTTTATTTTATAGGAATTTAACATAAACCTTTCTTTTAGAAATAAGAATATCTATATATAATTATAAGTTCACACTTTCATTTGTTCCTTAAACAATTATTCTAATATTACAAATTACAGATCACCCTATACCTGTTTTTATCCGACCTACCTTGATGGCCGACTTTGTACCCAAGATGATTCGATCCAAAACCTTTTTTTTTATCAATTTGCGATGTTCTAGTCTTCCATATAGTCCTTGATAATTCTCCTTCTTAACGTAATCGCTTTTTACACATGAAGTAAAAGTCAGAAGTTTATACCAAAAGGTTTCGTTAAGTCTACTTCAAATGCATCCAAACTGTAAACAAAATATACGTCAATATCTAATATATTTAGTACAACTAAGCATTCTTATCCTTCGGTTCAATTTTTTTTTAATTGCAATTTTTTTGTTGAATGTATATTTTAAGATTGGATGATTAAAAAAATACAAAAGTGGGAGAAAAACCAGGAATATTTTGTAAACACAACAGCCGCTAGTTATGTAATGAGTTGCATTTGGGAAAAGAAGTGCGTGTCTATAGTTGGTCCTTCTGGTGTAGGAAAGACATTTTTACTTCAACATGTGGCATTAGAAATGCAAAAATATGGGTACAACATTATATGTGTGAATGTCCCAGATGAAATCAAGGAGAACTATCAGCAGAACAGGAAGACGTTGTTTGTCGTAGATGATATGTGTGGAAACTTTACAGCAAATACAGTAAGACTTGACGAATGGAAAAAGACAATTAAAGATATAATTAGCATTTTAGAAGATACTTCTAGTAAATTGATACTAGCATTCAGAATTCAGGTATTTCAAGATAAAGCCTTTAAACATTCATCTTTGCAGCTATTTCAGACATGTATATGTAACTTAAAAGACAAAAAACTAGCTTTAACTAATTTAGAAAAAGACAAATTTGTTACACAATATTTCAGGAGTCCTTTAGAAGACAAAATAAAATGTTTGTACAAGTACGATTTCTTTCCTCTCTTATGCAAATTTTATGTTAGAAATACAGTTGACTCAAACTTTTGTCTTGAAACATTTTTGAAAGGTCCCTTTGACTTCTATAAAAAAGAACTTGATGATCTTTTTGTCGACTGTAAAGAAGGTAAGTACAAATTCAGTGCATTACTAGTGTTGGTTGTTTTCAACAATCGTTTAAGAACAACGGTTTTATCAGGTAAGGATGACAAAGTCAAGACAGTTTTAGAGGCTGTTCTTGAGGAATGTGGTATTAACGAACGTTTAACAAGTAAATCGTGGATTTCAGAACTTGACACATTGATAGGAACATTTATATCGAATGAAGATGGTCTGTATCACACAATCCATGACAAGTTGTTTGATTTTTTGGCTTACTACTTTGGAACAAAGAACGAAGTTACTCAAACCGATTTTTCTGAATTATTGATAAGGCATGCCGATAACAAATTAATCGAAGAACGATTTGTGATCAAAGAGCCGGTTCAATCTGACAATAAAAATAGTAAAGAATATCTTATTACTATTCAAGACAATAATTTACAATTGTATATTGAAAGAGTATTTAATGATATGACAAAAGCTGATAATAAGAAGATTTATTTATTGTCTAACAGGAATGAACGGAATAAAACATTTCAAAAAACATTATGTTCTTTTATTAAAAACCTTAAAAAGGAGAAATTATTAAATATTATACAAACAGCATCTAATGATTTTGTAAGAACAATGTTTGTTATGGATGTTAATGACATTGGGTCGTATGGTCCCTTTCTTTATGGAATAATATTAGACCATGATCATTTACAGAAATATATTGAAAGAATATTTACTGATATGACAATATCTGATGGTGTTGAGTTTTACATGCGCCAATGTAGATGTTGTAGTAATGAAGTATTCCGTACTGCTTTACTAACCTATATATCAAAACTAAGCTCAACCGAAATTACAGATCTTATTCAGACTGCAAGTACTAGTTTTGTACAGTTAATGTTTGTAATGAAAAAAGATGATATACACTTTGATAGTCTATCCGTGTTCGAGCGTTACGGTATTGAAATAAGTAGAGAGCTCATAAATTTATACAGTCAAAGGGTATTTAATGAAATGATTCAGTCTACTGATGTGCCGAACTACATTAGTTCGTGGAGATGTTGCCGAAACAAAGACTTCAATACGGCAATACAAAGCTTGATGGTCAAATTTTCATCCGATATAGTCATAGAACTTATTAACAATGCAAGTAAAAGTTTTGTACAAAATATGTTTGTGTTCGAAGAAAATGCTATTAAGCTTAAATGTCGTCACGTATATACAAATTATGGAATTGTATTATCTGCAGATGTTGTACAGGTATATATAAACAGAGTGTTTGATGATATAACAATGTCTGATGACGTGAATGAACATTTAAAGGGTAACAGAAATAAAGAAAATCCAATATTTCATGGTAAATTAATATATTACATGAGACACCTTGACGTACCAAAGATCCATCATTTGATTGAACACGCAAGCCGAGATTTTATATATCAACTTTGTGTCATGACGATGGACGAAAGTACTAAAATCAGATACAGGGAATGTGAGCGATATGGTGTTATAATACCCGATGAATGCATGCAGTTGTACGCAAGCCGATGGTTTGATGACATGAAAACATGTAATAGCGTTCACGCATTTTTCCAAGGAAACAGGAATAGAGAAACAAAAAAATTTAAAACAGCACTACTGACATATATGGCAGAAATACCAGAGGAATCGATAGAAAAATTGATTCAAACATTACGTGGTGACTTTTTACATTACTTGTTTGTAACGAAGACAAAGGATATAAAAAAATACAGTAACATATATATTGAACAGTATGGTATCGTATTACCAGACAAATACTTGACCATGTATACGAATAGAATTTTAGATTTAGATTACTTTAAACAAAATATTGCGCGTAACAGAACTATTAACGCTGTACGTAAATGTATTAGTCAATATGATATATCAGCAGTAACACAATTAATTCATGCTTCAAATGAACACGTTTTTCATCAAATGATTACAGTTGATGAAGAGAATGAATATAGATTAGATAGAACATCTCCAGATTACCTATGTCCTGATACTATCGTTAAAAATATTTTTGGGATTAAGGAAAGACTCATTATCTGTCCAGGTATTCTTATTAATCTATATATGGACAGAATGATATCCGACTGGAGTAATGGAAGATCAAATGCAGTTTTTGAAAACAAAAATTTGAATAACCAGTCCTTTGTTGACAGGTTCTTGGATCATTTAAACCTACTTGAACCATCAAAAATATCAGAACTGTTAAAAATTAGAGGCAATCGATTGCAATATACTCCTCTGATAATGAGTTGTGAACAGGGTGTAGTCAACCTTGCAAAATGGTGTTTAGAAAAACATTTGCAAGAAAATCCAGAACAAGAGCACAACAGATTATTTGCTTTGTTCCTGTTAGTTGTTTTTAACAACCAATTAGAAGAGACATTTTTAAATGATGAGTTGTTAAAAGAAACTGATAGGAAATTTTCGTTTAAGAATATGCACCATATTAGAGAAGATATTTCAGTCAGGATAATCAAGGAAGAACTAAATACCTCTTTACAGATATTTGGTGCTAGAAAAATAGGAAGCGTTTATTGTGTCATATATAGCAAAGTGTTCCGATTCCTTGTATTCTATTTTGCATCAATCAGACATATGTCAAAAGTTTTAGTAGAAAATGCTGACGAAAAACTCCTCTGCCAATGGTTTTTGATAGATACGTCTTTCTCCAACAAACAAGATTTCATTGTTCCACTTTCTGATGAAGAATTGCTAACATGTAGCAACAGATTATTCACTAAAATGACTATTTCTGAAAAATTTATTAGATACATGCTGGAAGAAAGAGACAAAACAAAGGTAAATTCATTATGTATCTTCGCCAGAAAATTAAAGATAAAAGAAATAACAACAGTTTTTGAAAATGCATGTATTCATTTCATCAACAAATTCTTTATAATAGCAGCGAAAGAAACTAAAGACCAAAGTGACGAGAAACTTTCAATTGTAATACCTGATGAACTTACACCTTTATATATGAAAAGGATTTTCGATCACATATCGACAAATGAATGCGTTGAAGCATGCATCCAAGACAATAGAAATAAAAAAAACGAAATTTTCAACATAAGATTATTAACATATATGAAAGAATTGAGTGAAGATAATGTTAAAAGGCTCATTGACCAAGCGAGCAGTGATTTTATTAATAGAATGTTTGTTATTTCCGAAGAAGATATAAAAGATGAAAGTTCGTGGGAATATGAACGTTATGGTATCGTTGTACCTGAAGATTTATTACAGATTTACATTGAAAGGGTCTTTAGTGACACGATTAAATCTGTGTATGTACCCGTAAACAGGAACAGTAAGAACAAAACGTTCCAAGACACCTTATATTTCCACACAAGCTCATTTTCTGAAACTAAACTTATATCATTGATTGACACAGCAAGTAGTAAATGTATGCGTCGAATGTTGATTTCACAAGAAGGAGAGTTGGCAGAGCTAAATTCCCCACGATATGAACATCATATGTGTATACCCAAATGCTACTTTCGACCAGGGTCCAAAACTGATTTTAAACATAAAATGTACAAATCTTCATTAACTGAAGACGATATAAGCATGATAAGTACGTTCACAATAGTTACTAATGAAGATTGTAAGTGTGAAGATGTTATTATAACAATTGAAAGCGAAAGGAGTATCGATAATTTACAACAGATTTTATCCAAATATATTGATCCTATGTTTACCAACAACATAATGGAAATCCATGTTAGAATCCCTAAATGGCTGGTAGAAAAATACATGCAAAGAATGGTTGCTGAATTTATGGAAGGAAATGTTCATGATGTCTTTGGGAACATTAATTTGAGCATCCAATTATTCTTGAGTAAATTCCTCACGCATTTACAGAACATTGAAACATCGATACAAGCAAGGTTAACAGAGACAACTGATAACAAGACTGGAGATTCACCCCTGGCAGTCAGTTGCCGCGTGGGTATTATCGAATTAGTAGAATGGTGTCTAGTTAATAATGCAAATACAAACAGCTTTAACAAGTACAATGAACATCCCTTATATATAGCATGCACTCGGAATTGTACTGACATAGTTCATAGCTTACTGCACTCTAAAGATAAGGCTGATGTTAATCAATGTTCAGGAAATTTCGGTATTTCACCATTGTATGTGGCTTGTAAACACGGAAACGGGAAAATTGTTTCCATGCTACTTATGGAAGATGCTACTGTTAATTCTGGTTTAATTACGCACTACGGGAAACCGATGTATGTAGCCTGTAAATATGGTCATACTGAAATTGTATTTATTCTTCTAGAGCACAATGCAAACCGTAAAGTTATAAATAATGGTAAAATGGATGAGAGACCGTTGTATATTGCATGTAAAAGAGGACACACAAAAATTGTTTCTCTCTTACTTGAAAATGAAGCAAACACTATAGATATAAATGAAGCTGACACGGAGAAGAATAAGACGCCGTTGTATATTGCATGTAAAAGAGGGCATACTCAAATAGTTTCTCTTTTACTGGAACATGATGCAGATGAGGTAGATATGTACCACGATACATACAAACAAGAAACACCATTATATGCAGCATGTAAGGGTGGATACACAGAAATAGTTATTCTTCTTCTGGAACATGACACTAAAGTAATAAATGTAAGCAGATTTGACGGGGCTTCTCCTCTGTGGGTTGCCTGTCGAAAAGGTCATGTTGAGGTCGTTTCATCTTTACTCAATCATTGTGGTATAGAAATAGATAAATGCATGCTAACTGGCATGTCACCTTTATTCATAGCTTCATTATTAGATCATACACAGATTGCTGAAATCTTATTAACCAGACAAGCTGACGTCAATTTATGTATTGAGAATACAGACAAAGTTACGCAGATACTCGAGAGATATAGACAAGAGTATATTGACAAGATCATTGAAACGTGTATGTACTCAAACGAAAAACAATTATACATTGAGCGTTTCATAAAGTATATCAGAAAGCTCGTAAGTAACAATGCTTCGAGGAATGTAAAAGAATACATAGACGGATTAGATGATAATTGGGTGGCACACTTGATTTTTGGGGCTTTACCATTACATATTGGAAGTGTTATGGGTCACACTGAAATTGTAACATTACTTGCTGGTAGGACTGCAAGTATTAACTGTTTGACTGAGAATGGCAGTACGCCATTGTTTCTAGCTTGTGAACTCGGTCATGATGATGTCGTACGCCTACTTTTGGAAAAAGGAGCTAACCCGAATTTTCAGAGAAAAGATGGAAAATCCCCGTTATCAATTGCAAAGGACAACGGTCATACAAACATAATAGAAATTATAAAGAAACAGACCGTTTGATCATAAACCCTCAACCGCATCGACAACGCGAAGTGTAAAAATAATGACAAATCAAAGCAAGTAAAGTGTGCTGCCACGACCAGCTAGTGTTAACCAGGTGATTGGGTTTAAGAATAGATAAAGCATCAGATGCTGATTTCTATTCTATAAAGATATAGGGAGATGTGGTGTGAGTGCCAATGACAACTCTCTTTCCGAGTAACAATTTATAAAAGTAAACCATTATAGGTCAAGGTACGTCTTCGATACGGAGCTTTGGCTCATAGTACCTTTTAGAAAAAAGTAAATAACTGAAAATACAGAATGAAGTACATTTTGAAAATGTGTCGAATGCTTATGAAGGTTAATAAATCGTCTGGTATGAAGCAACGGCGTAGTCAAGAATGTAGCAATATAAATAGAGTTACATTTCTACTAATACTTGGTTAAATATTTAAATAATTATGTCAAATCCAAGGCATCAAATTAGATATTTCAAATGTAAATCATGCTGCGAATACCCACAACTTCTATCTAAATGAATGATCTGTATCAAGTGTTGTAAAATGGCAAAAGACTGAACGTGAGGATGAACAACACACTGTTGTACAGTCATGTCCAGAAAAATATATTTTGATCGGAAATTCGACTGCACAGAATGTAGACAAGTAAACGGATATAATGTACATATTGTTTTATAAATGATCATAATGCAAGCAAACAGAAGCGTGTTTTGATTTTGCTCACACAATGCTTTCTATTGTTACTGTCCATATATGTGAATCTTCGTCAATATGTTGTTTGGAGTAATATGTCATCTATAGTTTATTTAAACGTGGCTAAAGTCCTGAATTGTAATCTATGGTGTTGTATGAATATTTTTCTAATAACATATTAGGCAGTTTAAATTTTTCTATATAGATCAAAGGAAACGAAATGTGTTTACAGTGACTTGCCTATGAGTGTTACCGTTACCTGTAGCTATTGTTCAACCAGATTGAAACATTGACAATACAATAGGGACATTTAAATTGACCAGTTGGTTTGGTAGATTTAAATCTACCTTTATGCTACCTGTTCAGTTTTTTATTCACCGAACCAAAACTTTCAGCATGCTTTTTTCCTGAAGTATTTTTATCCTATTACTTCACCTGTTACTTTTGTGGTATAACTGAGATAGTTTTTTTAAAACCTATATTTTTATATGGCATCAAGGCTTCAATTTTTATCTTTGTTGAATAACATAATATGCATTCAATCTAAATTAGTTTATATGGTATGAATAAATTACCACTTATATTTGATACGAAGACACAAGCTTATTTCATGTTCTTACATTAAATAAACACTGTGAATTGGATAAAAAAAATCCTTTTCTCATGATTTTTTTATTAGAGAATCCTAAAACAGGTAAAGAAATTAACATTGCTGTTAGTCTTTTTGTTATGGAAATGGATGTTTTCCCTGAAATAATTAATCATTCAAATGCCAAAAAACACAACATTTAGAGAATTTTTTTTACTGTCATTCAAATTTCAGAAGAAGGCAATCCAGATCAAGACTATATGTTTTCATACAGAAATTTAATTGCATATCATATAATTCACTACATGTCCTCCTTAATGTTTTCATAGCCAAATACTATGAGTGCTTAGATTTCTTGTATATTGTTGAAAAAAATAATTTTAATATCTGTTTATCTTTAATGGGAAATAACTCAATATAATTTGTTTTTGACATGTTCCTTGTACAAATTGTTAATGTATATATTCATATTGAAATATCAAAATCATATCTACATATCTTATATCCAGTATTCAATTTTCTTTATCTGAAATAATTCATAACATTTTTATAATTTTTATAAACATGATGAAAGTTTTCAAATATTTGTTCATGCTTTTGACAGTATAACTAGATTTTCTCTCTATATCAATATTCCGTTAAATTTCCCATGATATATATATCCCTAAAAACAGGTACAGAATTTTGCAATATTTGATTATTTCCATTATCACATTTAAAATGAGTATCTTCACTTAACAATTTTTTTTGATAAGTTTATTCATATATTTTCACTATATCACTTGATTTTATTATATCCACAGTATTGCATTTTTATTTCATATTCCAATTAAACAATATTAGATCCAGAACTTTACAATGATTATTTCCAATTTCACATTCAGATTATCCCAACATTAGGAATATTTTGGAATATTTTACTTTTTCATTTCACTTTATCACTACATTAGACTATATTCACTTTATGAATTTAACATTTGGTTTCATTTCCATGATAATTCCCATGATATATATCCCATTTAAACAGGTGAATCACTCTTATAATAATATATCCCAAAATTAATAATGAATGTGTTGAAATTATTTCTCCTACTTGCATTCAAATTTGATTTTTTATAACCTTTTAGATAACTTATTCCATATTTTGCTAATTGAATTTCCTTCAGTAAACACAGTTTTTTTCCACAAAAATCCTCTTATAATAAATTACAAAGAAGAACACCGCAAATATCATAATCCAAAATGAAAATCTTGAAGGGACATTATAAAGAAATGCACAACACATAATCCAAATGAAAATTGAAACTGAAATCACCTGGATAGCTCCTTCATGTGTCACTGACAAATGGACAATACTATGTATGAGGGTTTTAAATTTAAAGAATCATTTATTATTTAAAAACAGTTTTAATTTTCATACATATTAATATGTATTTAACAAAATATTTTACTGATTCAGATTTTATGGTAAATTTTAGAAATAATATCAATACTGGGGATTTAAAACAATGAAAACCATAAATAGTTCTACCCTTTCAATTTTTTGATAGAATAATCCTAGGTCAAGAAAAAATTTCAGGAAAAAAGCATGCTGAAATTTTGGGTTCGGTGAATAAAATTGTTTACAGGTAGATTTAAATCTTACAAAACCAACTGGTCAATTTAAATGCCCCTATTGTATTGTCAATGTTTAAAACTACTAGTTGAACAATAGCTACAGGTAAACGGTAACGCTCATAGGCAAGTCACTGTAAAAAGTCTTTCTTTTTACCAAAAACTTTTGGAAAACATAACGGCATTCCTATATTCTTTTTGACAAAATTATTTTTTCGCTATTGAAACCAACTTGTTCTAATAGAAAATATACATATATTCTTCAATTGTAATATTGTTTATGCATTGTAACATTTTTCGGAAATAAACAGGTACATCCTAATCTGCAAGTGATCCCATTCAATACCAAATAAACTAGCTCTGTATTCATTGACATAATCACATGTTAATTAGACCCCAGAAGAATTTTGATCATTGATTTGTTCTTCTGAAGATTTTATACAAAATAAAACCACCATATTTCACATAAAAAAATTATTTGTATCAAACATGTTACAATAACGATACATGAGAATATCAATTATTTAGAACAAAAGTTGAACAAATTTAAAGTATATTCAAGCTGTAAACCATATAGAGAAGATTGTTACTTGATATACTTAAACATGTTAAACTCTAACAAAATTATATCACCATAACATCAACCTTTACTTCTTTCTTTCTTTCTTACTGTATGTTTGTGTTTGTATTCTAACAACATTTGTACATATATGTAAAATATACTTATCTGCTGTTTATATAAGATACATATGTATCGTTGACTTTTGTGGGTTAATTGCTGATTTTTTATTGTGTCTTATACATGTAATAAATCATTAAAGTTATCATTACTATGATTAAGAAAAAAACCTATACATTGTGAGGTTTGTTTAACTTACTTATAGATTTGTAGACAATTACCCCCGTATTCAAGTCCAAGAATATACAAGGTAAGTTCTGGCAATGAAAACATAGACAAATAGAAGCATGGGTACAAATCAATATGATGACATGATCTCAATGTGATTTCTGAAGAATGAGGTAACGTAAACATTTAGGTAAAATTATATTTATCAAAATTTGACTTCATACTAACTGTTTTCATTCTACATCCTACTGCCATTATGAAATGGGTAACTGTCTATTACTATGTAAAGGTTAGACTTTTGTGTACTTTCTCATGCATTTTTGTGAATCCTGTACAAACATTGAAAAACATGCTTAATCAAAACTGTATATATATTGCTTCATAGTGTCTGGTGTATGAATGCTGAACATCTTTAAAAGTAAATTTTATAGAGATTAATAATCGATGACATTGATTTAGTAATTGTTTTGTTTTGACTATGTATAAAAAGAAATTCTAATTATCTTACGTAACTGTAAATATCTAATTTAACTGTAAGTATCATATCTTACACTCTGATTATTTGTTGTTTGTTTAAAGGGGCACTAGCTACGAGATGCATACAAATTTAAAGTATGTTTTGTTTTTGTTCAATCAATATTAAAAGCGAAATGGTGAAATAATAATTCGCTTTTAGCAGCCAAAATGGTTCATTTTTTTCAAATTAAGCTAAATTACATTGATAATGACAGATTCCATTGCAAGTGAATAAGTCGACCTCATTAAATCCGTATTCATGTGAACTTCAATTTAACCCCTTAACTAGAGATGGACAGCGCGGATGCTTTGTACGTGTACTGTTTATTTAAAGGAAAGGAATGTCAACATTGAAAGTGAAAAAAAGATAAATCATTTGATGACTGATTCGATCTACTTAAAATCTTTCTTCTATATGTAAAAACGACGAGAAACATATATTTTTAATCTATAAAATAAAATTAAACATACCTATAAACATTCAAATGCACGCGTTGGCTTAATCTATTTATATCTAATCATTAGTTTATTTATGTTTACATGGTCATCTGAGGTCAACTCGATATTTAATTAGATGGAGTCTAGACTAAAATACACACAAAACGAAACTACATATTATTGAACCGATGCTCTGTAAACTGTTTATTTCACACTTTTGATAGATTGGATAAATGGTTTACATTGTTATAAAAAAAATATGAAAATTGGAGTCAAATCGGTGACCAAGATCTTGACAGCTACTGCCCCTTTAAAGAAAACAAAATTTCCCCGTCTACTATATATATCCATTATCATTGAATTATTATAAGAATTGTGTTGTAGGATAAATGCTGACAATGCAAGGTTCGTCTGACACATTTTAAATGGGTATTCAACTTTTAAAGATAACCCGAATGATAAATAAGTAACTGAAACAATCGTCCTAATTCGAGTGACATTAAGTTGGAACTCGAATTGGACCGAGATAGTATGTGTCGACAGGATTAGCGCTTCCTTTAGTTACGCATTTACCATACGCCATGAACAATCTAAAAAAGGGAAACAATCCAGAATGGGGGAAAATTAGAAAATTACGGATCAGAGGACTATTATGATAAATAAATTCTAAAAAAAAGTGTCGCTTGCGAGTTACAACAAAACTACAGAGTATCGGTCCACTAATTCGTGATGTAGACTCTACTTTGTTTCAATTCAAATCGTTACCTTTACGCCTCATTGCGATTGACAACGTGTCCTAAGTTTCAAACATACATTTTAATGTACGACAAGGTGACATGCTTTTGTTAATTAAATTGATCAGCACTCTTCAATTATGTTGCAACTGTTGGGAAAGTTTTTGAAAACAAAGATGAATTATAATGATTGACGTAAAATGAACAAGTATTTGAAAAAAGTGAGGTTGTTTTGCTTGTATAGTATGGCGAGCAGTGTTGTATTTGTTTCTTTTTTCTTTTACTTTAACTTGCTCTTTTGTGTAACAATAATAATAAATAGGTGGTCAAGCAATATATAGTAATGTCTTATGTGTGTATTTGCAATATGATTTTATGAATATTTTGTACTGATTTACTGTTTGTACTTTACTAATGATATGATGATGATACTAAAAATATGAATTTTCTAAATTCATGAACTTGAATTTAAGGTGACAAGTCTTTGGTAAAAAATGAGTGTTTGAAAGACATGGTAATGTTCATCTTAATCACGGTGTATTCTGTCATTGCTATTCATTCTTTTATATTCGAGGACATTTTAGCAGGTTCATTCTGCATTGCTTGTATATGAAACACAACTTACATACATTGCGTTATAGGAATGAAAATGTATTAGCCAACGAAAAGTGAATATAGACTGAAGAATGCATATAGTATTTATCATCTTATAGTTACCTATTCACTGTAAACTTTGCTGGCTTTTTTATCTACGCATGTTGTAAACTAGATCTAAGATGATGTTGTAATTGGTAGTTGCCCTTTAAGGTCAATCTAATCATGCCCACTCCAGTGAATTATTTTGTAGAAATATTAAAAAGATCTTTGTTATGTGGTGCATGTTGTAATAATGGAATGTCATAAAAGGAATTGTATGGTTAGTCCGTAGTTTTGTATTTTGAACTGGCAAGTAGTTTTGTGTCAAATGTGTGTTCATTCCATCTTATATACAGACAAAATAAACCTAATCTGCAAAATATATTTGTATTTTCTTCCTTGTTAATGAATTGTTTTTGATAAATATTTCTGAATGTTTTTCGACAAAGGTTATTGTAACTTTATGATATCTTTAAGTATATATGAAGAATAAAACACGGATAATCGTGTTGATTTATTTGTTTCTGGTTTCTCTTCAGGAATCAGTATTCTTATTCTAATGTATAAACGATAATATTTTTTTAAACAGAGTCATCTCTCTTTATTCATGCTTGTGAAACTCTTGAATAATGCCAAACAAATCTCTAAATAAACAATGAAATCAACACAAAATTCCCTTTCATGAGCTACGTGAAAATTCAAATTTAACGTAAGATAAGTCCTTTCTAAATATTTAAGTTCAACATTGGGAACAAATTATTTAAATTCTGTACTTTTCCAAAATATAGGCAAACGTTTTTCATTGTCGATTTTTTTTATTACATCAGTTATAGTAACGTTGGCTCTTCCAATTGTTTATGTTATGAAAAGAAAACAAACTTTTAGTTGAAAGTGTTGCCATAAAATTCGTCAATAAAAAAATCGACACAATAAATTACAAATGTGATTTGCTTGATATAGAAAGTAACATTGATAAATGTGATATAGAAAGAACAGATTTTTTAGTTTTATTTTTTTTTTAAAGATTTATATCTACTGTGTATTTAAGCAACATTGATAAATAGAAAATAAGTCCTCATAAATAGTTCTATAATGTTAAATGTACATGTCAGATGATGCTCTTTTATCAAAAAGATGCGTAACTCTTTTATGTTATCATATACTATGTTCATTAGATAGGCCAAGTTTATTGATGAAGTTAATTTTATTTCTGATGTGTCTGTTTAAATTAAGAATCATTTGTAAGGTTTATTTACTTTAATTTTGATAAATAGAAATATACTGCTTCTATAAGTGATCAATAAAAATGTCAATGAAACAACTACTATCCAAAATCTATATAATGTACTAGTATATGAGTGGGTAACGCAAACTGTAGGCCACTGTTCTGTCTTCAACAATTTGCAAAATCCAACCTATACCGTATGATGTAAAAGTTTTCGAAATTTACAGCTCTTCCTGGATCCTTGAGGTCAGTACATGTGCTTACAGCAATTGGTTTGATTAAATAATGCACTTAAGACATTTTAACATATGCAAATTTATCAAAATGCGATTGTTTACAAAGAATAAAAAAGAAGTAATAAAGTGAGCAATAAACATTTTAAGAAAAGAACTCATAATCAAAAGATAAATAAAGAAAAGCAAAACAATGAACAGCCGAAAATAAACTGCACTAAAGATGGAGGAATGTAAACCTCTGAAATATCCGAAGTAGCTAATGAAGACTAGAATGCTTTGCAGTTCCTTCTAAAAATAATAGTAGTAATCACAATCACGACTATCCAACAAAGTTCAAATGAAATAGATATGGAATGGATATGATCAAAATGAGCAACTAAATGATCTTTAACAATAAGAAAAACTTAACTATGCAGTCTGCGTCAAAATGTTTTTGCATACAAAATATAAAACAATTCAAGTAAGGAAACTTACGGCCTAATGTACAATTTTCGAAATACAAATATGACAGACATGGACTAACGACAACCGCTAAACTACCGACTTAGGACAGGCTCATTAAAAATTATACTTTTCAATTCAGAAAACTCGCGGTGTAGTTTGCAGCAGGTGGCGCAGGATCTGCTTACCCTTCTGGAGCACATGAGAGCTACCAGTTTTTTGTTGGGTTCGTCTTGCTTAGTTTTTAGTTTTCTTTGTCGTGTCTTGTGTTCTTTTCTTTGTCTGTTTGTGTTTTTCCGTTTGTCAGTTCATTTTCGATCTATGTGTCTGACTGTCCCTTTGGTATCTTACGCCCCTCCTATACAACCGAACAATTAACAAAGATCAAATGTGACATACATGGATCGACGACAACCACTGAACAACAGGCTCTTGACATGGGATAGACACATGTAAAATTGGACGGGGTTAAACGCTTTCGAAAAGGCAAAGACTCTCGCAAACCTGGAACAGAAGTGCTACACACAACATAAAAAAGCAATTAATGACGACAGCTTGTTTAGATCCAATAAATTTTAATTGAGAATTCATGTATCGAAGACTAACAAATCAAACTTACAATGGATTTTGTGAAAAGACTTTTAAACCAAAAAAGATAATATTCAAATATCTACATACAGTGTTTAATTGGTAACCTTTTAGAAGTGTCTTCAAAGGTTTGGAAAGTTTACCATGCTTGTATCTGAACTTTCACTCTCGGTTAACAACACCATCGTATTAATTTGGATGTGCTAGTCTGTTTGGAATAAGTTTCTACAGGTCAGCTATACATCCAAACTAAGTATTTATGACGGAATGCGGTAAAACTTCCAAGTAATTTATGGTAACGAAATTCATAACTAAATAATGTACCGTACATGGAAAAATTATGATCATTTAAATTCAAAATGTCACTACAGACACAGTCATAGGGAAAAATCGTCCCATTTGTTAGAGTCTTACGTGTAAAACTGAAACCTTTAAATCTGAGGAAAAAAGAGCTGAAGCTATTACTATTCAATTTATTTAAAGTAAGTTCCTTTGTGTTGATTTCGTCTGTATATTTAGAGAGATCTTGATTTACCAACGAAAAAATATCATCTAGATAAGATAAAAGTAATATGTCAAAAATACCGACCTGCGATGGAAAGTACGTCTTTACTAAGTTTGGCCATACACTAATTTATAAAATAATTTGTGCAATCGTTTACAGTAACAATATGGCTATGGCTATGGTTGTTGGTGTCGAATATATATATATGTGTTATACCAAATCAGTTTGAGACATTGACAAGTTTGATGCACTCCTAAATAAAAAAAAAAAAGGTGGAACACTTGATTATCTCACTGGTTTCTATTTTTTTGTTTATGTTTTACTAGTATGAACAATAAAAGTATAAACATGTTTGTATGAATTATTTAGTACTGCCGATGATGCTGTTCTTCTAACAAAGTCTTGAGGAATAAATTGAAAATAAGAATACCAAACAGTTTTTAGACCCAGAACAAAAGGGCTTCTTAAATGTAGCAATTACTAACTTAAAGTTGACTACTTAAATTATATGATCTGAAAAAATTTAGTCGAAACTGTGATTGCAAATTTACAAGTTAAAAGTGGCTCAAGTTCTGTGATAAAACCATATACAGTGAAACTTGGCTGAACCGAATCCTGCATAAACCGACATCCTGTATCAGCCAGACATGTTCTTAAGCACCATCATATCAAATTGTTTGCGATTTGAAACTGATAAAACCGATCATCGGCCAAAACTGAACAAATACTTGAGTCCCGAACAGGTTCAGTTTAGCCAGGTTTTACTGTATAGCTATTTTCCTCAACAAAACACCATTGAATTGAATTAATCTAGGTTCTTTCAACTTTCACTGAATCTAACTTTTATTTAAAAAAAAAACTAAAAATAAATGCATTAAAATTTTGTTGATCTAGGTCCTGTCATGCCTTAAATGTTTCCAAAATATTACATTTTTATCAACATCAACATCATACGATCACGTAGATGGTATCCGAAAAAGAAACTCGACATGATCACTCAAAAGATACAATGTTACATAGTTTGTGATGATGTGTAACTTAATATTTCTGTCGCTATGAATTAAATGTGAATTGTTCAAACACTTCAAAAGAAGACAGTTACAATACATATACAATAAAAAGAAGAATCAAAACCAATACACATCAATATTTTGTTTTTTTAGAGATAAGGGGTAGATGTTTGGGTAAATATTTCTTAATTGCTTCAAATTTAGCAATTATGTCTTTTATATCTTTTTCTACCTTTTGTTTCCAAAAGAAAACTAATTAGGTACTTTCCATAAAAAACAGCACCTCATCTCTAGAGACTATTGTGGCTTAAATACATTTCATGTATAAGTGAGGGTCCAGATTGGATTTCCGAAACAAAGAACAATAAGCCGAGAGTGCCGAATATTAAAAAAAAGGATAGAATAAAAACTTTTAAAAAAATATAAGAAAGGCGGTTATAGTTTAAAAATATGTCAGTTTAAAAAAAAAGACGGATCCTTATTTAGATCCTCGTAGTTACAAATCTGTGTATTCAATTATTTATTGAAACATGTTGAAATCATTTTAAAACAATATCAACGAAAACTGCACTGAAAATTGTCAATTTTATCTCTGTATTAAATATTGAACGGTTTGAAAAACAAAATGACACCTTGTAAATAAATTGAAGATAAAATTATGACTTTCGAGTACAAAGTAAATAGATGTGTATTTTTTTCTCTTAAATTTGTACTTTAAAGATTTGAAAATCTATAATTTGGTCTTAAAAGATGTAGTTTAACTTTAATATATATGTATATTAGATTTTGGGTTATTATAACATGTATAAATAATAACATTGATGCATCTAAAATCCGTGAAAATATATAAGAATAACTAGTTATGAATATGTCTAATAAGTAACACTGTTGGCATGATTATCCAAAACGTAATATTACAAGTTGCTATCTGCTTTTTCATCATGAACACTTCTGTTTTTTTAAATTTATATTTAAAAGATTTAATTAAATCGCACTTAAAAAATAAAAGACCTATTTCAGACGATGTATATACTATTAGTTATTTCGAAAAGTTTTTGACAAGAACAGTTAACCTTAATTTTCACGACAATGATAATGTTGTCCAATCTGTAATGTGATCAAGACGGACTTTCGAATTGATGATGCGCCGTTATACTGATATAAAACAATATATCTTTTCTTGGTATCTAATTATGATAACTAATTATATAAAATCAAATAGTCATATGACATAACAGTCGTTATTATTTGTCGGTTATCTGCCATTTACAACTTGTATGAAATGTAGAATGTTTTAGATTGGACAACTTGATAGCATGTTATCAGTTCATACATGTTCATGGTCAAAGATGTAAAATATGACATTAAATAGTAATCCTTTCATTGATTGTGTAAGTCTGCTATACAATATCTTTATTAAAACTTGTCTACCAGAGGGTAGTGCCCACATAATAACTAGACCATGTTTTATCGACTTGTTACAAATCAAACCAACTGTTTAAATATTTGAGCTTTTTTGAAAGACAGTATTCTTCTCAGTAACAAATTGAAATCGTGAAGATATTTTAGTGGGGGTTTTTTTCGGGGTAATTTAAACAATTCACATACATGTTCCAATTGTGATAATCCGTGCATTTATTATTATATTTATATATTACCTGTTTAAAAAATTTTGAATTTTTGAAATACTTAGGCTTTTCTACCTCAGGCATATATTACCATAGCTGTATTTTGCAAAATTTTTAGGAATTTTGGTCCTCGATGCTCTTCAACTTCGTATCTTATTTGGCCTTTTTAACTTTTTTGGATTCGAGTGTCACTGATGAGTCTTTTGTAGACGGAACGCGCGTCTGGCGTATATACAAAATTTAGTTCTGGTATCTATTGTGAGTTTATTTACTAGGTGGATACTTTTGGTAACATCTGTCAATATTGCCAAGGCTTTAAATTGATAATACTTTTTCAAAAGCAAATTGGTGATTTGTTTAGAAATTTTCGTTATGGTCTATGGCTCAAGAAAAGTTTTAAATTTGTCATAGTTTTAGTATTGTTAATTTGGCAAACATTCCAGTAATAAGTAAACAAATTAGGACATTCAAATTATTGATATTTGGATTTGTTATAAATAAACTGTTGAATTTTTCGAAAAACCAATTTTGAAAGTATTTCAACTTCTAATTTGATTTGAACTGCTAATTGATATAAAGCGAGCGACTCTAACGAGTCGTTTCTATCCGAACCTGTTCTAGCATACTAATTTCTGTATATTCTCTTGCACTTTTAAGAACCATGTCATCTGAAAGATGAAACGTAATTTTGATTTTTCTCAAACTATATTGTTAACCCTTTCCCTGTAGTCAACACTGCGGTGTTGACATGAATACCAATAATGTGGTCATTTCTATGAATTTCCTGTTTACTAAACTTTGATTTTTTTCGAAAATCTAAGAATTTTCTTATCCCAGGCATAGAACATGTAGAATCTTAGGCGTATTTGGCACAACCTTTTGGAATTTTGAATCCTCAATGCTCCCCAGCTTTGTATTTGTTTGGCGTTATAAATATTTTGATATGAGCGACGCTGATGAGTCTTATGTAGATGAAACGCGCGTCTGGCTTACTTAATTATAATCCTGGTACCTTTGATAACTATTAGAATAGGGTGGTGTTTAGCTATATTCCCATTCGTTGAGTTGAATTGTCATTGCTCGTTTGATGCTTTTTTGTAGGGTATATTAAATGGTAGGATTAAATCTTTGTTGATTACACTTGAAGAAAAAAACAATTTTAAAAAATCCAAGTCAAACAAATATATCATACCGTTCGTGGATAATGCTCTTTGAAATTTCTGCCAAAGTGATTTTACTCTTTATATGATGGGCAGCATTTCAATCATATGATCTTATTGGTTAACAAAACGGCACCTTTTTTACAAGCTGATCAATCAGACAAATTTATATATTCAAATATCTAGAAGATCAATAGTGAAGTGTGTATAACTCCATATCGTTAAATCTTCTAACCCCTTTCCTTTTTGGGAGTTTTGTCGTTAAGCTCTCAATTGTATACGGCAAACGTGCAATCTGCCTTCCACTCGTCCTTGGAAATGTCCTTTGCTTTTGAACTTCTCTGGAGCAAAGATAATGAAACTTTTGTGTCATTAAACTAGATCAGTTGTCAGTACGCAAAAAATGATAATTTGCTATATGCCATGATAACGGAATTATGGTGAAAGAGGTCTTCTTGATACTGAACTGGTTTTACAAGTTAAACAAAATTCTAAAAACAGAAAACCATCACGTGTTAAAAACAAATTATTAAGACAGACTTAAATATCCGGGGAACTTTAATGACATTAAGTTTATTATACATGTATTACGTGATCAAGATAGACTCTCGAAGCAATGATGCACCATGATAATACAATCGTATCAATATTTCTGTGTAATTTTAGATACTAAAAACCACATGACACATCATAAGACACTCTTGATATCTTGTTTGTTATCGCAAAATTTGTCCTTAACATTAATGTTAAATGTTCTAATTAGAGTACATGCTATCTAATCATATCTTTTCTTGGTGAACATATGAAGTTGTCAGCCGTCCATTTATAGTCTCCGTTTTCTGTCTGTGATCCTTTTTGCATCTTCATCTCTGAAAATATAGACCAGAGAGGAAAAAAAACAGTTTTGTAGTAACCTGTAACATGTGCAGAGCATGATAAAAATCTTTAATATTTGCCACTTTTGGTAACTCTCGTGTCGTCCTTTGTGGTTATCAATAGTCTATCAGTCAGTATGTTTGGTTTGACGTGAATATCAATGTATTCATTTTGCCATCACTTTATTGTTTATAAAGCTCAACAACATACACAATTAAATTAAGAGGGTCTAAAGCTGACAAATATTGCATTTAATTCAGTCGTTTGGCCAAGCGTTCCGAAATTTTCAGTATTTTAAGCTTTCCATCTTCGCTTTTGATTTGGCCTTTCAACTGTTTAGATAAGAGATTCAAGTACGGATGTTGTGTACACGAAATGCACGTCTTTCGTACCACATATCAGTCTAGTTTATTTATTTTGCTTTCGCATGTAAATATGTTTGAAGAATAGACTATTTCATTCCATGAAACGAGCATATTTTAGAATTTAACCAATTTGGATCCACCACCATGAATATTAACTAGACATTGGATATAAACACACATCAGATTATTCATAAGAATTGGTAAATATTGTTGTTATAACATCCGTTTATAACTTAACTTTTAAGAAAGAAATAAAACTTTAAAGATTTCTTTCTTCATATATTACTACATTCGAAAAAGACTGGAAAAGATAAAATAAAAAAAATTACTGGAACTCCTAGGGAAATTCAAAATGGGAAGACCCTTATCAAATGGCAAAATCAAAAGCTCAAACACATCAATCGAATGGTTATCAACTGTCATATCCGTTGCCAAAATTAAAGTACAGACATTTTGTCGTGTAGAAAATGGTGGATTGTACATGGTTTAAATTAGCTATACCTCATACTTGTATGACTGTTGCATCTAATTTCATAATATTGACAGCGAAGCGTTAGCAAAACAAAGAGATATAATAGGTAAAAATACAGTAGTAAGCATTGTTTTATAATCTTGATTGCTATAAAAACATGCAAATATGAAACAAAGAAGAACAAAATGGCATACAGACCAAGCATGTTATAAAAAATTAAAGACAAGAATACGCGACTTATCATAGTACAATAAAACAATGACAGGATTTTTAAGTACAGAGCTGTAACAAAGGAACATAAACAGGCATATATGAAAGACAACCAATAAACAATATTTCAAAGTAACACTAAAAGACAAAAATGAAATACAAGAATGCTAAAATATCATAAACAACGGGATGTTACAAGTTTCTCAGGTATCTTAGCAATGATAAAAAAATAAACATAGATGCAAACGAATGCATATATCAAATTTAAAAACCTCATTGCCTTCTTATTTTTGAATTTTATTTATGTATGTTAAATCCACCAATAAACGATTGAAAGATTTTAACCAATATAACCAACTGACCAGATCAAAATGGCTCTTAAGTAGAAGAACGCATTGACCTCAAAATGGTAATGTCACACAGGTAGTGGTTATGAACTAATTTTGTCGTTCAAAGAATGAAAATAATATAGTCTACTTATAAGTCATAAATTATCATCAGCAGAATATAAATTTGAAGTTTGAATTTCCATTCTGACGCTTGTCTCTAGGTTAATAAAAATATTGTTATTTCGTAAATACCACCTAAGAGCTAGAATTAAGTGTTATCGATTACTATCATTTCTCGATTTAGAATAATGCATGCTGTCAACAACATGTATTTGCATGATTTTCATCGTTGTTTTTTATTTTGTATCCAATATATTTAATTAATACTACCACATATTGTCTATATGTTAACTCTTACATTGTATCTACGATAAAACAGGACGCATTTGATATACTATTTTAGTTTTTGAACATAAATGCCCATCCTGATGCCCAACAAATATTTAGATAGGTCATCCAGCAGTTAGAAGTGAAAAAGACGAACACCACTTCTTAGTACGACGCATTTTGTGTAAAGGAATTTTAAAATATTAAACAACATATGTAACGTTATAAAGTGCGGCACTTTTTGCCACTTCTGTAAAAATATATGTTGTTAAACAAAATTAAAACAGGTTAGTTAAGTTTCTTATACATGTATGTACCGAATATATCTTCAAATGGACAAACCAGTTGATTCTATCTAATAACACAATTTTAATCTCTAATCGTACCCTTGATAGTGAAACTGCGATGTAGAATGCATGCACTTTAATATCTTGTTCAAACTGAGATAACATAAAATAAACAATACATGTACGTAGTTCTTGGTAAATAATAGTGCGATGAAACATAAGACCTTCGGAAATTCTTTGATTTGCTAATAAATTGTGGTATACAATATAACCTGGTAGTTTTAGCACGTCTAAACTGTAAGTGTATGCGTATATTAAAAAAAATCACAAAGTGTTTATGTGTCCTATGATAATCATCGCATGTCAGGCGTTACTACCAAATACATTATTGTTAAAAAAATTGTATGTGTTATTGGTTTATGTCATACAAACAACTTCTGTCTGCATGAAATAAGAACACTAAGACGTAATACTTTTTATGAGAGATGTTTCCTATTGGACACAATTTGGTATTATAGTAAACTATATTTTCTTCTGTTTCTACACACAATAAAACGAATACGATGTTTCAACATGTTCAATAGAGACTGTGTATACTTAATGATTTTGGTACGCTACTACACAAATATTTGAAAGCCATGGATGTTTAAACAAGTAAAACTGTTACTTGCTTGAATATTATCGGATGGATAATAATGTAGACACAATAAAAGCTATCTAACTAACATTGAGCTATTCGGTATAGTAATGTGTCAACATAAAATATTATAAAAATACTGAAGTGAATACCTATTTGAAGACTTCATTTGGTACCACGAGCATCACTGAAGAGACATGTTTTGTCGAAATGCGCATCTGGTGCAACAAAATTGGTACCGTCGATTTTATTACTACCACTGGGTCGATGCCTCTGCTGGTGGACTATTAGTCCCCGAGGGTATCACCAGCCCAGTAGCCAGTACTTCGGTACTGGCATGAAAATACGGATTTTGAGTTATTAAATTTGCTGTTACAAAATATTAGAAATTATTATAAATTAAGGAATGTATCTCCCTCATGCAAAGCTCTGATTCCTTTCTAGAATTTGACTATACTTTTTGGACCTTTTGGATTATAGCTCTTCATCCTTTATATAAGCTTTGGATTTCAAATATTTTGGCCACGAGCATCACTGAAGAGACATGTTTTGTCGAAATGCGCATCTGGTGCAACAAAATTGGTACCGTTGATTTTATTACTACCACTGGGTCGATGCCTCTGCTGGTGGACTATTAGTCCCCGAGGGTATCACCAGCCCAGTAGCCAGTACTTCGGTACTGGCATGAAAATATGGATTTTTTGTGTTATTAAATTTGCTGTTACAAAATATTAGAAATTATTATAAATTAAGGAATGTATCTCCCTCATGCAAAGCTCTGATTCCTTTCTAGAATTTGACTATACTTTTTGGACCTTTTGGATTATAGCTCTTCATCTTTTATATAAGCTTTGGATTTCAAATATTTTGGCCACGAGCATCACTGAAGAGACATGTTTTGTCGAAATGCGCATCTGGTGCAACACAATTGGTACTGTTGATTTTATTATCCCTGCATGTGTTTTGATAACTTTGTTGACTCGGCATTGACATGTTTTCTTTATCTTCCACTGATACATATTGTTATTTGTGTAACCTGCATTGTACGGATGTCTCCATAGATAATAAATCTACTATATAAGTAATCATTTAAGACTTTCAGCAAGTGGTTTCATCTTCGTAATCATCATTAACGTTGAAAACAAATGCAGCAGCGATACAGAATAAAGTACAAAACCTTTTAGGTAAGTTAATACATTTTGTTTTTATACGAATCCAATATTTAACAATTTATGAGACTATATATGGTGCTACATTGACTACGATTTCTATAATCAAGATTGAAAAAAGAAAGGGTTCCATAAGACTGCTATATGGTTTCCATTTCAAATAATGATAAAGTTAGCATTACTATTATAAATAATAGGTAAAACAACGCGAATGCATGAAATCGTCAATTTCTTTCAAATAAACAAATAAGCGTTCTCCTGATAATGTCCTTAATATGATATTAGAATAAAACAGTTATCATTACAGACGTTAAACACACGCTCCTACCATGATACCCAACATACATGTAGATTACACAATCAGCAGTAAAGAACAAGAATGAAATCGTACAAAACTTCTTAGGTAAGTTAATTTGAATCAGTTTGTAACGATGAAGATTTTTATATCACAGAGCCAGGCAGTATTCCATAATTTTTGATTATTGGGTGCAAAACTTAAAGAAGGAAATAAATAAATAAAAAAGTACAAAAGAAAAGCAAAGGGCGTATATTTTCTACAAGCATGGAAATACTTCAGCTTAATTTATAATTTGAATAAAAAAATCCTTAGAAATGATAACCTTTACATAACGACAAATATTTTCAGGTTTACAATTTGAAAATAACCTCAATGAACAATGATTAATCAACTTTAGATTTTTTGGGTTCATGTTAAACTCAGTATTTTTTTTTTAATTCTTTTTGATTTTAGCTATGGTAATGATGGTGTTGTTAATTTCTCTTCTGCTTAAAATGAGTTTTGAATATTCTTTTTGATAGCTACCGCTATATTTTTTTGGTCAATTTCATTTCCGAAGTTAGAATATATAAGGAGACGTGTCTTGTCATAGAATTACCGTCTGTAAGATTACAATGCACAATTGAGTTACCATGTGACATTGGAACAGTGTTTGAAATAAAGATGCTACTCAATATTAAGTAATAGAAATTATAAGTTGTAGTTGGACTCGATTTAATTTTTTGGAGGACACGTCTACACTCTTCCCTATACCAAAGGCAACATAATATATTTACCATTACCCTTGTTCAACAAAGAAGTATTTCCTTTATTAACAATTAATATGACATGAGTTTTAAAGTAGAGAACTGAAAGACAACAGGTAAATATAAGGAAACTTTCATAAGGGAAAAGCTGTAGTTTTCGTCACTATACTAGACATTTAGGAAAATTGTTATCAAATATTAAATAGATATTTTAAAAGTATAGTTTTGAATAAGCCTCACTTTATTAGAAATTTAAGTCTGAATTTAAGCAAGTTAATTTTGATTCATATAAACAAAATAAATGAATTTAAGCAAATATTAAATTGCTATATTATACGTTTAGCTGGATTTATTCTTCAGTTCTTCAATTTATCAAACAAAGTCTTTCTTTGGGAATAAATGCCTAGTTTAACAATAACTTGTCTGAAATTGAATTTGAATAAAAGCAA
This sequence comes from Mytilus edulis, assembly GCF_963676685.1. Lineage (NCBI taxonomy): Eukaryota > Metazoa > Mollusca > Bivalvia > Mytilida > Mytilidae > Mytilus > Mytilus edulis. The sequence goes on from NC_092354.1 coordinate 15,110,717, forward strand.
GATACAAGGAGAAAATACTGAGGAACAAGAAATACAAAATTTACTAACTAGACTGTTGTTGTAACAGTTATAAATGTCATTTGGAATGTATACCAACTAGATCTGACTGCATTTTAAGCCATCTATCTGAAACAACATAAAATATCTTTTCATTTGAACCTTATTAAATTAATTCTATCAACAAATCACAATATAGTACATTAGTTTTGGATTTTTGTCTCTCTTTAAAACTTGAATAAATGCTGTTGACATGGCGCAATTGAATATTCCTACAAATGTGTGTGTACTCGTCAAAAAAAAAATTAAAAGAAAAAAATACGAAATATCCTCGTCAGTATAGTGAGTATAATTTCCCTTAAATAAAAGAGTCATGTAATCAGTTGGACATTTTGTTAAAGAAAAACCTGTGAAAAAGCATATCGTATGGATAAATCAATACTGTAATCCAGATATTAACTTCACATGACTTTTCAGCCAGTATAAAAAACAAGCAACTACAAATATTCACATGCTTATCATACTTAGATCTCTTTTCATTTGAAATATCTTGAATGGTTGGAAATTGTGAAAAAAAAGTTAGCTTAAGGCGAAGTGTACATAATTAATTACTCCACAGAATTTTTTGAAATTTTACATGTGGATTCTGCTTGTAAAAATACATCAGAAAATAAAATAGAAAAGGGGGTAACCGGTTTTGTTTTTCAGATACACGCTGTTGACATTTACAGCACAATACGCCAAAAATACTATCGATATATAGGGAAAATCATAAAAATCGGCAGATATTTTTACTCTTCAAAGATTTTCTAATTCGTTGGTCAACAGAATTAAAAAAAAATGAATGTGATTTGAAAAGAACGACAAATCCCTTGGTGCAAAGAAGTCCTTAGCAATCATGTTAGTTTTCAAGCAATATCCCCCTGAAGTTTGATTTTGAGCGAAAAACACCCAAAAAATTCGGCGACGTTATTGATGTCGGCTGTTACGTCACCACAAACTTTACTCAATACCACCTTTATACCGTACAGTGTCATTACAAATAACGTGAGCGTGTATAACATAATTTCCAAATTATTGCAAATTCTCAAGCGTAATCTATTGATATTTTATTATGATATTTCTCCTACCAGGAAAATGATACAAATTGGCAAATAAATATACTGCAAGTAAAAGAAAGTTACTGTATAGACTTTAAATTCTTCTTTCCTAAATTAGACAGGGTTCCACTTCGTTATTAAAATAATTGTACTGTTCTAATAATTTTGAATCAAATTTCGAGTTTGAAATTGTCCCGGTTAGCACGGCATTGATAGGATGATTCAAAATTCAGTTATGTTATTGGGATTGCGTACACATGTCTTTTAAAAACATATTATTTCTGCGTGTTTGTATTTGAAAAAAAAGTAAATATAATTCTCTGCATCTTTTCATCCTCACCATTTCTGGTGCTACAAAACCAATTCTGTTTGTCAGGTTCATACACGTGCAATATTATTCAAAAATTTACTGTATCGCTCTCTTTCCCTTTTCTTTAATTACAATGCACACGAAACAGCATGATATCAGGTTTGCTGGAGTTTCAATAACAAAGGAAATAATTTCTTGTACAGTGCAAAGCACTTCTAACTTCTCGTCAGAACTGCCAGAATAATATTTCATATAACTGGTCTAAACTGTCCTAAAACAGTTCTACCTAGAACTGTCTATATCAGTTCTAGGTAGAAATGACCAAACCAGTTTTAGGATAGAACTGTAGTAGCTGGAACTGTCTAAAAGGTGTCAGAATGACAGTTCTACATACTGTTCTAGAACATTTCTCCTGACAGATTCTGATAGATTTGATGAGCGGTTAGAAGTGATCTCAACTGTACCATATATATTTGTTAAATTTGTATCCACATGTACGACTTATATAAAATGAACATATTATCTGGAGAGTTTTAATACTTTTAAATAGGTTAAATGAAGAACCTGCATATCAATTTCAGCAAATTAAAACAGATCGGAGGTTTTTTATATAACTTCCCCTAGCACAGTTCATTTGAAAATGCCTGTACCAAGTCAGGAATATGACAGTTCTTGTCTATTCGTTTTTGATGCGTTTTGTTATTTGATTTTGCCATGTGATTATGGACTTTCCGTATTGATTTTCCTCTGAGTTCAGTATTTTTGTGATTTTACTTTTCATTCCCAGTGTTCTGCATTTGCATTGTATAGTTTGTATATAGTGATATGCTATAAATATACGGGAGTAATAAAAATGCTTTAAATATACGGGTGTGAAATGCTATAAATGAACGGGTGTTAAATGCTATAAATATATTACCAATGTTATTTCAACTGATCAGGCGGAGCTTACGTTTTAATTTGCATAAGGACAGTCTATTTGCAGATGTGTGTGATAAGGATGAATGCCGTTATAATTATATCTGATTTCTAATCACCTATCAGTGTCATCAAAGGAATTTACAAAAGAAGTACTGGACACTTTATTGATGAGTTTATTCTAAAACACCTATCCATAGATGGACTGGTTTATTATGAGCGAACCGGTTAAACTCCGCCCAGTCAAGTGAAATAAATTGAGTAATACGTTGTAATAAAAATGCTATAAATATACGGGTGTGAAATGCTATAAATAAACGAATGTAAGAAACTGCTATGAATGTATGGGTATAAAAAAAATGCTATAAATGTACGGGTGTTAAAAAATGCTATAAATAAACTGGTGTAATAAAAATGCTATAAATGTATGGGTGTAAAATAACTGCTATAAATATACGTGTGTTTTGCTGTAAAAGAATGAATCCATCCAGTAAGATGCTAAAAAAAATGTATCTCAGTGTTATTTTATCAGCATGTGCCTAGTGTAATGCAATGAGACTGGTCATAAAGTAATACGAGTTTACCTTGTGAAGAGTGCAATACAAATGTGCCTGTATATAATGCAAAGGCATTAAGGGATGTTTTTTTAATATTGTATAAAATAAGGAGATGTGGTATGATTGCAAAGGACACAATTATCTGTCACAGTCTAAGATTGATCGAGTGTTTTTTTTTATTCTGTGTATCCGGTCTGGTCATGTTGCAAAAATACCTTTTCGTTTTAAAATTTTCCCATCCTATTCACATATTATCAAGCCGGAAACAGTTACATATTCCAGCGGCACGTCTTATCGTATTGTATATAGGATGATCAACCCCCCCCCCCCCACACTTTTCAAGCCTCCCGAGTGCAGTTGAGTTTATCCTTTATTAAAGGCAACCATACGTCTTCAACAATGAGAAAACTCCATACCGTATAGTCGGTTTTTAAAGGCCCCGGTATTGTTAATTTTCTTCACCCCTCCCCATTTACTCCTACCTTATACTCTAATACTCTATTTAAGGAAATTCTTTAATCAGTACTTGAGGAGGAAAAACAATTTCAAAATTGTATTCACTTCTTCTGAATGAATTCAAAAGCACAACAAAAGAATACAAATATCCCTGTTCCTTCGAAATTGGAATTTGATGAAGAAAAAACAAACATGCTCAAATATGTGTAGTTTCAGTTTCAATCATGGTTCTAAATATAGATTTTACTTTCCCAAAAAATTGCGGAGGGAATAGAAGACACCTCATCGTCACCTGTTTATATTCTGTTCCTTGAGAACTGAGATTTTTTTTGTATGACACAGATTTGACTTATCCTGAGATAAATATCATTGTGCTCAATTCTTAGTTTCTGCGGTATGTTTTGTGGACGAAATCTCGTGGTTGATTTTTAACTGTTGGTTGTGTTCCTGGACTTCGCATAAATATAAATCAACCTAAAATTTTGATTTGCATAAAAAACAGGATAAACCAACGTCTTTCAATTTCAGCATACACATTCACATGCAATATACTATGAATCATTTAAAATAACCTACAATTTAACGCTCCTGTATTTCAAAAAATATTGCCGGGTCAATTATTGTTTGATTTTAACCAGTTTGACACGACTAGAAGAAGAATTATCACTTATTTATTTGCTAATTTGGAATAAAGTATATATATTTGTTGTTTAAAAAAAAATTAATTTGGTAACATGTTCTTATTACGGCGTTTTTACTTTTTGTTGAAACAAACACGAGTCGTATTCACGGTATAATGTACTTAAATAATTACTCAGGAATGCTACATGTGTAAAATAATAAAATAAAAAAAAAAGCTAATAAGAGTCTATCTCTTCATCTACATAATACTTCTCAATTTCAATATTTTGAAGATTACAAGAAGGCACATACTAGGGAAGAAATTAAAATCTAAACATATTTAGTATATAGATTAAACATGATTTGATTTAGCAATATATATGTGGTTTTGCACCAGATTTAAATGATATAGGCTACTTGGTATGGTCAGGAGTTCCACAAGCTCAATATAGGGGACATGAATATAAATGGTAATTTGTGGGAGAGAACGGCTGTACAAATTTATGTTCTTTTGATTGTATTAGATAGTTATTGATTGGAATGGATACTTATTGATGTTGAATTTTGTATAGCATGGTAACGGGGTGATGCAAGATTACTGCTTTGTTTTAGTGTCGGCCAGCTTAAATGTTCAAGCATGGCTGCTACCCTGCTTTGGTAGCTATGCCATTCTTCCTCCCGTTGTTCCAATTTATGAAGATCTGATTGAAGGGTGTTTCTCTTTTATGTGCTCATTTTCTTGGAGTAGGGGAGATAACTTGTGTAACTAACGACGCACGTTTTTTATCCCGTATTCCGGTAGAGGCGTGCAATTACGTACATTTCGCCTTAAATCAATGAATGTTAATATAAGACCGTTTTAGTGAGTGGAATGAAAATTTATTACAAAAGATTGTCTATTAGACATTTTTGGAAAAACAACGTTATATATATATAAACAAAAATAATATTAAAACAATGTCATATACCCTTACCAAAAGGTTATAACAAAAAATTATAAAAAAATGAGTAACTTCCCCTAGATCAGAGAAGTACATAATGTCCTTGATAACAAATCTATGTTTACATGAATTGTTTTGAGTTAGGCTATTTGTATTTATCATAAATGAGGTTCTGAATTTGATATCTTGTGTAGACAAGGCTAAATCAAAAAAGGTTGTTACAAAGTAATCACTTATAATTCATCTTATACTTTCAAACTTAATGCAGATAAAAGTACATAGCAAATAAAGGAGAAGTCTCACAAAGGGCTTAAATTGTCCAACATTTTTAATATTTTTTTTACATCAGGCCATATATATTTTTTAGGCAACCTCCTTTAAAATTTATGAAGCCCCTACCTCCTAAATAAATATAATTTGTATGTTAAAGTCAATTTTAGACAGTTTTTTCAATATATTTAACTGTTTTTGGCATAATTAACCTAAGCCGCAATCAATAATTGGAACAAAAAGGTTTTTTTATTGATGAATTTTATATCAAAATTTGAAGTTTAAGGTCACAAAACATTTTTGATCGCAGGTGGCGGCCAAGGTTTTCCTCAAGCTTTTAGGTCTGAAAATTACAGAAAATCGTCACATTTTGACAAAATGTCCAAAATAGGCCTACTTTGGAGAATATTTTGTACTTTTTATAAATAAACGTGTCAATGAACCAATCTAAGCAATAGTTACCAAAAGTACCAGTTTTAAAATTTAATACGCCAGACGCGCGTTTCGTCAAAACCTACTAATATTATTGCCTAAATTATATTTTATTTCTTGTCCTTCGAGTTTCTATAATTATTTTTCGTTGTATCGCTGTGTATACGTTATATGCAATTTTATTTGCATTTAATTGTTTGTCTTCAATTACAGGTTTATTTTGTTATTGCATTATTAATGCATGATTTGGTGACTCATACATTAAGCATGTTTCGCTTATATATATTAACTCAAAATTATCTTTAAATTATGATTTGACCTTCTCTCGGTAGTTTGTTTTGTTGTTAATTAGAACATTTTACAAATCTATTTATTTGAAAGGATTTGTCAAACGTAAATAATCTGTAGTTATTAACTGGTCTTTTATGAATTTCTTTAATTTGATAATATTACACCTGGTGTTTCGGATAATATAACAAAAGAAGATACGGTCAAGTTCGACCAAGTCTGTTCGTCCTGGTCAGGTGCCCTAGCCTAATTTATTGTTGTTAACTATAACGTTTGATTATCATTACTTTTAATTGTGATGAATATGTTTCTACTTCGATTGAACTGTAGTAGCTAGAACTGCAGTTACATGCAGCCAACAAAGAAGACTTTTATGTAAAAATAAATTCTAAAAATGCATATTTTCTGTGATCTAATTTAGAGTTGCGACATATAGTAGGGCTATAGCAATTTTGTTAACATTTGTTCGTAAGTGAGAGAAATAAAAAAATATTCTGATTCGACCTTTCATATAAAATTTAAAAAAAACATAAAGGAAAATATATTTTGAAATTGTTTCCATTTCAACAATTTTATTTATCTCACTATAGTCGGCTAAAAAGCTCACAAAAGCTCATTGTTTGTCTGTCATCATGTATATATATGCCGACTCTAAAGAGAACTACTTATTTACTTACTTACTTTCAACAGATACAGTTAACTCGGCCTCCTATCTTGACGTACATCTAGAAATTGACAATAACGGTCGGTTGAAAACAAAACTTTACGACAAAGGAGATGATTTCTGCTTTCCAATTGTGAACTTTCCATTTTTTAGTAGCAACATTCCAGCAGCACCTGCATACGGGGTATATATATCCCAATTGATAAGATATTCCCGTGCTTGCATTTCCTATCATGATTTTCTTGATAGAGGGTTGCTGATCATCAATTAGCTATTAAATCAAAAGTTCAAAATGGTGAATTGAAATCATCCCTTCTAAAATTTTACGGACGCCTTCACGAGTTGGTTGACTGTTATGGAATAACCGTTCCACAGATGATATCGGATATGTTCCTACCGTCGTAACTTCAATCCCCTTCCCCTTCATAAATGTGACCTACCGCATTAGACTATCAACCGGATTTGTTCATAACATGTGCACACGACGGGTGATCTGCTTACCCTTTCGGTGCAACTGAAATCACCCCTAGTTTTTGATTGGGTTCATGTTGTTTATTCTTAAGTCTTCTATGTTATGTTATGTATTCTATTGTTTGTCTGTTTGTCTTCCTTCATTTTCAGCCAGGCGTTGTCAGTTTATTTTCGATTTATGAGTTTAACTGTCCCTGTGGTATCTTTTGGTCTCTCTTTTATTATTCTACAAGTAAAAAAATCATTGTACGGTAGCTAGAGATTGATATTTAATGCATAAATTCCAAATTTTATTGAAAAAGAAAAAAAACAAATAAATGAAAATTAGACAATGGTTAGGCACGTGCCATTTTTTTTTATTATTTTGGCGGAAATCGATGAACCGTTTAAGACACGTGACAAATTACATAATTATCTTAAAAAAATGAAAAAAAAAATTATTTACATTAGAGACATATGTATATATATCTGTTTCTGTTACCATAAGAAAATAACTTAGACATTAGATATGTTTACCATGAACATACTTTGAGAATTGTTTTTGTTTTTAAACCTTTTGTTTAATTCAACATCTATAGTTTAACATCTAAATTATATTACATCGGTTAATGAAAGAATATAGAACATTGTTTAGGAGAACCCTTACGTGTGACTTAAATAAATATTTTTTTGAAATTAAGATAAAATGTTTGTACCGAGAGACCAAAATCAGCCCCCAACCCTATAATTGATCATTGCCTTATTTGGGGCTAACATTTTAGGACCAACGCCTAACATGATATGAACAGTAAATAGTATATACAGCATTTGGTATGTAAGAAATACGACGATGGACACAAAAAGTTTCCACTAAATAATGTCAACTATCACTTGTGGCTTATATTGTTTAATTCATTTTTCAAGAAAAATGTAGTTGATCGATAACTGGTTGCTTAACGTCCAGTGGCAGATTCAGGACGGAAAGTTCTTTTAGAAAAAGATTATGAAGTATTAGATGTTAAAAATTTACCATTATTTGGTAAAGAATATTTTTAAAGCTAATAATATTGGTTGAAATCATTTTTTTTTCTTACAAAATTATATCTTTTGCTTTATATTAACACATACAGATCTGATAATTTTAAGAACATTGTATTTGTAGTCGCGGGAATTATTCATATTGTAAGGCTTTTTAACATATAAACCCACTGCATTTGTTTGTACGTGTTCTAAGTCAGGAACCTGTTGTTCATTTGTTGTCGTATGTTGATGTACTTCATCCGTAGTTCTCGTTTCTCGTTTCTCGATTTTCGTATAGATTATAGACCTTTGGTTTTCTTGTTAGAATGATTTTAACACTAGTCATTCTGGGGCTTTTTATAGCTTGTTGTTTGGTGGGAGCTAAGGCTCCGTGTTGAAGTCCGAACTTTGACATATACACAATTTAATAGTCGTCATGTTTTAACAAAATACCGCGTAAATGACTATAACTTAAAAATATAAAAAATAATATATATAAAATAAAATAAAAATAGATCGATATAAAAAGTTCAAAGAGAACACAGTGTACGGAAAGACCGTGGGTTACATCCTATTACTGGATTAACGGGGATGTGTCAAAAATATGTGTCATAGTTTTGCGAGATTTTATATAAAATTACCCTCCTTTTTAAAACATATTATAATCAAAATCATTTACGATTGATAACCGCATATGATATCATATAAATAAGCTATTCGGAATCTTTAATTATTAATGGTCAATATACCATTAGATTAAACTAATTTATTTGAAAGTTCATCTTGCAAATTAGTTCCCAAATGAAACAGGAATATTTTTCTCCTGATTTATATATAAGTATTGGTCACTATTTCTTAAATATTTATTTACCTATTGAATTTCAGTGAATGTGTACATTTTAAGTTAAATTTGAAATAATCCAGATTTTTTTTTTATAATACTACTCTTATGTTTAAGGCTGTTTTGCTATTATCATTTTTTTTTATTTCATTAACTATTGTGAACCATTTCGATTTGAGTTAATGAATAAAGGAAATTGAATAAGAGGTTGTGAAAGATTTTTTCTTCAAATTACGCTTGCAATATTTTTTTTGTAATTAACTTATTTTTCAAGATGAAACATGTGAAATTATATAATACAGTATTTGACACAAGGTATAAAAAGTTAATTAATACTTGTAAGATCGATTAAATCATAATGGTATAATAAGATATAAATATTACAATTGATTTTGTTAATTCAATGCTGCTATTTTCTATTTTAATCCAATACTTTAAATATTCTATCCCACCAAATTTTGTGGGCAATACACTCTTACATCTACATCTGTATATATAGTATTTAAGTAACAACAAGATAATATTAACTGTTTTACTGTTGACAGAATCCTCAGACACACCTAAAATCACCTCTTTTGCACTAAAAGGCAAGAAGATTTCATAATTTCTAATCCAATCTATAATGGATAACCAGAAGTTTTGTGTTACATTACATTCCCAAAAAATGTGAAAAATATTTTCTCTAACTTCTGAACAAAATGTACAAAGTTCAGTTTCTTTTAATTTACATTTATATAAAAAGGAATTACATGGTAAAATCCTATGAACAATCTTAAATTGAAAATTTTGTAAAAACGATTTTTTGGTTATAATGAAGGGCATGGAATAAATAGCATTCCAATCTTCAATCTGTAAATTTAAGTCTATTTCCCATTTGTTACGGGAAGAAAGAGATAATACTTTATTATCCTCCAGAAATAAATTATAGAAAAATTTACAAGACTTTGGTTCTTTTTTTAACTTTATCTACTAATTTATTTTCAATATTATCAAGTTTAGAACTACCTACTATCCTACTTTTCCATTATTTGGAATAGCACTTAAAATACCATAAAACTCTACAAAATTAGTATTGAAATTATACTTTTTCTCAAATTCTTCGTATTAGAATAATGTATTATTATCTGACACCAGATCATTGATAAAAAATATGCAATTTTCAATATATTTACCCTTCAAAATCATCTTGCCATCCATTTTGATGTTTGGATTTTGCCATATGGACTGGGCCAGAATATCGGTGTTGTTTTCAGCTTTCATGCCTTAATCCAACTTATAAATGTTTGGTCAAAGCCATAAAACTGCAACGCCTCTAGTATAAAAGACAATTCGACCGTGTCGAAAGCTTTTTCAAAATCGACCAAAAGTAAAAGTCCAGGAATGTCGTCTTCCTCCATCTTTTCCATTAGATCATAAATAAATCTAGTACATTCACATATATACCTACCTTTAAGAAATCCTTTTTGTGTTTGACTAATTATATTTACCAGCACCTTTTTTAGTCTATTTGCTAAACTTGCTGTAGCTATCTTATAGTCTACACACAAAAGTGTGATAGATCTCCAGTTCTTTAAATAAAATTTTGACTTACCCTCCTTTGGTATACAAGTAATGAGTCCCTGCCTTTGTGTGATAGAGAACTTTCCATATTCTAAAGCCTCATTTAAACATCTTGCCAGCGGTATCTTAATATCATTCCAAAAGAATTTATAGAATTCAACAGTAAATCCATCTATACCAGGTGATTTGGAGTTCTTTATAAGTTTAAGAGAAGACAGACATTCCTGCAGTGTTAAAAGTCCCTCACAGGAACCCACCTCTTCCTCATTCGGTTTTGTAATAAAAGGATTATCATGTTGAAGAAATGTGTCCCTGTGAGTTTCAAGTAACAATGGTTTACAACTAGTATATATTTTTTTATAAAACTGTTTTTGCTCATTTCTAATAGTACTAGGGTCTGTTATCTCAGTTTCGTCCCCCAAAATAAGTTTGGGAATATTTTTTTCTGTGTAATGTTTTTATTCCAAATTACAAAAAGAGTTACTTCCCTTTTCCCCCTCTACTTGCCATCTTGCCTTAGCTCTTGTAATTATCCCTTTTAATTTTTTTCCCTCAATATTTTTAATTTTAGTTCGATCCCTTCCCTTTCTTGGTATACTGATGGCAAGTTATTCTCCAAAAGTTTTTCATCTAATAATGATATCTTATATAGTAAATCTTTTTCTTTTTTATTTCCTTCTTTTTTCTGGAAAGACGAAAATGAGATTGCAGACCCACGGACTTTCATCTTAATCATATCCCATAAAAGCTGATAGCTTATATTAAACTGTTTATCCTCTGTCTCAATATCCATAGATGGATCAAACTCATATTCGTCAATGACAGTTTTGATGTCCCCTTTTACTTTCTCAATAAATTCAGTTTCCCTTAAAAGACTGTCATTAAATTTCCATGTACCCTTCCCTCTTATCTGACTAGAAAACTTTAAATTAATCAATACAGGAGAATGATCCGATCTATAACTTATCCCTATATCTAGCAATTTTACCTGACCATATCGGGAAATAGGTATTTAGTCGGATCTTAACACGTACTTGTGATTTGATTAAAACCGGTTTTCATATAAATATACGAAGCAATGTCGAAATGTTCAGGACTTAATTAAATCCGTATTTCGGTAGGAAGATGCAAGCATACGATTCTTATTGCGTCTTACACTTTGAGAAGCAAATAATCTTTAACTACTTTATTCAAATATTGTGTAAAAACGTTAATTTTAAGCTTTGAAAGTCAAGTGGCTCGAGCATTTTTCTGAGGAAGTTTTAAAAAATTGCAAAAAAATATTTTTACATTGGGTTAGCTTTCATTAGTCTTCACTATCTATAGATTAACACTTTTTGGTTATACTTATAATTTAGAATCATCATTGAAGGTAGCGGACGATTGCACAGTTAAAATATTCTATTGATGTGCCATTTGTATGCAAGAGTGACATTTCGTTGTATTATGTGTCAATTCGAAAAAGTTATGCGCGTATTCTCTCCCCTTAACAGGTTCATTATTTTATAATTAAGTTAACGTTTCTGATAAAATTTTGAATAATTACAAAATGTATCAATTCAATATATTTCAGTTTTTGTTATTGGTGTATCAAAAACATTGATGTACGAATATAATTTCATAAATTTGAAACGTTTAAAATGATTACATACCAATATAAAGAACCGTTCATCATTTTTGAAAAAGACTATGAATGAAAATCAGATTACTTATCTTCTCTTGATAATAGATTGATTGGGAAATGAACCAGCGTTATCTAATGGTAATCACAGAGAGGGACCGGCAAGCAATTTTTTATTGTAGCTCAATCAACGTTAAAACTATTTTTCACTTTAAACGAATGTTACTTTATACAAATATAAGGACTTAGTTAGCTAAATCTACAAATATTATTAGATATTATGATTTTTTATTGCAATAGATTAATATGCTATATAAATACTATACTATACAATATTGATATCTGTCTTTGTTTTGTTTTTGTTTACAAAATTTACGATCTATTTTTGAACTGCTATATAGTGAGTGTTGTTTACTCAATTAAGTCACTACCAAGGTCTATATTTAGAATGTTGTGTCTATTGTTCCAACTTCAGAAGGCTTTTAAAGTATCTTTCTTTAAAAAATTCACCAAAATTGTTATTCAGAAAGACTCACATAGTATTGTTAAAAGTTCCAAAATCCAAGAAAAATCATTTACAGAACTGTAAAACTTCAAACTAGCACAAAAACATCGGAGCGTCACTACCCTCGACTGACCATAGACGCCATATTTTTTTCAAATTACGCTGGCAATATAATCGTGCATGTCGTTACGATATATAACAAAGTGTTTCGTTATCATGGTTATGTAAGGCTAGTTTTATTGATAAATTTTGCACACCATGTCATGTGCGTATAGCTATATTCTCAAATTGTGTGCATCTTGTTGAAAGAGAGACTACTTAATTTAGTCGACGTGTATCTTTCTCACCAGTCCACGATAAGGGAGTCCATTGGAGTCGAAATTTAAGTGCCAACCATTAGCGTAGCCCGGGTTAAAATGATGTGGCGAAAACAAAATTGGACCATTTTATGCAGAAAATTATATTTTTCGGATGATTTTCCATGTATGCATGTGTACTCCACAAAAATCAGACACTGGCTAAATTTTTGTTTAATTTCAAAATACCCACTTATAAATATATTTCGATTTTTGTTATTGTTTTCTCGAAACTACCATCATTTCATTCGGAAATACTTTATGAAAGAGTTTCAAACCCAATCTTATATTTGACATCTCAAAAACGGACCCATTACAACGGCACTTATGTTTATGGAACTTCGAAACATAGAAACCGAGGTGACTCCATTTTTCCGAAATATGATTACTTGTCTCAACGCGTCACAGGGGACATCGAAATACCGGGCGTCCGTCTGTCTTGTTTTGTTTAACGCTGTAATGTGTGAACAATTATTGCAAGATTTTTTGTGAAACTTGTATCATCAGCAATATGTTTGACACTAACAAAAATATTGTTAACCATTAGTGTCCCGTGGAAACATAAATAATAATGGAAATCCTATTGTATTTGCTAGATGAAGCTTTTATTTCTCTTTAGCATGTTGAGGTATTAAAAAAATGTATAAAAAGGTGCATTTTTACCCCTTGTATCTTGGATAGGTAAGATATGTGCAATGCGGGGACATTGGAACTCTGTTCTTTTATTGAGAAAAAAATTGTTTGAAACCAAATAGAAAGGGGTATTTATATACCCAGGAATTATCACACTCCATTTCAGTAAATACTAGTAGAGATTGTATCACGTCGTCTGTCATGTCACAGACATGAAAACGATACCCGGATATGATGGTTTAGTTGTTTACTAGCAACGTTGCTGTGTCATCGCTTCACTTGGCTCAATTTTAGACCAGTCAAGTCTGCATGTCTGCGTATCATCATCCTCTGCGCTGGTCGCAGCCGACGACGCGCTTCGATGTAGACTTTAACGAAAGAGTCGAGAGCACTTTTCTGCGATTTATTCATCTTGTTTACATAAACTAAACGATTTGCAAGGGAAAACCACGCATACTGCTTCGGAAATGATTGGACGCTATTATCTTATTCTAACCCTTTTTACATTCGGATACCTCCGTGTGTATCTGGTATGAACTCATGCAATAATATTTTTTTGGTCAAAATGATGTGGGGGCTTGAGAATCTGAGCATACATGAGAGCTACGCCACCGGGCAGCGTAGTTGCTCGCCCTTGTTTAATTGGCTAGGGTTTAACTAAGAGTGTACTAGTATTCTCTTTTGGGTAAATCTTTCTATGTATAGTCGTTTATGCAAGCAAAAAAAAACATGTAAAAATCTATTGTTGAAGTTTCACAAAACACACACAAAACTATAAACAGTGATCATATTTATGGATGAGCTTAAACATGTTAAAATGGCAGTTTAAGTAAATAAGTTGAAGTTTTAATGTATTATGCTTGACGACTTTCGTTGGCAGGTTTAGTACACAGCTACTTTTGCATAGGTACTATTTCTGTACAAAAAATCTGTAGTACTGGAAATATACTTTTTATATTCAGTATTTTCTTGTTACTTTAAAATTGATGTAAAATTTAGATACCTGTATTTTACAATACCTGATTTGTACTTGAAATTTAAGTACTACTGATTTTCGGTTACTTTCTCTGCATTTTGATAGTTTGTATTTTTCGAATTTCATAAAGTTATGATGTTCAAACACGAATACCGTGGTCATTGTTGGTATCATTTTTGTACCAATATTGTAAGTACAAATAAAGTACTGGAAAATACAAGTACCTAGATATTACAATAATTTCAAAGTAATTATTAAAGTAAAGAAATGGTACTGCATATTAAAAGTAAATTTCCAGGACTACAGCTTTTAAGTACAGAAATAGTACCTATGCAAAAGTAGTTGTGTAACCGATCTATTAGTTGTATTCTGTAAAGCAAAATTATAGTAAATTGACAAAACACGATAGAATATAATTTCCCTTTTCTTTTTTAATTTAATTTTATTTTGTTCAAGAGTTAAACTTGTCACAGCAAATGGTTTTTATCTATTGAAAAGTTAGGGTTTGTTAAATTTTTGATTTTTTTGGGGAAAACACTGACAATAGATATTATTAAGATGGGTTCAATTTAACAGTTATATTCTTTTACATAATATATTTATAAGTGTATTTAACATACAATAAATCTACCTATATGAAGGATTTAATTAAAAAAAAAAGTTATTGTATAAATTGTTTATGTATTTTTGTATTACGATTGGTTTAAATAAACATATGTAGTTGGTTTTATTCCTTTATTTTGAAAACATGTAATAAATCTATTTTTAACAGTGGTTTAATTAAACATGTATATTTGTTTTTGTTTTTTTAATATATTTTGTATTATACATATTATAAATCTTCTCTTATGAGTGGTTTAATTGAACAATTATGTTTTCTTAAATGTTATATTTATTTTTTATTAAACATATCATTCTTCTTTTAAGAGAAATTTTATTTAGCTATTATATTTTCTTAAATTTAACATGTATTTTGTATTAAACGTACACTAAATCCGTTTTTACGAAACGTTTAACTGAAAACTTGAAATTAATTAAATCATTTATAGAAGATCTATTAAATTTTACTAAAATTTAAGACTGTTAGTTTAATCATTTCTAATTAATCATTAGACTTGGTTAAACGCATCATTTCATGGAAAGTTATTTTTATCTCTTTCTGTCTCTTTTATCATGTTTATGTTTCTTTTAATTTTTTTTACCACGGCTGCACCAATAAACGGATGGATTTGAGTTTATCCCATGATATGTAGTGAGTGACAGATCACATTATATAGTAAGGCCCTTGAAATGATATCAATTATCAATTCAGTGTCCCCTATAACGAAGCTAAATAGTATCATCACAATATTGATGTTCGTTAACTTGAAATGTGCATTTAAACTTTAATCTGGTCTTGTCATCGGTTTCATCATCATTTAACAATCTGAAAATTGGAAGATTATTTTATCAGTAATGACTTGAGTAAACACAAAACATCAACATCGCACTTCTGTGTCTAAGAGATTACACTGATTAACAATCAGAACGTTTCAGAATCTAGTGCATTCTAGGTAATATTTCCAAAAGCGTACCCTTGTCACCATCTTATGGTGTTTATATATCTCAACTTGTACGATTCGCTCGTGTATGTAACAATGTATTAGATTTTAGCGAGAGAAATTTATGTATTACTGAAAAATTATTACACCAGGGTTTTCGATATCACAAACTGGTCAAAACATTTACTAAATTTTATCACCGGTATAAGGAAATAATTCGTAAATATAACTCAACATGCAGACATCTTATACGTTCAGGTATTTCACATCCAAAATTTTATGGAAATATTCTTTATAAAGCACAAAAATGTCAGTATTCTCCTCAGAAACTAACAAAACCTTTAAATAGACTTATTAAAAGGGGATATAGTTACAATACTGTTGTCAGGTCATTAAAGATTGCATATTTTGGCTTTAACATTGATTCACTGATAGGGTCTTTGCATCGGAACTAAACACATTTATTTCTTAAAAAAACAGTTGTTGGCATGACACGGGTTATGTTCTTCTCATATATTTTATGATAGTATGATACTAAACCCCTAACGGGAGGGATTGTACCTGATATTCATATGATGAAGACATAATCTTTCAATCAGTTTAATTGAGGTCTGGAGCTGGCATGTCAGTTAACTGCTAGTAGTCTGTTGTTATTTATGTATCATTGTCATTTTATTTATTTTCTTTTGTTACATCTTTTGACACCAGACTCGGACTTCTCTTGAACTGAATTTTAATGTGCGTATTGTTATTCTTTTACTTTTCTACATTGGCTAGAGGTATAGGGGGAGGGTTGAGATCTCATAAACATGTTTAACCCCGCCGCAATTTTGCGCCTGTCCCAAGTCAGGAGCCTCTGACCTTTGTTAGTCTTGTATGATTTTAAATTTTAGTTTCTTGTGTATAATTCGGAGTTTAGTATGACGTCCATTATCACTGTACTATTATGCATATTTTAGGGGCCAGCTGAAGGACACCTACGGGTGCGGGAATTCTCGCTACATTGAAGACCCATTGGTTGCCTTCGGCTGTTGTTTACTCTATGGTCGGGTGGTTGTCGCTTTGACATATTCACCATTTCCTTTCTCAATTTTAATTTTACCAAAACGTTGTGATTGGTTTCAAACGTGATCAACAATAGAAATTCAACCAATGACGTAATGTTATAATCATTTTTGTGAACGAACAATGAGATTACCCATAGTCCTCTAGATTCTGAAAATGCGATAGCGCCCATTGATCGTATTTTCAAGATTGTTCGGTTAAGTTTAAAGGATGTTCACTCCTCTGTTTCAATATTAAAAGCTTGTTAAAAGAATGCTGTTTTTTTTTTTTGTTTTTTTTTTTATTTGGTCGGGTTGTTGTCTCTTTGACACATTCCCCATTTCCATTCTCAATTTTAAGAGTTAGATATAGATTAGAAAATATGAATAAAGGGACGTTATTGGTCTGTGTTTTTGTTTTTGAGAAGAAAAAAAAAACAATTTAATATTTGGCGGAAAATTATTCCGTCTAGATTTTTATACCTTATAAGTATGACTGAAAGAAGATCCTAGCGAGCAAAACTATGTACACCAAAATGTATGGTACTTTATGTGTAAAACAATAGATTTTCACATGTCTGACAAAAGTCGAATTCAAGAGTAACAAACATCGTAACGTTTGAAAACAGTTAATAAACTTATATATATTTGCATAGAAAAATAATTTGTCAAACACCTTCAAAGTCTTAGGCCGTGTTCACGTTGACCTAAACTCGGTGTTGTGTTAGTGTAACTCACACATAAACTAAACATAATTACGTTCTCATTGATAAAACGCAATGTTTACATGTAGTGTAAATAATGTTTTGTCTACATGCAGTCGATAGTCGATGTAGGCCTTGTGTAGGTTAAGTGTACACAAAACTAGGCATTCAGAACTCTAATTTTCCCATGTATATTTAAAAAAGAAGCGATTTTTATATAAAATTGATACTTATAACACTTATTAATAAAGGTCTTTACAGAAATATTTGTCCAAACTTGATATATTTATTTGTTATAAAAACACTTTACGTAGCCTTATTAACCCCTTATCAAGACAGACAAGACTCATCCATCATCATTGCCGAACACATAATTCATTTGTAGAGGTCTTCCCGAATCGACTAGACGTACACACTGACAGAAATATTTGCCACTGGCCTTTACTCAAAAAACGATTCACTCATAAATGCATTACTGAAAAAGGGTGAGGTTAATTGTTTGTTTGTGAAGTATCTCAGATCCGTTAAAATACAGTTAGAAATAAAAAAAAAAAAAAAAAAAAAAAAAAACATTACCCCATCCTTTTGCAAAATACTCCTTGGAGAAAACAAACCATTTGAAACAAACAGAAAAGATAGAAATGTAGTGATCCTTAACATCTCAATTCTTTTTCTTCGTCTGTAAAGTTAAATGGTCGTTCCTTTACCGCTAGAAAAGTTGTTCGAAATTTTGCATTCAGTTCTACATAATAAACATTTATATGACACATAGTTTACAAGTGTGAACAAAACTTATGTTCAGGTAGCTAAACAAGGTGTATAAATGTGAACAAACTTAATGTGAAACTAGTGTACATTACATTAAACCAAATGTAAACATGTTTACTGTACACAGCGTTTGGTGTGAACACGGCCTTACACAACAAAACTTTTATTTGTAAGTTTTTCACACAGAATTGTTAATTTTGTAAACAGATAATTAACAAAAAAAAACTAAATCTGAGGAAAGTCAAAACGGAAAATCCCTAATTTAATGTCAAAATCAAAAGTTCAATACATAATTGAACATGTAACGACTTTCATATTTCTATGTATTTTGATTTTTTTTTATTAAAATTTCAAAAATACAAAAATAGTAAATATTTTTACAATTTTCATGTGTATTTTTACTTACATCTCGTTGACTAAAATTCTTTCCCTTCAACCGACTCTATGACTAGAATAAGTAAACTTTTTTCTGCTAGGCATCGTTCCACCGAAATAATTTATTGACAGATACGATAACAATAATCCTTATTGATATACATCCCTTGTGTTGCTTGTCATTAAGAGAAAGGTCGATTTCTCTACAGGAGACAAAACTGATCTTGTACTCAAACAGTATCTTTACTCTTTGAAGTTGATTTTTTCATCTTTATAATAACTTCGCAAACATTGGTTTTCTAAGTGGTTATTAATACTGTAAATTATAATTTAGAAGTGTATCTTAAACAGCCCAGTAGTCAACACTTCGGTGTTGACATGAATATCATTAATGTAGTCATTTTATAAATTTCCTGTTTACAACACTTTGAATTTACCGATAAACCAAGGATTTTCTTATCCCAGGCATAGATTACCTTAGCCGTATTTGGCACAATTTTTTTTTTTTTGACTTTTGGATCCTCAATGCTCTTCAACTTTTTACTTGTTTGGCTTTATAAATATTTTGATATGAGCGTCACTGATGAGTCTTATGTAGACGAAACGCGCGTCTGGCGTACTAAATTATAATCCTGGTACCTTTGATAACTATTTACACCACTGGGTCGATGCCACTGATGGTGGACGTTTCGTCCCCGAGGGTATCACCAGCCCAGTAGTCAACACTTCGGTGTTGACATGAATATCATTAATGTGGTCATTTTATAAATTTCCTGTTTACAAAACTTTGAATTTACCGAAAAACTAAGGATTTTCTTATCCCAGGCATAGATTACCTTAGCCGTATTTGGCACAATTTTTTTTGACTTTTGGATCCTCAATGCTCTTCAACTTTTTACTTGTTTGGCTTTATAAATATTTTGATATGAGCGTCACTGATGAGTCTTATGTAGACGAAACGCGCGTCAAGTCAAGTTCCCGATAAAAAGTATGTAAGGCAAACTATTTTTTTAAAGTTTCCCCTGTCGTATAAGTTATAATAGTATAATGTTAAATATAAATATGTATAGTTGCCATCAAGTAAAATTGATACCATTTTGGTCGAAATTTTTTAAAGTATTAACCGTATTCATTCGAAATTACCCTTTTCATTTAGCGGTTTCAAAAATCTTTCCATAATACCAGTACTGTCCTACCTTTTGTTGTGATTGCACTGTATAATCCTGACCTTCAATTATCAAGGATTATTTCATCGTGAAACCACCATCGTGGTTTCCATGAGGATTCTTTATTTGGATTACATACTTGCTCTCAAAAGGGCTGCATTTGTTTGCATGATTTTTATTCCCTTCGAACATAGATAAATTTGACCGGATAACTTTTTTAAGGCAAAGAATGCGTTATTGTACAATATTTCGTTGATTTATTTTAGAAATTAAACGCAACGTTCAGCTCTCCTGTGTCTTTCGTGACGCAGAGTTTTTATTAATACAGGAAGCAACAGTTCCGTCATAAAAATCACAGACTTCGACTATCCAAATAAATTAAGTTCGGGTCGAACTCATTTCAAGCAAGATATTTCAGGTTTTGTTGAAAATTGGTACGCTATATAATTCGATCTTTGGAATCGTCAGAATTTTAAAGTAATATTTTCAAATAGGTAGTTTTTTTATCTCCTGAAGTTTATCGTCGATTACGTGCAAAGGATATACATAAATAACAGACTGCAGCAAAACGCGTCAGGGAAAACGCTTTTCCCAGTTTAAATAAAAAATATTCCGAAAATCTGTCTAAAGAACTCTATTTAAAACTAATATTCTGTTGCTGGAAAATTTTTCATTTTAACTATAAGAATATACTAGGGGATCACCGGATTTATGTTTGCTCTCTTTATCATTTGATTTAACAATTACGTTATATTGATTCGTAGCAATGTAAAAAAAAACTCTAAATTTAACGAGTAAATCAGTTTTAAAAAGCATAAATTTGAGATTACTCTTTTTGAATCAATGTCTCAACTACACAATTTCGACTTTTAATTGTCAATTATAAACATGTCTATTATGAGCGTTTCATTTTGCCATTTGATAAGAACTTTCGTTTTGTATTTTCCTCGGAGTTCAGTATTTTTGTGATTTTATTTTTTATATGACGTAGTTGTTTGTTTGAATCAATTAACCCTTTAGCTGTTTACTTACTCCCAATAAGATTTTATAAAATTGTTAATTTCAAGCCAAATCGACGAAGTTACCGAACGTCGCGTATTGTCATCCTGCGATTCCGGCCTACAATCTTACTCAATACAAAAGTACAAAATTTGGGCTCGAAACTAAAAATTTTAATGTTTAATTCAATTCTGAGTTTGAATACGGTAATCGTACTTAATATTTTTATGATTTAATTGGTAAAATTTGTGATTAATACAAATTTCGCGATCATCAACTCATTAAATATGAGAAAATATTTAGTTCATAATGAGTATGATTGCAGCTTTTACTGATCTGTAACAATAACATCTCCATGCCTTATATATCATGTACTGTAGTACGACGCTAGATTAAAACTGACGAGGAAAGGTAACACACGGCCACCGAAAGCTTTATTTTTGTGAAGCCCAGGTGGTCGTGTAGAAAGTAAAAATAAAATTCGTTCAATAATTATTAGAAATAACATGGCCGGTCTCTTTCTGCAAACGAGTTGCCTGTAGTTTCTTTTGTTGCATCATAATAAAGATTTTTTTTTTTCTGCTGTGTAGAAAGGATTAATTTTTGTATAAATTAACTATTTCGATTAATACTGTTTGGTTAATTTGGTGATCAAAAATGGCGTTTTAACAGAAAAAGAATTTCGCATTTTTTTGCAGCAATAATGATGGATGAGAAATATTGAAAGATTGTGTTGAATAATTAAAAACGATAGTATTATATCACTGATCAAAAGAAACGAAAACATAAAGCTATAAATTGCATGTATTCGAGGCGCATGTCTAGAATTACCTTATGTCATATAATTTTATTTGAAAGCCAATGATGTATAAAAATCATAGCAGTTGAAGAGCTAAACGACCAAAAACTACCTAAACAGATAGCTAAATCCATTTAGTTGTTGGTTATGTTTGATCTCGATGTTGTTATCTGCTCGAAGTATTGTTATCATGTTTACACAATGAAGTGCATTTTTTCCCGTTTTCTTTAGCCCAGTAGTCAGCACTTCGGTGTTGACATGAATATCAATTATAAGGTCATTATAATAAATTTCCTGTTGCAAAACTTTTGAAATTTCGGAAAACTAAGGATTTTTATATCCCAGGTATAGATTACCTGAGACGTATTTGGTACAACTTTTTGGAATTTTGGGTCCTCAATTCTCTTAAACTTTATAATTTTTTTATCTGAGCGTCACTGATGAGTCTTATATAGACTAAACGCGCGTCTGTTGTATTAAATTATTATCCTGGTAGCTTTGATAACTTTTTACACCACTGGGTCGATGCCACTGCTGGTGGACGTGTCGTCCCCGAGGGTATCACAAGCCCAGTAGTCAGCACTTCGGTGTTGACATGAATATCAATTAAGTTGTCAGGTTTTTTAAATTTCCTGTTGCAAAACTTTTGACGTTTTGGAAAACTAAAGATTTCCTTATCCCAGGAATAGATTATCTAGCCGTATTTGGCACACTTTTTGGGAATATTGGTTTCTCAATGCTTTTTTAATTTGTACTTCTTTGTGTTTATAACTTTATCTAAGGGTCACTTATGAGTCGTATATAGAGGAAACACGCGTCTGTCGTTTTAAATTATAATCCTGGTACATTTGATAACAATTAGCGAATACAATTCATAACCATTTAAATCAGCTTTTTGTTGATATCTTGTGAGAATTTGTTAAAACTTTCTTTTATAATCAGGAGTTTTCCAACTTTTTAAAATAGCTATAAATTATATTTAACATATCTTCAGGCTATCAATAAATCTAATAACTTGAAATAAAGGCTGAAATGGGTCATTACCTCAAGTACAGATTAAAAATAGAACGATATGAAAATCAAACGAAGCTGTCGATGAGTGTTTGTTTACACTTCTATCTTCTAGTAAAACAACTTATATACCGTGTAGAAGGGTTTAAGTTTTTATCTGAATGTTAGATTCCATTGTTTACCTGCATGTATGTGGAGTTATTTGTTATCAGAACGATATGTCAATATAAATGCAGGTTTCAATGAAATGAGATTCAAATAACAGTTTGTTTAAACATTGAGTTCTTTTTATAATTATCGAGTGTTTTCGCCGAGTAGTGTTTTACTTAACCAGATTCCATATTTAATAGTATTAAATTGTCTGAAATAGATACAATACATTTATTTGTACATCCCAAAAAATGAACGTTGGTAGAGTAAAGTATCTGACATTTTTATGATTTATGGCTACAATAAAGGGACATGAAATGAATTGAATTTATGAATGCAAAACATCAGATAACACTTTTAAAACAGAACAAGTTTTTTTTCTTTTTGTCTGTTTGTTTGCAT
Organism: Mytilus edulis; assembly: GCF_963676685.1. Taxonomy (NCBI): domain Eukaryota; kingdom Metazoa; phylum Mollusca; class Bivalvia; order Mytilida; family Mytilidae; genus Mytilus; species Mytilus edulis. The sequence continues at coordinate 15,134,191 of NC_092354.1, forward strand.
ATTTTGTGTTTTCTTTTAAAGGTCGTAATATATCATTCATTTCTTGGGATTTGTTTTTTTTAATTTATATTGCCAGACAAAATTGTAGAATAATAGCTATTCTGCATAATTCGTTTCAGATCGTAAATAAAATAATGCGTTTCCATCGCATTAAAATGTCTTGAAATAAGAAAAACTCTAGCAGCCACATTTATCAAGTTACGGATGTTCCCTTGTCATGTTTTGGATTTTTTGTCCTATTTTCAAAACTGGTTTTATCCATTTGATTGCCTTACAAATTGCCCATTGACTCCCATTTTACTTTTTATAAATATTTTACATGTATAAATATAAGCCATTTGTTAAAGTCTTATTTATTTCTTAATAGATTTTCAGAATTTCAACTTGTCAATGATAAACCTATGAAAAATCAAGAGAGAACATTTTCCCTACAAAATTTCAATGTCTAATATCTCGTAAACAAGCACATTGACCTCTTTTTTTTGCTTTTTTGCTTCCATAATGTATCTTCTTTCAATATATACTAGTTTTTTAGAAAGCTATGTATTTGCAAACTGAGCAACGGACTTCCTCAATATGAATTATTTTGTAAAGGTCAAATCATGCTTAGTTCGAGGTATCAATAATGTATAACCGATACAAAATGTATGTTGGTGTGTGTAATCAGCATTGTTCAATACTAGAACACACAAAGACTTAATAAACAATATTATGTCAAATAAAGATATGCTAGATATTGATGACAATACTAATTATTCTTCACATCATGCCTGAATCGAAATAAGAGTACGAACGTTATCTATTGAAATAATCATTATTCACTCCTGAATACTTTGCCTTTGTTCTTTATTTGTAGATTTCACTTTGAAGTTCGAAGAACATGTATCGTCCGATCGTGAATATAGAAGAAGTCTTACACATGTTAAGAAAATGTTAATTTAGCGTGTGTCCGGGTAGTCATGTCGACCAAGGAAGAAGATAACTTTCTTCGCAGTGTGTACTTAAATTACCGAGTAGCTACGACTGCACTCAGAAGGTATTTTGACGGAAAACATCCTAATTTGGCATCCGATCTGTCTTCATCATATTCTATACTTCACAACCTTTTCAAACCACTACCACGTCAACCGAAGATATTGTACCCGGCGCAGTGGAATCTACTTTACCCTCCAAATGGTATTTTTCTTTCAATTTCAAATATGAATAAAAATTCCTTTGCTTTTTTTTGTAAAAAGATTAGAAAAGGTATGAAAAAACATATTTTAAACGTTTTACTATAATCGTGATCATTTCCTTTTTTATTTCAAATACAAAGAATAGAAAGACTAGTTCATAAGTACTCTTAATATCAACACAACAATGTTAAATCTGCTAAGTTGCAAAATCAAATTTGTGTTCTTCCCTCGCCTTGTTTGGAACTCAGGCTACTTGGATATCGTGATAACACCTCCTGCACTGTGTTCATCTTTAAAAGTTATAAAAATGACAAAAAAAATCGAAATGGTACTGGATCGTCAATAATAAACAATACTGCACATCAAGACAACATTTATGTAATTTATACATCGATTAGATGGTAATATACGAAGATGATGTTATAAATCGTGTTGACAAATGTTTTGGCTTTACAAATAGCCTTAGACAGTGTCAATATTTGTTTCTATATTATAACCCTTGTGCAAATCATTAGACTTATATCTATACATATATAATATATACAAAAAATCTATCTCTAACACTGCTGTGTTCAATTCTCAGACTTATATATATAGTTGTATTTACCCTGTATCTCAAAAACACTAAGATCCAGTGACCACATATAGTGTATGGCTGTGAATGACCTATGCTTGTTTGCATGATATACTTATTTCTAGTGGTTGTATAATGAATTGAATCATAATCCCTTGCGGTATATATATTTTTTAGTTAGATTGCTTACAAAAACACGACTACATTGTGTATAAATAAAGTAAAAATATTATATAGCATCTACACACGATTTTTCTCATAGTTAACTGTCTTTTTTTTAGGCGATACATGGTTTAGGCAACCAACAAGATGTTAAAGATGCCGCTGATGCAAAATCTAAAGTTTTAGACTACGAAGCGGTGAAGAGACTTATGAATCTTGATGAGATGTTTTACAAAAGATTAGAACTAGAAGCTGGTAATATCCAACAAAATCGAAAACAATTGAGTGACCATACACATAAACTAGATGAGCAAAGTTCAAAAACTATAAACCTGGAAACCACGGTTGACAGTATTGAAACAGGTGAAATATAATGAAAACAATGTTTATAATACAATGATCATTCCAGTAGGAATCTAATAGTATCGTTTGAATGTCTCTAATTTGGCCTTGTATCTATTTCTCACACAAATATATATTTCTCGGACTCCACTGCACGTGGTGTAATATTAAAAGGTGATAAGATTTGTTTCCAACTGATTGGTTTATCCAGCATTATGAAACGATAGTGTGACATTTTAATTACCTACACGTAATGTCGTTAATATTATTTAGGACTTTAATGGGTTAGAGGGATGCATATTTCCTCCTTAAAAGATGTTTGAATTCGTCAATAATTTACAAAACACTCACACATTTCTCACATAATCTTATCGCTGGAGACTTTTGTTACATTCTGAAGCGTACAAAAAGTTGTATAACGTCCGATATTTTAATATCACACTGGAACTGGACATATGACATCATACTAAGATGTGCAAAAGACTTAAGCAAAGATTTGCTGACTTTTCTATTTTCCCCATACATTTAGATGATAGATATAGAAAATGTAGCATGGGTGCCAATGAGACAACTTTCCATCCAATTCACAATTTATAAAAGTAAACCATTATATGTCAAAGTACGGTCTCAAACACGGAGCATTGACTCGAACCGAACAGCAAAGTTATAAAGGGCCCAAAAATTGCAAGTGTAAAACCATTGAAACGGGAAAACCAAAATGTTAATCTATATAAAAAAAACAGGAAGCGAGAAACACTAATGAACCACAAAAACCAACGACAACTACTGAACATGACATTCCTAAATTAGGACAGGTGCAAACAACTGCAGCGGGATTAGCGTTTTAATGCATACCTTAAAATTAAAAGATTAAACAACTCATAAGAACTGAATACCGCTTGATTATATATGTTGATATGAAACGATATGTATTTCTAAATCATTCTGAAAACCATAAGAAACTGAAAACGTAAAAACAAACCTTGTGACAGGTATATTTTTTTTATGTTGTTTTTAGTTTAAAAAAAAAGAAGCAAAAAAAAAATGTAAGCCAGTAGATTCCACTGAAAAATATGGTAATTGCTGATTACGTACGAGTATTTATATTAGTATTTACGTTTTTTTTTCAAGCAAGACATTGTAAGTACAATATTAACAACTTTACTGTAGATGTAAAGATCTTTATGTAGAAATTTACACAAATTGGCAATACAAACCTAGAATTTCCGACCAGCGCAATAAAATGAGATACAATTTTATTTTTGATATTGACTTGAGCATTTAGAAAGTTCTGTAAATAATATGATAGGCATCTTTTAATGATATTCATACGATCTTCCGATCAGTTTAATTGAGGTCTTGAGTTGGCATGCAAGTAACCCCTTGTTATTTTCTGTAACATTGTTTTGTCCACTTTTTAGACATCTGACTCGGACTTTTTTAAATTGAGTTTTACTATGTGTATTGTTGTGAGTTTTTCCCCACATAAGCTATAGGTAAAGAGAGAGGGTTAAGATTTAGAAAAAAAAACATGTTTAAACCCGCCGCATTTTCCCGTCTGTCCCGATTAAGGAGCCTCTAGCCTATTATTCTTGTTTGATTTTTAATCTAAATGCATACATATTTCGAAGTTTTGTACGACGTCCATTATCACCGAACTAGTACACATTATGTTTAGGAGCCGGCTGAAGCACTCCAACGGGTGCGTTATTTTCTCCATGTGATGAAAACCGATTGAACGCCTTCGACCGTTTTCTGCTCTTTGGTCGGGTTGTTGTCTCTATGACACATTTCTTATGTCCATTCTCAATTTCAGGAATATATTAACACATAAACACTTGAAATTTATTATCCAATCTTAATTATCTCTGTTCTGTTTTATTTTATTTAATAGGTGAACATACATAAATTTTTTTTAAATTGTTTACTCTTTTCGTGATTTGTGATGTTAGCAATAGATTTTTGTGAGTATCGATTATAACAACGTTAAGAAGATGTGACATGTTTTGCTAGTTCAAAACCTTTCTAAAAGAGACCAAAAGTGGTTGATGTGAGCAATGCTGTGTTTACAGACAAATAATCCTTCAATATCAACTACTAAATAAAATTGAGAAAGGAAATGGGGAATGTGTCAAAAGCGACAACAACCCGACCATAGAGTAAACATTAGCCGAAGGCCACCAATGGGTCTTCTACATAGCCAGAAAGTCTCGCACCCGGAGGCGTCCTTTCGCTTAGTTTAATTAAACTAAAATTAAATCACACAAGACTAAAAACAGCAAGAAGCTCCTGATTTTGGAAAGGCGCAAAATTACGACAGGGTTAAACATGTTAATGAGATCTCAACCCTCTCCTATACCTCTAGCTAATATACAAAAGTAAATGCATAACAATACGCACATTAAAATTCAGTTTAAGAGAAGTCTGAGTCCGATGTCTGAAGATGTAACAAAAGAAAATAAATAAAATGACAATAATACATAAATAACAGACTACTAGCAGTTAACTGACATGCCAGCTCCTCATAATCTCAATTAAATTGATTGAAAGATTATGTCTTCATATGAATTTCAGGCACAATCCCTCCCGTATGGGGTTTAGTATCATACTATCATAAAATATATGAGAAGAACAAAGCCCGTGTCGTGCCAACAACTGTTTTTTTTTAAATGAATGTGTTCCGATACAAAGACCCTATAAGTGAATCAATATTATAGCCAAAATATGCAATCTTTAATGACTTGACTATAGTATCGTTACATGTACTATATCCCTTCTTTATAAGTCTGTTTAAAGGTTTTGAGGTGAATACTGACATTTTTGTGCTTTGTAAAGACTGTTACCATAAAAGATTGGATGTGAAATACCTGAACGTATAAAATGTCTGCATGTTGAGTTATATTTACGAATTATTTTCTTATACCGATGATACAATTTAGTAAATGTTTTGACTAGTTTGTGATATATTATTGTGTAATAATTTTTCAGTTATACATAAATTTCTCTCGCTAAAATCTAATACGTTGTTACATACACGAGCGAATCCTAGAAGTTGAGATATATTAACACAATAAGATGTTGACAAGGGAAAGTCACCATCTAAAACTGGATAATTAACGATAGGAAATGAAAATTCACCGCATTTCGTTCCCGAGGGTATTACCAGCCCAGTAGTGTGTTGACCTTAATATCAATCATGTGGTTATTCTAATAAATTTTGAATTTTTCGAAAAACCAAGGATTTTCTTACTCCAGGCATAGATTACTTTAGCCGTATTTGGCACAACTTTTTGGAATTTTAGATCCTCAAATAATGCTCTTCAACTTTGTACTTGTTTGGCTTTATAAATTTTTCGATTTGAGCGTCACTGATGAGTCTTATGTAGACGAAAGGCGCATCTGGCGTAGTAAATTATAATCCTAGTAATTTTGATAACTATTATTATATTTTTTGTATTAAGCTTCCCGTTAATGATATAGATATCAAGATCGAGGAAAGGGCAGTGGTCATTGTTAGTATTAAATTTATTTAAAGTGAATTCAACAGGATAGATTTCTTTAGATATAGGAAGATGTGGTGTGAGTGCCAATGAGACAACTCTCCATCCAGTTTACATACTGAAGTCGTCATTATTGAGAGTCAATATATCATCCAAATATCTAGAAGTATTGTTAAATATTTGTTTCAAATGTTGTTTCAATGAGTTTTTTTGCTAACTTTAGTCATACATTGTAACTCATAACAATACAAAAACAGGTCCGTTATAAACACAATAAGTCCCCATTGGAATAACTTCACGATATACGAAATCTCCAAAGCGAACAAAAATGTTATCAAGTAAATATTAAATCGCATATATAGTAGCAAAGCATGTCCAATTGACAAAGTTCTTTTTTTTTTTATTGCTACTAAAAAATTACCTAAAAGAGTTTGAAGATATGTACTCGCATTCTGACTTGTAAATTGCCCAATTAATTAAGGTTATGAATTTATTTTCTTCAAAGAAATATGAGGCACAATGGTATATAGGGTAGAAAATCAAAACTTTGAACAGATTCAAAATCACCAATGTATGCATACAATTCATCAAGTACTTCCAACGAGTTTTTGACACTCAAAATTAAAGTAATTAATTCCACTATTTTCAAAGGCCTTATTTGAACAATTTATTATCAGATTGTTAATTTTACCAGGTGTACTAGTAAGTAGAATAGACAATTTAGTAGTGGAATAATGGCTTGAAGATGAAATAAATCTATATTCGTAAGGTTTTTTGTGTAGCTTCGGAAGCCAGTACATAGTTGATTTTTGCATTGTATTTGGTTCTGCCTGTAAAGAAGTAGCTAAAAGGTTGTATTTGTTACAGATGTCGTTTTCTGAAAATAAAGTCAGTTGGAATGTTGGTGAATTCGTGATTTCCTTTTGCAGAACCTCAATATAAAATTTACGTCAAACAATAATGATATTATTAGCAGCTTTATCAGCAAGGACAAAAACAAATGCCTTGGCTAGTTTTTTTTAGCTCACCTGGCCCAAAGGGCCAAGTGAGCTTTTCTCATCACTTTGCGTCCGGCGTCCGTCGTCGTTAACTTTTACAAAAATCTTCTCCTTTGGGCCAAATTTAACCAATCTTGGCCACAATTATCATTGGGGTATCTTGTTTAAAAATTGTGTCCGGTAACACGGTCAACCAACCAAGATGGCCGCTATGGCTAAATATAGAACATTGGGGTAAAAGGCAGTTTTTGGCTTATAACTCAAAATCCAAAGCATTTAGAACAAATCTGACATGGAGTTAAATTGTTAATTAGGTCAAGATCTATCTGCCCTGTAAATTTCAGATGAATCGAACAACCCGTTGTTGGGTTGCTGCCCCTGAATTGGTAATTTTATTGAAATTTTGCTGTTTTTGGTTATTATCTTGAATAATATTATAGATTGAGATTAAGAAGTAATTGCCCCTTATAGTCAATTTTTTACATATTTCATAAATTTTTGTAGATTTTTAGAACATATTTTCCACTGTAATTACTGGGCCAAGTTCATTATAGATAGAGATAATTGTAGCAACAAGAATGTTCAGTAAAGTAAGATCTACAAACACATCACCATCATCAAAACACAATTTTGTTATGAATTTATCTGTGTCCATTGTTTAATATTCACATAGACCAAGGTGAGCGACACAGGCTCTTGGTAGCCTCTAGTTTAAGTTTATGTTTGATACGCGAAATAGGGTTTTTTGGTTGTTGTTAGAGAAAAAAGTTATTTAAAATGTATATCAACTATTTTTTTTAAAAAGAGTCCAAAGATATTTTGTCAGGTTTTTCATGTTTTATCCATTTCAAACAGTAGGTACGGAGTAGGTCGTGGATGATATTACGACACTCATTCCAATTAATAATTGACGAGAGGCGATGCTTAGGTCCTTTACTGAGGAATGATTTTAACTCTCGTTCACCATTTTTTTGGTTTTCGTATGAAAAACATGTATTAGAAAAAAACAGTATGGATTTGAATAAGTTGAAGAAATATTCTCCATGTTACATGTCTAACATAACTCAAAATACAAGATAACAAATAAAATCAAAAGTGAAGCATTTTTATTAAAAACTAGTGAATGATAAAATATCAGATATTAAGGATGATAGCAATTTCACTATTTATAAGCATTTAAAACTAAATAGTGCATAAGAACATATAAAGCTTGCTCAAAATTTAAATTAAGAACAAACTGATATTTGTTTTAGAATAAGTAACCACAATTTATTGATAAAAATAGCGAAAATATCATAAAATACCAAGAGAATAAGATAATGCAATAACTGCAAACAAATTGAAGATATTTTTATAGTAACAGTAATTTAACTTTATGATAACTGATAATATGCACTTCACAGGTTAAAAAAGTACTCATCGCAAGATCACACATTCAGGTAAATGAGCTAGGATTCTTTTTCAAACAGAAAAAATGCAATTACGCATGTAAACAAATCTTAATTTTCACAGTTTTTCGTTGTAAAAAACATTTGAGCTTCCTAAAATTATGTGTCTTGTTTTGAGTAATCATGTTCTGCTAAGTAAAGAATTTTCAGATTCATCTCTTATCAATCTCTAAATTATATTTTAAATAATGGCAATATTTTAAAATTGTCGTCTCATTTTTCTCAGAAAATTCGATACTATGTCAAGTTTCGAATGATATAGTAAGCTAAACTGTGTTAGGCATTTCTACATACATCACTCATTAATTGGTCGTCAAAATAAATCATACGTGAACGTAAGGTCACATGTCGATTTTAAACCCTCAGTTTCGGTCTGTGATCCAGCTTTGTTTTCGTGTAATATATGTATGACTAATGACCAGCGGGATACTAATGATGCCTTTATTCCACTTGTTAAGATAAAACCAGCAATGTATAAGAATTATTGTTATTTTTTCAGACATCAAAAAGGTTACGGATGAAGTTGAACAACTTAAAAAAGATCAAACAGGAGTTTCAGGTATTACATTAAAATCCAATACAATAAAGCAAAAACTTTATATATCAGATTAATACAGTGTTAACGAATGTATGTTTTTAGTACATTTTTAACTTTATGTCTCTTTGTTTTATTGATGGTAATATAGTGGAATTTTAAACGACTACCATACAAGTGAAAAGTTTAGCTAGCTATAAAACCTGGTATAGTCTACCCTCATACATTCCGATTTTCCCCGGTCTTGTATTTCCTTGATAAAGGATTATTTCACACAATGAAATTATTAAACCAAAAACACTAAATACTGAAGATAAAACAAAATTACCCCTTCGCAAATTTTACGGACGTCATAACGAGTTTGTTCCACAGATGATATCGGATATGTTCCTTATGTCCTACAATCCTGTTCCCTGTTCACCAATGTGATCTATCGAATAAGACTATGTTCTGGGTTTTTAACTACATGAGCAACAGGACAGGTGATACATTTGAGCATAATCTGCTTACTCTACTGGAGCTAATGACCTTCAGTTTCAAAAATCAAGCATCTTGATAATATCAGTTTCAGAGTATTTTTTGTTTGAATAAGTGTTACTTTACAATGTAGGATTTATTCCTTCCTAAGACAAGATACTTGTATCTACGTTGGCAATTTTTTTTATAAAGCAAAGCAATACCAACTCTTTCAATTTGTCTTTAAGTTTTGAATGTGGAATACTTGTGTAAAGAGTAGAAAAGTCAAATGTTTTAATACTGTTACAAGATGAAAGAGAGTTAGATTGTATGTACTCTAAAAGATCTTTGGAATTTTTAAGTATCCACATCTAATTCACGCCACCTCTAGAATAGGCAGTTTTACCATAACTTTGAAGCCCGTCTTTAATTGCTGATAACATAGATATTAATAATTTAGAAAGAGGTTTTTGTGGAGCACTTGGAAGATCCAGCAATATACCGTTGTTTGTACGGACACTTATGTAATTTAGGTATCGAATACAGTGATGGAAGATCCAGTTCTTTATCTTTGGTTGAAATTCCAAAGGAACAAAGAACAGACCTATGATTATCCAGGATTTCCTCTTTGGTAAGTGTCGCGGGGGTATATGTTGAGTTTCGAGTGAATTGTCAATACCTAATTCGTTTATCAAGCAGTTAAGGTAATGACTTTTACACACAAAAACGATGTTATTTGGGGCTTTGTCTGCGATGACAACAACATATTTATCATGGAGGTCGGATAGATGTTTAGCAACATTTGGGTCTTTAACGATTGACGTAGCATTCGCATATGCATTGATGGACCCATTCAGTTTTTTAATTCTAATTTGTATCAACGACCTCACTGCCTTAATCCATTCGGAAAGAGTGTCTATGTCTTCCTTCTCGCGCTTAACCCATTGCCTGGCATAATCCTCGACTGAATCCATCAAAATTTTAAAGTTGTATTTCCAATTGATGGATTTAGGCTCACGATATTTCGGACCTTTCGATAACACATTTCGTAGAAAAGTGTTATTAACAATGTTAAAGGGAAATTCCGCGATTCTTTACTTATCATCTAATTATGTTCATCTTAACATAAAAAAACACATTTGCAAAGTTTTAAATTTATATTCGTTCTAATAACGGAGAAAATCAAGTATTTGTAACTTTTTTGGTTGACCTTCTCGAGTGGGTTGTGACGTTTTAGCCCAATTTGTTGAATTTTGGGAAAAAAATAAATCTGTTTAATCTTATAGCTAATCGACAATATACGTAATTAAAAGCGCACAGCTGACGAATGGTCGTAGTTATTAATCACAATATAAGAATGAACGAAAATGAATATGCATATACCGTTTTGTATTGACCTATAAAATTATCTCTAGTAAATGATTTCGAATAAATTTCATTTATTATTGTTGTGGTTTTTCATAAAATATTTATTGAACATTTTTACTGATATTGAACTGAAAATATTTCCGTTCTATTTACCGTTATTGTTTTGATAATCATTTCAATGCAACTAATGTGTGAGCAGAGTGTGTATATTATTTTGTAAAGGTCGCTGTATATTTCTCGGCTTGAGGTCAATTCGTTTACCTTGTAGCTATTTAGCTGCAGGTGTGAGTTCAAGCCTTTATCATGTTTATGACAGGTGTACTGTTCCTTCAGTTAAAGGGTACGGAAGTCCATTTAAGACTTCAAAGTACTATTTTTTAAATTCGAGATTTCAAATTAAAATTTATTATTAACTATATAATTCGTAAAAAGAAACGGCAAATCGTTATAATACATAATTCGTAATAAGATATCTTTGAATCAGTTATCAAATGCTTTTGTAATTCGTGATACTGGATTGAATTCGTTGACAAAGTTCAAAATTATGAGTTTTTTTAATTCCTTTTTACACAAAATGACAAACTTATGAGCAATCTCTGTTTAAAACTTTAAAAACCAAATAACGGTTTTTCTGAAAAAAAATGAAAACTTGCTTGATTTAACACAATCATATATAACAAATTCCCGATCACCTGAGATAACTCAAAGTTTTTGGTTTGTGTTGCTCATCCGTTAGTTTTCTTTGTCGTGTATTTTTGTTGTTGTTTGTCTGGTTGTCTTTTTCAGTTTTTGTCATGAGGTTTTCAGTTTATTATGAACTTATGAGTGTGAATGTCCCTCTAGTATCTTACCCCTGTCTTTCATATAACAACACATGCTGTTATATACAGTTTATAAATTTAGCTTGAATTCTTAAAAACAAAATTGAATAAAGTCCTTTTGTAATATACTAGTCAACAAAAACGATACACGACTTTGGAATAAAATTGATCAAGAAGTTTTAAATATAAAACAAAATGAGATACACTATTTTAAAAAGCTTTCATTTGCAATGTATGCACATATAATAATGAATATCAAAACTTGTCGGAAAGTAACTAAATTCCGTGTAAACGATCATAGGGTGCAAATTACTTTTGCGGAAAGTTTGATAAAAAATCAACACACAATTTTCTAAGTACTAAACGATTTTTCAAATTTGTTGAAAAAATATTCAATATGCTAATCAAATTATGTTCATGTTGTAACTAATGAGTTGAAATATTTTTTTTTTAATTTTTGGTGAAAAAAAAGTGTTTTTTGAAATCTCAAAAAATGCAAAAATAAAAAATAATATGTTTTCGCCTCAAATCAATGCTTTAGGTACCAGTCTTGTATTACAAATCCAGTTTCCGGTGCAAGTGAAAACATGGAGGGAAACAAAATAGTGCATTTTTTTCTGAATTTTTATCTGAACGCAATTTTTTCTGTTTGATTATAGGTTTATGCTGAATTGAAACATATATATAGACTTAAAAAAAAATCTTGCATCTTTTGGGGATATCAATCCAGGAAAGTGGCTGTATATCATGTTTACTGGCAGTGGTGCGGCCTGGTAAAAATAGCAAACAGAAAGTAGAAAAAAAATGTTTTGACTTCAGGATTGCGTAACGTTTTATTCTTCGTGGCAAGACCCCCTTTTTTCGATTCAATCACAATTTCACATTAGAACATACATGATATGAACATGTAACTTTTTTCTATGTAGCATTTTTTATTTTTTTACTTTCAAAGATCAGCTATTTTTCATGTAAGCCTATGGAGCAGTCAATTACAAGACTGCAACCTTTAGATATGAAAACAACACACTGTAAATTTGGAACCTTTCGGTTTAGTTTTAAGATTGTTAAAGTTTTTTGAATTTCACTTTATACATACTGTCTATGGTAAACCATTTGGTAATGTACTCATTTTAACGATTTCTTGTGGGGCCGATTTTTGCTTTACAAATAAACAATGAAACTGTTTGATTTTTAAAAAGAATTGATGGCAAACATTGTCTCTATCTTTACATGAGAGGTTGGCATCATTAGTTTGAACCACTGTTTTTAAAATTGTCTTTTTATGAAGATTTTGTCAAAAAAAACCTACCAAATCACGCCATGAAAGCAAAATATATAATTTTTTAAACGAATATATATATTGCCAAGGTATTTAGGTAATACTACCTTCAATATTGCTCCTATCAACGGAAAACTTTATCTTTAATTTGAAAAAAAGTTGTGTATCGTTTCTTTTATTGACTGGTATATTATGCTGTAAACCATTTTCCCAATTAATCTTGTAATCAGTGTTCTTTAATGAATAACATTTTAGAAAGGTAATAATTAGCATTCTTCAACATGTTAAAGGAATAACATGAGATGTAAAACTTTTTTTTATACTTTTGATCCTATCATAGTCCACAATGTACAAATGAATGTAATCATCCAAAACATTTTTCTTAAATACTGAAGAAAGAAAGAAATAACGCATAGCTCGGTTGTATTTTTCTAATGCAAATTATATATTTTACAAGATAAGATGAAACGGTCAATTGCATTTTCAAAATTTCACAGAAAAGTTTTAAACTTTAAATGCCCGTTTTCTTGATTTGACTCTCTGCCATACAAGTTTTGGACTCTCTTAAACTGCATATGATTTTTTACGACACAAAATTTGTGACGTGCTACACAATGCTTAAACGCTGACATGCCATACATGAACCATGCTATATGTAAAGCTAATTTTATTAAGGATGTATTCTTCGGACGTTTCAGTCTCGTTGAAATCTCGTTTTGGAATTATTTCCAAAACATGTGATACAAGTGGAAAATATCAATGAAATCTAAAAATATTGTAATAAAACAGAACTCTGTGAAAAAAATGTGTATTTACAATGAATAGTTTTTGAGTAATCCACTTTTCAAATTTTACGACCAGTATTATAAGTCAGTATTTTCAGCCAAACTTTTGAGAAAATGGGTACAAAAAAATGATTTTACAAGAATCATGTACATCCTATATCATTTTTGTCTTTTCAAATTTCTTATATATGTATTTTTTTAAACATTTATAATCTGATGTACAGTAGTTGTCGTTTGTTTATGTACTGTTTACGTGTTTCTCGTTTTTTATATAGATTAAACCGTTGGTTTTCCGGTTTGAATGATTTTACACTAGTAATTGGGCCCTTTATAGCTTGTTGTTCGGTGTGAGCCATGACTCCGTGTTGAAGGCCGTTCATTGACCTAAAATGGTTAACTTTTATATTTTTTTATTTGGATGGAGAGTTGTCTCATTGGCACTCACACTACCTCTTCCTACCAATAGTTTTTTTAAGTAAAATTCATTCATATTTGTCCACTTTATCTTTATAAAAAATATGAAAAAAAATTTAATTATGGATAACTGTGATCTTTTTTTACTATAAGAACCAAAAATAAGTAACAATCGATAGCTGTATTTGGCAAAACGTTTAGGAATTTTGGTCCTCAATGCTCTTCAACTTCGTACTTTATTTGACATTTTAACTTTTTTGAATTCGAGTGTTACTGATGAGTTTTTTGTAGACGAAACGCGCGTCTGGCGTATATGCTAAACTTAGTCCTTGTATCTATGATTAGTTTATGTACGCAAACAATTATTATCCGCGAGAAACAGATAAGTTAATAGCAAAACAATCATCAATGAAAATATAAAATTGAGAATGGAAATGGGGAATGTCTCTAAGGGACAACAACCCGACCATAGAAAAAACAACAGCAGATGGTCACTAACAGGTCTTCAATGTAGCGACATATTCCCGCACCCAGAGTCGTCCTTCAGCTGACTACTTATATCATTAATTACTTCCAACATTTCTTTTTTTTCCAGGTACATATCTTTTATTACACATCTGCTGTTTTAAAAATTTACTCGGATTACAGCGTTAGCCCGAGTATCCCTGTTATTAGTTACTGAATTTACAGGGAAAAGTTCAGTAAAGTATACTAAATTATTAAAGTGTTAATTATATAACATATACATTCTTTTAAATACAGTGTATACATATTAAGAATATTAAATGACTGAATAAATAGTCAACGATCAATCTTACAGGGCGATGGATCATGTAATATGATTCTGTACACTACTAAATATAATATATAACAAGTCAAAAAGGGTACAACATCACCATTAAATAACTATAAAATACACAAATATTAGATATTTCGGATAACAGATATCCTTCTTCGGTAATTGCACAATGACAAATGAATCATGTCAATTCAAATTGAGACTCTATCAAAATCTTGATTTATACAATTTAAGCGAACGCTGGAACAATTTTAAAATTTCCAAACACACCGTAAAATTGTTCCAGCGTTCGCTTAAATTGTATAAATCAAGATTTTGATAGAGTCTCAATTTGAATTGACATGATTCATTTGTCATTGTGCAATTACCGAAAAAGGATATCTGTTATCCGAAATATCTAATATTTGTGTATTTTATAGTTATTTAATGGTGATGTTGTACCCTTTTTGACTTGTTACATATTAAGAATATGATTCCATCGTATAAATCACGTGTTTACGGAACATCAGTTTGCCTTCCAATTTTGTATTCATTTTCCCATGTTTATAATCGATGCACATTTATTTGTACTTGACCTTTTGTGCTGGATTAGTTACAAATCATTGTTCGAAAGCTAGTGCAAAAGAAACCACATGTTTGTTTTGAAAATAAATTGTTGGGTTAGATAAAACTTGTTTGGTAAGTTTTATATACTATTTGTTAGCAATATTGTCATAGAAACAAAATAAATGTATCAAGAGTGAATAAGATTAACGGTATCTGGAAATATAATAGAAAGAATAAAGATTTTAACATGTGATTTGATACCAACATACACACAATTACTTCAGGATATTTGGTGTAAAACAAATCAGTGTTGAATTATAACAATTTTAGTTTTTAAAAAGTATAATAAATAAAGTGTCTTGTTTTGTTTGTTTATACATACAAAAAATGAAAAACCAACAGCTACAACATTCATGTATAATATAAAGTCTAGCATAGCAATTCATTTTAACACAACATACATGTACAATATAAAGTCTAGCATAGCTATTAATTTTCACACATCATACATTTCAATTACTTATATTTTTGAATATTTTTAAGGATCTTACTTATTGTTTTATTTCTATACTCCATTGGATAATATCTGTATCTATATTCTTGTTTAAAAATTTCACAAACATTAACTTGATTTATCTTATTACTTGAAATACAATTGCATTTGTTTAGAGTGAATAAGATGACTGTCAAGAGATAATTAATATCATTTAATGAGTCCTCTTCTATTTTATATCCTACTACTGAGTGTTTTAAAGTAACTATATGCTCACCAATATGAAGCTTATTTAATAGAATACTAATTGTATCCAAAAAAACTTTAAATTAAGTACATTCCATGAAATTGTGTTGAAAAGTATCTGGTACCCCACACACTGAACACAAATTGGTGTTCTTAATTTTCCATGTGAAAAGATGTGGTACAGGTAATATTTAATGTAATAATTTCCATCGAATCATTTTTAATTTATTGTCTTCTAAATTATTGAAAATAAAATTTAATGTGGATTTAATATTTGGTTGAATTTAAACTATATTTAGTTATTTCCGCCATTAAGTAAACCCTATAGGAATATCTTTACTAACATCTGATAGGATTACATATTTATCTTTATTAATATTTTTTTTGTAAATCATATATAATTGCACCTTGTTTTAAAGATAGTTGTTTTTACACTTAACAATAGTTTTTGATGAGTTCTGTTTTTGTAATATATCTTTACAATGATTTGGCATACTCTTTCTTATTTGTATTATTTCAGCAATCCAATTTCTTTTACATTTTAACTTTTTCTTTAGATATTCTACCTTTGTCATCAATTCTGTCATTTACATAGATTATGTTGTCTTTTATCCAATGAATAAAAACTAAAGTGTGCCCATTTAACTTTATGTATTTGTAACCCCATATAATTTGTTGTCTGATGGTTCCAAAGTTTTCGGGTTTATTAGTTTGACAACCACCATATTTTACCCTAGATTTAAGTATTTCAAAGTAAAAATTAGAGATTTTGTTGGTTTTTTTTTTTATTAATGGATTTTAAATTATCCAGATTCATGTGTAATATTAAAAAAATGATCCGTATTGATTATCAAAAGTTAAATGTGGGAATAATTTCCCAATTTGAGTGTTCACCTTCTATTTATTTTTCAGTTTCATTTTTTTTTGGAGTATAAAAATTTCACCTAATATCTGAAATGTTTTCTGTATTAACAGGTTATATGAAAAGCATAGAAAGTCAATAAGACAATATTTTTGGCAAACACAGTTACCATTAAACAAACAAAAAATATTGAGGCATTTCCTCAAAAGGATCCCAAAAAGTCTGCTTTACTACGGAATATATAATTTTAGCAATCAGGTTTTGACTATAATTAAAGTTACCTTTTGGCCGTTTACATCTTCCTGTGCCTCGGTATTTGTACGTCCATCATTCCACCTTCTCTCTGCCTTTTCCAGCATGGCAATGTTCGAACAAATTAAAAGATTGTCCAGATTTTCAAAATAGACGCTTTAGGATTTTAAGGAGTAAAAACATGACCGTATATTTTTTGCTAGATTCATCAATGCCATATTTGTTATTGCGTAAACTGCAGAAGACGTTGAAAGACAGTTTTACGTCCTGTTCTTTTTTTATATTGGTCCGTTATAGTTCTAAATTATAAAATGATGACTAAAACTATGGGTAATGTCGGTGCTATCTTGATTGGTTGTCAAATTAAGAAAACGTGAAATAGACATGTTATTGTTGTGATGAGTTTTTATTATTTAACCAGTAATCGCAAATGGTTTGTATATATCCAACTGTTAAACAGCTTATGAAGGAATGTGGTCAGGATAGGTGACGAAGCCCTATATCATCTTTGATTTTTTATTGTTTTCCATTAAAGCAAAGTATTCACTTGTTTCAGCATGTTTAACATGTTTTATTTCAAACTTCAAAATACGTTTTCGAATAATTACAAATGCCTATTTTCACTGATTATGAACGAGTTTTGATTTGTCAGTGTTAAGGGCATACGATACAGTTTTGATCCTGTATTTACAGTTTGATGAAAATTTCCATGAAGGCTAATTTTTGCCTGATTAAATCAAATTAGTAATAAAAAATATACCTTCATTGAGTTAAATGAGGTCGAAATTTTGTATATTTCCTCAAAATTCAGATTTGTGGTCGTATTTTTTGCTTTCGAAAGAAAAACATGACTTTTTTGTTTTAAAAGATAAACGCAAATTGTTTTTTGTTAAATAATTTTTCATTTCTGTTTTTTATAAGTATCCTAAAAATAAGTGCATTTTTTTTTTCAAAAATAATTCATTTTTGTCAAATGGTCATGAATTTTTTTGCTGTATATTTATAAAAATTATTTTATTAAAATAATTGCACTATTTACAGTTTTATAAAATTTGGTCCACATTATCTCTCTGCAAAATGAAACAAAATGTCGTTTTGAAAAATAGGGGTCCATGCTCTCGTTTTCAAATTAAATCAGTTTGAATGATAAAAATCAGTCGAAGTCGAAAAATGCATCATTTCCCGATATGTCACAGTCTGACGTCGCGAAAAAAACATTTTACGTTAGCAACGTCATTACCTCCCCTGTAACTGTATCGTATGCCCTTAATGATGCATACATTAACTCGAATCCTTTTCTAATTACTAGTAGTCTTTTAAGTGTACCTGCACTGTTATCTAGACGTTGGTGTTCAGTTTGACATGTAATTAAGATGTAGTATAAAGCAGCACTTAGTAATGTATTTATGATGGCTTTTTTACACCAGTCGTAAAAGTCAAATGACAAATGTGTACATCTTGGATAATATATTGGCTCTCAATAATGACGACTTCAGTATGTATACTAAAGAAATTTATCCTGTTGAACTTACTTTAAATAAAGATTATAGTGACAATGACCACTGCCCTTTTCTCGATCTTGATATCTATATCATAAACGGGAAGCTTACTACAAAAATTCATGATGGAAGAGATGATTTTTTCTTTTCCTATCATCCATTTTTAGATGGTGACGTTCCCTTGTCACTATCTTATGGTGTTTATATATCTCAACTTTTACGCTTCTCTCGTTTACGTACTAACGAATTATATTTCAGCGAAATAAATTCATGTATTACAGAAAAAATTATTACACCAGAGTGTTCGGTATCACAAACTAGTCAAAACATTTACTAAATCTTATCATCGGTATAAGGAAATAATTCGCAAATATAACTGAAGATGCGGACTTCTTATACGTTCAGGTTTATCACATCCAATCTTTTATGGTAATAGTCTTTACAAAACAAAACAATGTCAGTACTCTAAAAAGCTTACAAAACCTTTAAAAACAACCTTTTTAAGGAACATAGTTACGATACTGTTGTAAAGTCATTTAAGATTGCATATGTTGGTTTTCATATTGATTCACTTATAGGGTCTTTGCATCCGAACTAAACACATTTATTTAAAAGAAAAACAGTTGTTGGCATGACACGGATTATGTTCTTCTCATATATTTTATAATAGTATGATACTAAACCCCTAACGGGAGGGATTGTGCCTGATATTCATATGATGAAGACATAATATTTCAATCAGTTTAATTGAGCTCGGGAGCTGGCATATCAGTTAACTGCTAGTAGTCTGTTATTATTTATGTATCATTGTCACTATCACATCGGAGTCAGCCTTCTCTTGAACTGAATTGTAATGTGCGTATTGTTAGGCGTTTACTTTTCTACATTGGCTAGAGGTATAGGAGAGGGTTGCGATCTCATAAACATGTTTAACCCTGCCGCAGTTTTGCGCCTGTCCCGCGACCGGAGTTTCTGTCCTTTGTTAGTTTTGTATGAATTTTAATTTTAGTTTATTGTGTATAATTCGGAGTTTTGTATGACGTCCATTATCACTGTACTAGTATACATATTTTAAAGGGGCCAGCTGAAGGAGGTCTCGTGTGCGTCAGTTTCTCGCTTCATTGAAGACCCATTGGTAGTCTTCGGCTTTTGTCTGCTCTATGGTCGGGTTGTTGTCGCATTGACACATTACCCATTTCCTTCTTCAATTTTATCTTGTAATATTGAGTGCATTCGACTGTACACTAAACACACACAGACGATATTGCTGCTTGAACTGAAATACATTCAGAAGCATTCCATATTCATGAATTACAGTTTCAATTATATTTTTATGTTTAACAAATATTTTAGACCTCATAATTACACATTTGCAACAGTGGAAGCAAGAGGACGAAGACAATTTTGTAGAAACAACAGCTATCAAGCATGTATATGGCTGTCTTCTGGAGAATAAGTGTGTGTCTGTAGTGGGGCCGCCAGGGATTGGAAAGACTTTTTTAGTTCGACACCTGGCTTTACAAATGAAGAATAATGGTTTCAATGTTATAATTGCTAAAACCCCAAAGGACATTAAACAAAGCTACAAGCGGAATATGAAATTGCTCTTTGTCGTGGATGATATGTGTGGAAATTTTACAGCAAATACAGAAAGACTGGACAAATGGAAGAGGTCAATGACAGATTTGACAGCCATCCTAGATAAGGATTCGTGTAAGTTAATATTTACATGCCGAGAACAAGTATTTCGAGACGAAGGTTTTCAACACTCAGACATGGCAATTTTTCATACTTGTGAATGTAAAGAAGGTAAGTACAAAATCAGTGCTCTGCTATTCCTAATTATATGCAACAATCACGTAAAGAAAACATATTTAGCAGGTAAGAATAAAAAAGTCAATAAAATTTTAGATGATATTCGTTCTGAGTGTGGGATTAATGAAGGATTAACGGGTAAGTTTTTGATGAAAGAACTTAATGCATTGACAGGAACATTTCTATCTGATGGGCATAGTTTCTATCATACCATACACGACAAGTTGTTTGATTTTTTGGCCTTCTATTTCGGAACAAAGAACGACGTTACATGTACAGATTTCACTGGATTATTGATCAAACGAGCGGATTATAACTTCGTAAGGGATAGATGTGTGATCATAGAACATGGTCAATCACAAGTCACAAACAGTAAAGAGTATTCAATTACCATCCAAGATGAGTATATACCTCTGTATATTAAAAGGATATTTAGTGAGATGACACAATCTGATCGTACTAATAGCTATCTTGATAATAGAAATAGTGACAACGAATTATTTCAAGATAATTTATCTGCCTTTTTGAATCAGCTCAACAAAGAAAAACTATCAACTCTAATACAAACCGCCAGCAGTGATTTTGTCTGCAGTATGTTTGTTATGAATGTAAGTGACATTACTTCATTCTGTAAACATCAAAATAATAAAACTGAACATTATGGAATAATACTAGGCCATGATCACTTACAGGAATACATTAAAAGGCTATTTCGTGAAATGACTAAATCTGATAACGTTTATTCTTACATGCACAGATGTAGATGTTGTAGGAACGACGCATTTCGAAACGCATTAATTATCTATATATCAAATATTTCCTCGACCGAAAGTATAGATCTAATTCAGGTTGCAAGTACAGATTTTGTTCGGGAAATGTTTGTATTGAACGTAGAAGATATACATAAGAGTAGCAAATACATCTGCCGGCGTTATGGTGTAGAAGTATCTGGGGGTCTCATACAGTTCTACATTAAAAGGGTCTTTAATGACATGACACAATGTTCTAACGTTCAGCGTTACATCGAAACATGCAGATGTAGTAAAAACAAAGACTTTAAAAAAGCATTACAAAACTTCATGTCTCATCTTTCCATAACTAGAGTTAAAGAACTCATTAGAAATGCAAGTTCAAGTTTTGTACAGACTATGTGTGTAATGTCAGTAGAAGATATCAAGCCAAAAAATAGGAAGATGTACATGCGTTATGGAATAATTTTAACTACTGATATTTTAAAGGACTATGTAGAAAGGGTGTTTAATGACATGACAAGTTCTGATGACGTGAATAAACACATAAAGTGTAACAGAAATCGAAGAAATGCAACGTTCCATGCCGAATTACTTCACCACATGATAACGCTGGACTGGACAAAGATTGAGCATTTACTTGAAACAGCAAGCCAAGATTTTATATATCAGCTATGTGTCATGGGGATAGACGATATAAATGAAACCAGTTATTGGGAATGTGAACGTTATGGTGTTATTATACCCGATGATTACATCCAGTTGTACATAGATCGATGGTTTTATAAACTGATAAAATCGGATGACATCTTTGCGTATTTTGAAGGGAATAGGAATAGACATACAGACAAATTCAAAACAGCATTAGAAGCATATATTGCGGAACTGCAGGATGAAAACATCGAGAAATTGATTAAAACAGCAAGCTATGACTTTATTAATTCATTGTTTGTAACAACAAAAACGGATATTAGAAAAGATAGTTCCAGAGCGTTTGAACATTACGGAATCGTATTACAAGACAAATACATCGACATGTTCATGGATAAAAGTTTATATTTAATTTCGTTTAATTATCATTTTGGGTGTGTTGAGAATAAAAGGTCTTTTAAAAATGTATTTAGATGCGCAAGAAAATTTGGAATATCAAAGATAACAGAATTGATTCATGCATCAAATACAGTGGTTTTTAATCAGCTGATTAAAGTTGATATCGAGAATGAATTACAGTTAGATTCTATTGTTGAGAATGAGTTGATGATGAAAGGAATCATTTATTGTCCTGCAAGTCTTATTGATTTATATATGGATAGAATGATATCGGACTGGAGTGAAAAAAAATTAGAGTTTGTTTTTGGAAACATAAATTTGAAAACACAGTCTTTTGTAGACAGGTTTTTGGAACACTTAAACCTACTTGAATCATCAAAAATAACAGAGCTGGTATATATCAAAGATGATGAAGAAAACGCTTTTTACAAATGCTGTTACTTCGGTTTGGTTCAACTTGCAGAAGTGTGCTTTGAACAGCTTTTGTCCGAAAATCCAGAACAAGAACACACCATTTTATTTGCTTTGTTCTTATTAGTTGTTTATGATAATCACTTAGATGAGACGATTATAAATGATGATTTGATCAAAATGACTGATGATAAGTTTTCGTTCAGGAAGATGCTTCATACTCAAGAAGATATATCAGCTAAGGTAGTGAAAGAAGAACTCAATACTTCCGTACACAGTTTTGTTATAATAAAAAGAAATGGCGATCATTGTTCCATAGATGACAGAGTGTTCTCTTTCTTTGTTCTTTATTTTGCTTCAATCCGACAGATGTCGAAAGTTTTAGTAGAATACGCTGATGAAAAGTTCATGTGCAAATGGTTTTTGGTCGAGAAAGATTTCTCCGACAAACAAGATTTCCGTATTTCACTTCCTGATGAAGAATTGCTTACTTGTATCAGCAGAGTATTCACAAAAATGACAAATTCTGGGGAGTTTTTAAAATACGTTTTGCAACAAGTTAACAATAAAAACGTTAACATGGTTAATTTATTTACTGCCTTCGTCAGAAAATTAAACAAAAAGGAGATAAGAGCAATTTTTGAAAGTTCATGCATTGATTTCCTCATTAAAATATGTGTAGTAACAGCAAAGGAAACTCAAGACCATAGTGATGGTGAATCAGAACTTTACATTGTTATACCTGATGATTCTATCCCTTATTATATAAAACGGATTTTTGATCATGTAGCAAAAAGTGACTGCGTGGAAGAATGCTTACATGGCAATAGAAATAAAAGAAATCAAACGTTCCACTCTAAATTATTAACCCATTTGAATGAATTGAACAGCTATAATGTTGAAAGGTTAATTGATCAAGCCAGTAGTGATTTTATTAATAGAATGTTTGTGATTTCAGAAGATGATATAAAACCGGAAAGCTGTTGGGAATACGAACGTTATGGCATAGTTGTACCAGAAGATCTATTACAGATTTACATAAAAAGGGTCTTTAGCGAAATGAAAACATCTGTTCATGTATCAGTCAACAGGAACAGTGAGAACAAATCATTCTGTGATACCTTACATTCGTATATCAGCTCATTTTCTGAGGACATACTTACATCATGGATCAACACAGGAAATAGTAAATTTATAAGTCAAATGTTTCTGTCAACAAAGAGTTACACTTCAATAATTAGGTCACAGATATTTGAATACAATTATATGCTGGTTCCGCGGAAGTATTTTCGAATATTCAAAGAGAAATCGCAGAAGATGTTGCGATCAACTCAATATCAATGGTTTGAGAAACAGAGAAGACGTAAGAAATATAAATTTAAACACGATTCTAATGAATTCAAAATTGATACTTATGGGTTTAAAGATTCGGACAATGTCCTGATTAGAGTAAACAATGAAAAGAAAATAAAAACCGACATTTTAAAAGAGCATGTCGTCAAATATATTGATCCACTTTTTATAGGCCATACAATTGAATGTTATATTAAATCAACAAATCGCCTTATCCGGGAGAAATACATTCAAAGAATATTACAGGACTGGACTGCAGGAAACGTTCATGATGTATTTGGAAACACTAATTTAGGCAACCATTCTTTTAAAAAAGAATTTATAACCCATTTACGGAACACTGATTCAGTGACCCAAACAAGGTTAGCACTCACGAATGATAATTGTACTGGATATTCACCCTTGGCAGCCTGCTGTTATGTTGGTAATTTACAACTAGCTGAATGGTGTCTTAATACTATTTCAAAAACCAGCAACTTGGAAATATACCACCACATTGTACGTCCCTTACATTTAGCATGCATCCAAAATCATCGTGATATAGTGCATATCATACTTAACCATAACGATAAGAGAGATGGTTATCTTTTCAAACTTAGCAGTACATTTTATTTTGCTTGTAAATATGGTGACAGAGTCGTTGTTTCGCACCTTATTCAGAGAATACTTGCTGTCAATGGAGACGTTGGATCCCGTAGCGATAAAACACCATTGTTTGCCGCTTGTGAAAATGGACATTCTGAAACTGTATCTTTTTTATTGAAACAGAGAGCAGAAGAAATAGATATAAATAAAGGGAGACGTTGTGATATAGATGATAAAGAAACCCCGCTGTATATTGCTTGTAAAAAAGGGCACGCAAAGATTGTTTCTATTTTACTGAACCATGTTGCAGATGAGGTAGATGTCAACAAACATACAAATGAGGGTGAGACATCTTTATATGCAGCTTGTGAAGGTGGATTCAAAGATGTCGTGGCACTCCTACTTAAACATCAATATCTGGGATTAAATAAAAGTAGATTTGATGGGACCACCCCACTCTTTGTTGCCTGTCAAGAAGGTCATGACGAGGTGGTTTTCACTTTACTCAGTCAAAAGGGCATAGAAATAGATAAATGTATGATCTCTGGCATATCTCCTCTGTTTATAGCTTCATTATTAGGTCATACAAATATAGTTAAAATGTTATTAAACAGAAATGCCGACTTTTGCATATGTGTACGAGAAAAGGAACATGTAAAGCAACTATTCGAATCATTGCAACATTGCCACTTTTCTCCCAAACGCAGGCGGAACAAAGAGTTTGACATTAACACATACATCGCATATCTGAAAAAAATGATTAGAAGAATTGCATCAAAACACTGGAAATCACAGGAAGATGGCATAGTCGAAGATTGTGTATCCAATTTAATTTTTGGGTCATCACCCTTACACATAGGATGTGCATTAGGTCATACTGACATTGTTAAGTTACTTGTCGACAAGATTTCAGATATAAACTCTTTTAATGAAGGTGGAAGTACGCCATTGAGTTTAGCTAGTAATCAAGGTTATGCAGATATCGTAAGTTTACTTTTGGAAAAAGGAGCCAACCCTACGTTGGTGAGAAAAAAAGAAAAATCCCTGATATCTATGACCAGAAAAACAGACATCTAAACATAATTGAACCAAATTTAACGTCAAAGCACAAAACAAATGATGACTATTCCATCTATGAAAAATACTATAAATAGTTTTGTTTACTTTTATATATAAGATTACTTCTGGTGTAATTTTGT
Source organism: Mytilus edulis (assembly GCF_963676685.1). Taxonomy (NCBI): domain Eukaryota; kingdom Metazoa; phylum Mollusca; class Bivalvia; order Mytilida; family Mytilidae; genus Mytilus; species Mytilus edulis. The sequence continues at coordinate 15,159,907 of NC_092354.1, forward strand.
ATGTTATATATAAACTGGTGTAAGTTTGTATGTTATAAATAAACTGGTATAATTTTGTATGTTATATATAAATTTGTTTTACTTATTATTACTGTAAATTTTGATTTTAACATGAATTATTGAAAGCTTGAAATAAACGTTTTAGGAGTAATATGTACATAGTGTAGACGAAACGCACGTCGAACGTATTCAATTAAAGATCTGGTAATGTTAGTGTTTCTTTGAGTTGAAATATATGATAATATATTCATGACGTCAGGTAAACTCCCGGTTCTATATCGCTTGATGAGTTTTATAATATTTTTCATAAAATCTTGGTTATGTGGCTAAATTGTTTCATATTTATGTCTTTCTATAGTAATTTTCATATACATGTTGTTTACTTATATGTATCAGATTACTGCTGAAGTTATGTTGTATTTTATGAAAACATTGAATAAATAAATCAGAAAAAAAGATTAAAAAAAAAGATCAATCTATAAGTACCACCAGAAGGTTTGGTTAGAAAACTGCAACCATAAAGGTGAAAAAAAAGTTTTCGATCACTTGTTTATTAGCGTTTAAAAAAGAAAAATGTAAGGTAAGTTTTGGCAATATAATGTCTGACTAGAAAGATGGGAACTTTTACTACTACTGAAGAAAAAGGTAAAGTAACACTGTGTATTAACCACACCGGCAAAATTTGCTCGGACTCGATGGTATCTAACATCCGGCACAATGACGGAACACCAATAGACAAAAGAAAGGTAGGTTTCTCAATTTTTTTTTATTTTTATGATATCGAAGAATATATATACATATACAACTATTTTCCATTGTGAGATGCAATATTTTCTACAACCGTTCTATATTAACGGAGAAATAAGTCAAAATGCATGTCAAAAAGACGAATTGAGTGAACCTTGCCTCGAAATTGTTTAATTTCTCGTTAAATTGTTCACATTGTACGGAAAGAAAGGTACGGGAAGATAGATATTGACACGGAGATTGCAAATTTAGTTATTATGAGCATCTCAATAATTGTATTTCTGTGTATGGAACGAAAGAAAGGGGTCATGTCAAATTAAAATAAACCGGTTTCGTCAATGTTGTTACTACACAATCACCCGGTTTCGTCTATATATATCACCCGTTTTTTTTGTTTTTATTGAACAAACAATTTATGAAAAGAAACTTTGGCACGGATCTGAACATTGTCTTTCGAGAATTTAAATATATATTTATTGTAAAGTAAACTTGGCGTGTTAAAATCTATTTTAAACGGGAACTTTTGGACATAGTTAATTATGATAATACACATTTTCCTAATGAAAGGCGTATCCCTTATTTCACTTAACTTCAAACCAATTTTAAATGGAATATAAATAGTTTTTGAGATATGGCGAGACATGTTAAAAAAACCCACATTCCTGTTTCACTTACATTTTCTGTAACTCAAAAATATTTAATTTGATTTTCACTAAAAGGTTTGCAGATCGTTTGACCATTATAAGAAATAACTATGTTAAGTTTTAAGAAAATAAGATAGGCTGTCCTGAAGTTACGGTGCGACATGTTAATGCTGGAGAGACGGATAGATAGACGGACAGACGGACGGACCGAATGACTGATAGATGGAGAAACGGACGGATGGAAGGACGGACGGACAGACGGGTGTATACAATAATACGTCCTGTCAAAATTGGGACGGGCGTTTAAAAACGCAAAGAAATGAAAAAAGAACTCGTAATTAAAGGTCAATAAGTTTTATTAGGATATCGGCCAAGTCGATTTATTTGTTTATTTGTCTGCCTTATCATTTTTGCTACATACCTTTTATATATATTTGAAAAAAAATGTATAGAAATCGATAGAAAGAACTTGATATTCGGCAACTCACATAATCCGATTTCCCGGGTGTCCCTGCTTTCTCATTTCTTACAATATTTTAATTCGGTATACACTTTATAAGATAAGTGGCAAATCTAGATGACGTATAGGTTGCACGCCCCGATCCTACCTTTGGTTGCCAAAACTATATAGATTCCTGTATTTAACGATTTTGTAAAGCAAAAAATAATCAAAATATTGTTCGACTCGCAACGCTCGGCGGTATGTAAAAGTTGTTCGAATTACGTCCACTTTGAAATAAACTGAATCCGTCTGTCCGTATATATTGTCAAAATATATTGACCAACGTCAGTGTACGATCATCATAACACAACGGCGACAGTACAGACTCGTTTTGTTTAGTAATGTTAACAAAATAATTATTATTGAATTTTGTCGATGACCTGAGACTATTATACTAATTTGTACATAGCAGTATAGTTACAATAAGGGATAAAAAAAAAATATTTTAATGCATGGTAGTTGTAATCCTACATTCATTTTCTATGTCGATTATGCATGCATATACAGTTGTCTTATTATCAACGTTTATCCTTAAGAAGATTTATTTTTAACGATTGTAGATAAGATAACATACATAGAATGATTAGATTACTTATAAAGGTGTCCATCCTTTTGTGCGAGAAAATCACATATCAATTGTGAGTTTCGATTTTTAAGACCGTAAACTTTAATTTCAAGTTTAAACATGTTCAACATATTTTCCCATAACTCATATAGAAAACGCATATTTAGAGAGCTTTAATCTCAATATGCTGTTAAAAAATTTCGAAATGCAAGTAAATTAAAATATTTGTGTTCTATAAGAGTAGGAATTCAAGTTTTTCCTTATTATTTTTTTGAAACTGAGACTCATATAAACAATAAGCCGTTGTCCGGTGAACGAACTTGTTTTCCAACGACCCACAAAACTCCTTTTGACCGCTGAAGTTAAATAATCAATTATAATGTAATGCAATTATGATTTTTTTTATTTGACCAAACCGGGTTATGCATTTTGAAATCTATGACGAAACCGGGTTGTATACATTGACGAAACCGGCCAGTTCCATTTTGACATGACCCATTTATTTCGTTCCATACACAGAGATACAATTATTGAGATGCTCATAACTAAATTTGCAATCTCCGTGTCAATATCTATCTTCCCGTACCTTTCTTTCCGTACAATGTGAACAATTTAACGAGAAATTAAACAATTTCGAGGCAAGGTTCACTCAATTCGTCATTTTGACATGCATTTTGACTTATTTCTCCGTTAATATAGAACGGTTGTAGAAAATATTGCATCTCACAATAGAAAATAGTTGTATATGTATATATATTCTTCGATATCATAAAAAAAATAAAAAAAATTGAGAAACCTACCTTTTTTTTATCTATTGGTGTTCCGTCATTGTGCCGGATGTTAGATACCATTGAGTCCGAGCAAATTTTGCCGGTGTGGTTTAGACACAGTGAGTAAGCAATAGTTAAAGGTAAAACAATATTTTCCAAGCAGATCGATGATGTATTTCTATCTTGACTTCTAATCAAGGTATATGTGTTCTGCATCGTCTTGTCACGAAGAAAATTGGCATTAAGTCCTAGCGAAAAACAATTTTATTAATGTAATAGAACAAAAGCTCCATCCAGATTATTTAAATTAAATATTCAGAAAAAAATAACATTTTGAACAATATGTTTTATTAAAAACAAAAAAAATATCAATTTCTTAATTAGAGGTAAAATTGAGTTGTTTATTTTATGACGAATGCAAAATTAGGAGCTTGTAAATGTCCAATGCGAATATCTACAAATTAAAACAGCTGTGATATTTTTTGTCAGTTTTGAACCTTTTGTTTTGTTCAAACATATTGCGTTGTAATTTCGATCTCCAAATATAAGAAAAGATTGTTGAATTATCTGAAAAAAACTGTATTTATATTGTTTGCAAAAGCATCTTCAACAGATATGTATAAGGGAGCACATAGACTGACGTTTTTCTTTATATTCATGCACTTATTGGCTTTGTTTTCTGTAGGCTATTTATTCAGAAAAAAAATATTCAATGTTCATATGATATATATATGTATTTCTTTTTTTTTTTACATAATGTAATTTAAAATGTACATGTATTATTGTTAATGATATGTTATATCTTTGTTTGGTCCTTTCAAATGTTACAAAATATATGCAAGGTTTTAATTCTCGTTATTAATAATTGTATTTAAGATTTAATTTGCTTTGAAATTTTTATAGATAGTTAGTTTAATTTATGATTATATTTGTTAGCGGCAATAAATAAATTAGACGTTTAGCTAAAATCCTTGGCAATACTATAACACTTAGGCATTAAGGTAGATCATAGGTATACATTTCTTAAGATAGAATTTTATTATACATTGCCACAATGAAGGTTTTACTGTGCTTTTTTTTCAAAAAGGTAATGCCCAGTATGGGTCATCGTGCTTTTTCCGAGATATGAATCGGTAAAAATTGCCTTAATTTGATTAGATTGTTCATAAAAAAAACCGCATGTGTGTGTATAACAAAAAATATACGCGATAGAATACTATCAGTCAAGTATATAATTTTTACGAAAAGAGCGATCTCCCCTTAAACTGCTTATTTGAATGATTTGATTCGAAAAACATAAAATTTGATATTTGTTTAAACATTATGAACCAAGTTTTCTTTTTATAAATATAAAATCTAACCAATGAATTGCAAATTTGTCTCCAAATTTGAAGATATGGGCAAATAACTAGACCGATATTCTACTGGGATTGTACAATCCAAGATGGAGGTATACTATGAATCTACCTTACGTCTTTTGCCTAAATAGTGTAAGGCATTATTCTCAAATCCAATGATTTAAACTTACATTAGGTCTTGAAAATTATGTCCAGGCATTATAAATGCCTAAAAGGAAAATTGGTCAAAATAAAACATTTTTTTTTTCAAAGTTAAAGTAAATTCTGTACATAGTAAATTTACAAAAGAATTGACGTTTAAATGCCAATTACATGAAATAAAATCATACGTAAAATATTGATGTTAAAACTCATTGAATAAACCTATTAAAATGTATGGAAACTTGTTGGATAGTTGTCTCATTGGCAATCATACTACACTAAATATTCATTTTCTTTTTCATATATAATTAATGATCAGATTTCAGATCGTTATATAACAACAACAAAGTAATTTCAAATGTTTAAACAAATTACCAGATCGAAGCTTTCTTTTAAATCAAGCGATAATATTTCGGACTAAACTATTCATTGCTATTGTTATCTATACTTTTGACGTACATGGTATCTGATAACTTGAAGGAATGCTTAACGTTTTGTCATTTTGACCTACAGAGTTATCGTCCTCTTCAACATTTGTCAAATAATCAACACTTGTTAAAAGTGTCAGTTAGATAGGTCACAAACTGTTATACTTCTTTGATTACACCATTTGTATTGTTTTGGTGCATTTTGAGCCATCAATGTTTTATAAAAATATTAAATGTTAGTTTTTTTTTAGTTTATTATATAGGCACTAAGCCATGCTCTTAAATGTGGATTTTTGTATGAGAAAAACAATATTATTATGCATGTATGTCGTCAGAAATATAAGCATGATAAGTGACACTTGAACGAAAAGGTATTTTTATCCAAATGAAGATTTGTTATGATGTTAAAATTCAGAAATGTTTAGTCATTGCACTTGAAATTCGTTATGTGTTGCAAGTCTGCCAAACTATAATTAATTAAATAATGTGATGCTGAATTGTTCTTTTTTGTTCATATAACTCACTACAGCTTTGGTGGTCATGTTATTTCAACCTTCTCATGACAGACAACATAACCCAGCCTCCTCAAGTTTAATTGCGTGTAATGATTCGAAGATATACTGAAAGTTATTTTGAAAGTGTAGCGTGTCCAGATTAGTAGAAGTACAAAATAAATGGTCAATCCATATGCCTGCATGGTTGTCTAGCTAGTAGTTGTGTCCAATTAGTGCCTATTCCAATTGTATGAGTGGTAGGACGAATTATACCTTAGCTGCAATGAATGTATGCATGAACGTATTTGGTTTTTTTTAATATTTCATGTTATTGTTGATTATGTTTGATATAATCAATAATATAAATTGTAGTCAACGCATACTATTCTTAATTATTTGATTGCATTCTTTATAATACTCCTTGTCGCTATTTAGTCCAATCCGAGAAACCCGTCACTTAGAGAACTTCCTTTTTGGGTCAGGCATCGCAAAAACAAACGGTCATCAGAATTGAAGACAAATTTAAGAAAGTGAACATTTAATGATTTTGATACATCGTGACCCATTTCTGTGAAACACAACTAAGTCATGAAATTAGTTTTCAAGTGTTTACGATGGGATAAAGATGTTTCTTCAAAAAAACAATTCTATTTTATTTATATTCAAATAGTCTTATGAATAATACATTGTGGAAACAGGGTCTAGATAGCTTCGTCTGGATTGTGACGTCATTTAAAAGTTGTGTAGTTTCCGGATTGGAATACATAACGATTAAGTGTATGTTTATTCACTATTGTCTATAAATATCATTTAAAATGATGGCTCTTGCATATGTATTATTGATTTATGTTTTGTCATGATTATATGTTATAATAATTAACGTTGATCTTGATTAAATAAAAATAAACTGCTTCTTTAAGTGTTACTTTATTTCTCTTTAAATATAATAAGAAGATGTGGTATGACTTCCAATGAGACAAGTATCAACCAGCCACTAAATGATGTAGATGTAAGCAATTAATTGTAAGTTCATCAGCAATAAGCAAGTCCAGTTCTTCCTCGTCTTTCGATTCGAAAAATGAAATAGAGATGTAGTATGATTGCCAATGACACAACTGTCCAACATAGTCCAAATCCGAAGCAGGTTTAAGCAACTTATGGTCATCATTAGGCCTTCAACAATTATCAAAATCCAGTGTAATTACAACTTGCAAGTTATTTTGAAGTTGACAGACATTTAGTTTTGATCATCTAGGTACTCGCCGTCAATACTTTTTTTCTTAGTTTTGTGTGCCAAAGTGGTAATTGGACTATATTCAGTTTATAACTGCACTTTCCATCAAATGATGGATTAAATCAATATGACAAGTAACTGATAATAGAAATAACTTCATAATAAAGACAGTTCTTTAAATTGGTAAACCTTCATCAGAAAAGGGGGAAAACTAAATTTGAAGAGAAAAAAATTATCCAAACATTTATTAAAGATGTTCAAACTAAATCGAAGATAACATTGTAAATGGAAGTCTGGAATATGTCTTAGAGACAACAACCCGACAAAAGAGCAGAAAACAGCTGAAAGCCATCAATTAGTTTTCAGCACATCGAGAAAATCTCACAACCACAGGCGGGCTTCAACTGGCATATATATAAAATGTGTACTGGTTCAATCTTTACAAAGCATAAAAATGTCGGCATTCACCTCAGAAGGTAACCAAACCTGTAAACAGACTTATTCGGATATGATATAGTTATGATATTGTTGTCAAGTCATTAAGGATTGCATATTTTGGTATTATTATTAGTGATTCACTCATAGGGTCATTGCATCGGAAATCAACTCTTTAATTATAAAAGCAGTTGTTGGCATGCTACGGGTTACGTTCTTCTCATATATTATATGATGGTATGGTGCAGTTACTAAACCCCTAACGGGAGAGATTGTTCTTCATTTTCATATCCTCTCAATTCTGTACTACGAGTACTTAATGTGGGTTTTTTAGGGTTGTTGTTAGAGAAGATGGATTGACATATACCCTGCCACGTTCTGTCTGTGTTATGATTGGTGTTTTTCTTTCAACAATCTGATGAGTTCAGCCTTTTACATCTGATTTTTATATGTCGTGCTGTACCACCTATTCAAGGTTAGGAGATAGTAAAGCGCCCAAAAGCACACATTCTGAATGTGCTTGTCCCAAGTCATGAAGTCATGAACCTGTATTTAAGGATGTACTTAGGGGACGACCATTTGATATTCTGGGGAGGGGGGTCAGGAGGATTTTGAAAATAAATAACTCACCCTTGATAATCACAAAAATAAATGGTTTGTTCTGTGGTAGTTTGGAAATGAATTACCTGACTTGCAATGTATAGAAAATAAATAACTCAGCCGGTCTAATCGAAAGTATGAGATGGCACCAGATTCTTCATAAATTCATCTTTTTTCCCCAAAAAAATCGGGAACACTTCCAAAATGTTTTAATAACAAAAGTATAAATATTATTTAAATATACTTGAAATGTCTGAAAATTGGTTTTATTTAACTTGAGGTACATGTATATTGTTTCAGGAAACCTTACCTCACTTTTATTTTAACAGGGCCGTAACTGCATGTAGGAAATTTCAAAACCAAACGCTTGTCTCCATATCAAATAGGCCCTGATTTTTCGGGACCAATGTTTCTTATTTATTTGTCTTTTGTTCATTGATTGCCCTTCTGTATTCTGTTAGTGTTGCATTCTTTTTGTAATCTAGTAATTTTGTTATAAAGTTGATCATGAGTTTAAAAAAAAAAACAGCAGCCACAGACTTAAATGTAAATTCCATTTTTGCTTTAGCATGCACATTGGTCTTTTAATGTTGTCCCTAGAAACTTCAGTCTTACACTGAATTTATACATTTTGCTTTGAGACCAAAATATTGTCAAAAAATTATTAAAACAAAATTTCATTTTCAGATTATGAAAGGGTCTTCGGAACACCCAGAAAGCATGATTTTGCATCATTTGTACTATAGCTTCTTGGGTCTTCAGTGGCTCCAAAACCCTTCAAAATTTGTTTTGCCTCTCTCCCATCGGCGTAGTATGTTTGCCAATACATTTAAAGCGCCTAGTTATAACTAAACTTTAATACTATGTATGTATGCAATACATGTATATGTAGTTCGGAATTTAAAAGAATCATTTCTGCAGAGGGGGGAGGGGGGTCAATCTAATTAAATGGTACATAATGACTTAACTATACTATATGTATTATTCATCATATATATTTAGTAGTAAATTCAGTAGTTTTGCATATTTGATAAAAAGCCTGCTGTTTAATCCATATCGCGCAACTTTGATGCGCACCCTTTATCGCATACCCTTTATCACACCCCTACTTTTTTTTTTCTTTTACATAAAGTCAGTTTTATAAATCTGGGAAATTGACTTCATCACACACTGAATTGGCTAAGAAAGGTACTAAAGTTTTGTTTTCTATTTTTAAGTATCTTTCTCCTTTAGAAAATGTGTCTATAAAACTATACAAAAAATTGTTTAAATCACTAGTTAAACCTATTCTCATGTATAACTCTGAAATTTGGTATATGGATTTTTATGAAAAAATAATAAGAGCTGAAAGACGAGCACAAATTAAAGACATGAGTAAATTTGATATTCTAGCAATGATTGATAGTAGCCAAGTGGAGAAGACACATTTAAAATTTTGCAAATATGTACTGGGGCTTAGTAAACAATCTGTCAATATAGCTGCAAGAGCAGAACTAGCTCAGTATCCCATAGATGTCTTTATTAAAGTACAATCATTGAAGTACTTAGCAAGAATTTCTAGTGATGAAAATAACCCTTTATTATATGATGCTTTCTGTTTATCTAAATGGCTTAGCACTAACGGTATATTTTCATGGTTCTCATATGTAGAAAATATAGCCAATGTAAATAAATTAGACATAAATAAAATACAGGATATAAACTATAAACAAGAGAAGAGTTCATTCTCAAAAAATATTAAAAAAGAACTAAAAGATAGCTTTGAAAATATTTTCTTTGAAAAATTAAAATTAACTAATGAAACCAGTAAAATATTCTTGTACAGTAAAATAAAAACAAAATATGAAATAGACAAATACATTTCTAAAAATAGTTTTGAATATTATGCAGCTTACTGTTCCGTTCATTAAAAAGTCATTTGCACTGAGGGGAGTGGACACAACGCCTGCATAAATATTACTGTTTTATCATTTATATATGATGTTTAATATGTTCATTTTTCCATTGTGTATATTGTATTGTATTGTTTGTATATGCCTTCAACCCCCAGGGGTATAAATGTGCATTTCATGAATAAATAAATGAATAAATTAAAAAAAAAATTGCTAAAGAAAAATTTTCCTCAAAATAGGTCAATTTTTTGAATGACGTCATTGTTTGGTATGTGACGTCACGAACGTCAAGTTTTCATATTTTTTGGCACACTAAATGCAACTATAAAAAATACAAAACACACAAATAAATACAATAATAAACAAAATATTTTTAAAACAACAGCACGCAAATTGTAAGGTAACCCAGGTGCTTCGAATAAGTAATTGAGAGGTTATTTTTAGGCCTTTGAAACAAGACAAAAGTAGAACTGAAGGTAACACAGTGCTATGGATCAGAAAACAGGGTTGAGTTCAATATCGTAGCAGCTACGTAGTGCTTCGTAGATTTTGACTATTGAACGTGTAGCTATAGACTAGCTGCTACAAAGATATTAATAGCGGCTACGTAGCTGCTACGATATTGAAATCAACCCGGTTCATATAATATAATACTCTTCTGTTGAAATATATGATAAAGGGTATAATACATGGCAAAATCCGTATCACATGCGTATCACCCTCGACCAATATCATCCCTCGGGTCTAAAGGCCCTTAGGCTGATATTGATGTCTCGGGATGATACGACATATGATACGGATTTTGCCATGTATTATTCTCTATTTATAATAAACAAATCATTTAGAAATTGAATGTTTTCGAATATCAAAAATATATTTGTGAAAATGAATAATCAGTCCCTTGCTTTAATGATAATGAAAAATCTTGCTTCAATAGTGCAGAAAATGAATAATCTGTCCTCTTAGTTTACAAAAATAAATAACCGATCAAAAACAAATATTTTACCTTGTATTGTATGGAAAAACACCAAGGAGTCAGAACATTTGCCACGAATTCCAAAACCTCACCCAAGTACATCCTTAAGTGGTTGTTATGGAACGCCGGAACTGTCTTATAGTGTAAATAGTTAACGTGCTTTGTCGCTTAGCCTTTACGTCCTGTCATATCTTCTTTATGTTATGTGCATGTCCCTTTATATCCTGACACTGAATCTCAAATGAATTATTTGTTTAGTCAAACAATAGACCACTTTCGAGTTCATCCGTCACCGGCAAAAACTCGTCAATTATGCGCGCCTTTATGACGTCATTTACCAGATAGAGGGGATCGCCTGTATCCCTGCACTATTTACGTTCATCAAGCGTCTTAGTGATCGTCGTTGTGCAGGATAAACTAGAAATAATGGTTGTTCTGTAGGTACTTAATAACAATTCCCTAATGACAGCAGTGCTGATTGTCAATTTTGAGAATTTAATTTGCTGAATAATTCGTACAATATAGAATTATAGTTTTCCAACCACTCGCTCAACATTGAAACGGAAGTGACGACGCCCCTAAACGCACAAATGACGTTTGACGGAAATGCTTCGAACTCGAAAGTTGTCTATTGTATGATATGTCATTGTTATATTTTAAACTTCGTTTTGTGCAATAGGCATTACTTATTGCTGTAAATATGCGTGCATCGGGTTTTTGATTTAGTATTGGAAATGTGATATTTTTAAATATAGACTGATGTAAAAATCCTATATGAATACTTAGCTTTTAGGGGAAATAATATTGTTTTACTTGATGAGTGTGCGTTATACACCCATGCTGTTAAAATTTTGTTCACTTTACCTGTTGAAAATTTAGACATTTACAAATATACAGAGTGACACGACTCTAGTTTCCAAGAAATGCAACCGAAAGGAACAATACAATATAAAAATGAAGATGTGGTATGAATGCCAATGTGACAACTCTTCCAAAGAGACCACATGACGCAGAAATTAAAAACGATAGGTCACTGTATGGCCTTCACAAATGAGCAAAGCCCATTCCGCACAGTCAGCTTTTAGAATGCCCCAAAATGACAAATGTAAAACAATTCAAACAAAAATAATAGCGGCCTAATTTATGTACCAAAAAAATGAACTAAGTACAAATAAGTAACACATCAACAAACGACGACCACTAAATCACAGGCTCCTGACTTGGGACCGGTACGTACATAATTTGGCGGGGTTAAACAATTTAATGGGACTATGGTGTTACTTGTTGAAAAAGGCTTAACTCATGATTTTGAAACTCATAGAAAAACATCTAAGAAAAACATAGAGTTGACGTGGCTCAGTACTTGTAAGTCCCAACAAAAAAAAGCATACATCTTCCTATATCTATGTACAGATTTGAGAGTGCTCGCAGTTATTAACAGTCGTGTATATTATTCTGAAAAACCTTCCTAAGACGTACTGTTTCCTCCGTCCCTGACAAGGCGTGTTCAGACGGGTTGGTGTCCTGATGGGGTAGGGTGGTAATCAGGTGGACCGCCCCTCTGCTCTGAAACTTTTCAAAAAACTAACAGGGATTAGGTACCATACGCTACCACCCTTTTTGTCTCTCTCGTTTTTTGCAAAAATAATGCTCGTTTCAATTTTGCATTATCTGATAAATAGACGGTTTCATTCATGGATAAGGTTTCAATTGATTCCTATTTTTTTCGCCCAAAGACTGATGAATTTAACTGATAAAAACTGATTCCTGTCGAATATACGCAACTGGTTATAATTGATACATGCAGTTATTTATTGAATACTTCTAAGATGGTTTACATATCTGCAAATGCTTAAATTTAACTTAAATTGTCATTACAGAGTTTTTGGTAGCCTGGTATTTAAAGTGTGTGAACATTTAGTCGATTTCACTTTGATATGTTTATACATGTACGGGTATACATATAAAAGTAATTTAGAGTTTCTCAGAAAGTGATCAATGCTAGGTGTCTATAGCACCATGCCCCGATCAAACTACCATATGTCATGTTATTCAACTTAATGTGACCACAACTTAATTTGGGGTAAAGTAAACTACTTATGCAAAGACTAACACTGTAGATAATACATATTGTGCGCTTTTTTTATTTTAATGTAGTGCATGTACACCCTTAAATTGGGTGGCCTGGGGTGTCTACATTCTATAATTTGGAGGATCTCATCGTAAATAACTTGTATAAGTTTCCATTTGATGTGACAATAATTCATGGGTAAATCAACTAGATAACAAATTTTGACCTGATAAAAATTAAGCACGCTAACTAGCACGGATTGAGAATTACTAGACAGAATAGAATTTAATGATGTATTAACTTGGCTTCCGACTTTCAAACTTCACATAAACGTCCATTTATTTAATTCTCTAAGAAACATTTTATTATAAAATTGTAATATAAATCGTCACCTTATTCAGTAAAAAGGAGTACCCTCAATGTTATTTTGAACATTGAGTAAGTTAATGCAAACTGTACAACGGGATTGTTTTAATTGATCTACGCATTGAATTTTTTTAACTGGGACCGAAAGAAGAGGAGGCGGCGATTTTGCGTTCTTTTACAATTTTTTTATGTGTGATTTAAGTCAAAGGATACATGTATAAAACAATAAATATCATTAAAAAATAACATGATATCTTTAGGCAATCCTGAAATGATAGATCGAATTAATTTCTTTTACAAAAAATAGGAATATTATTATGGATTATCAAGTGCCCTATTTATCATATCGCCATTTCTTCTTTTGTTAACTAAAAGAAAGATTCAAAAACAAAAAAGCGAAATAAAATAGTCACAGAAAAGATAGTATTAAAACTTTCTTTTTTTCATAACTGAAACATCCATCATATTGTACTGTCAATATTCTGCAAGTAAAAGCTGATCAGCTAATATCCGCATTTATACTGCACTCGTTCTATTTGAGCAGTCAAAATGCGTTGACTGTATATTTCTATGTCATATATAGTCCGGCAGATTGGTGCAGAAATAGAGCAAAATTGCTCACTTGATGAGGAAAGCATGAAACTTTGCATAGTAGTTCTTGGTTATATACCCTTTGATTTATTGAAAAATCCAATATGGCTGCCATTTTTAAGATGGCGGAAAAACGGTATAAATATCAAGATTGTCGTAAGGAATTCTAAATAATTTCATTCCTTAAAATGGACTTCATGTTCTTGAATTTGTTATCAATTAATTTTAAAATATAAAAAAAATAATTTGGTTATTTCTTAAACACATACATTTGCAAATATGGCTGCATAAACAAACAGAAATAGTGAAATTCTAAATGTAAATCAATATGTTACATGTTATTGTAATTGTTCTTTAAATGCTTGCAGTTTTAATGGTTGGAATAAAATAGGTTGAAACGAGTCGATTGACGTTAATTTATGTCGGTTAAATGTGGTTGAATAGTAAGTAACTCGTCTGAACTTTGAGGCAGTGCCGGTACCTTGTCTCGTGTCTCATCATTGCCACGTTTTACGTCACTTATCGCGTTTTCATCGACCGTCCCCACTACATCGTCAAATTATTCTATGTAATCAATAAGTGTACCTTTCGTCAGGCGGATAAGACGATTGCCATCATTTAAAATGGTTATGGGGCAACTATTTCCTTTTTCAACAACATACGGAACCAATTCATAACTATTCAACGAGAATGGTCCTTAAATGCACTCCTGCTCAGCACTTTTATAAGTTTTAAGGAAACTGTCATTTTTGAGTTCGGCGGAACTGTGATGGATCGTTTTATGCAAACTTGCTGAGTTGAAATCTCGTTTCCACTGTTAACAAATGCCGCATTTATCACTTTATTAATGATGGTAATTGTGAGAGTACTCAGGTTTATCACTGCGCTCATTGTGTCCAAAATATCTACCCTTAGTATAACATCATCTGTTAATGGCTCTGCACACATCCCATTGTATGTTTACTCTAGTAATGTCGAGAGTTGTTCTTTATAATCTCCCAATAACAAGCTTTTAACCTAAACCACGTAGCGTTACGTTCTCCAAATCTCCATTTTCTGCCGGATTTTTTTTCTTCATTTACTAATGTTATCATTGCAGCAGTGTCCACAATCATACTCACATTCATGTATAGTACCTCGTACTTATAAGCTTTTTTAAATGGTTCGTCTAATGACAATATCAGACGAGGCTGTGGGCCTCTGTTCGATTTTGTAATGAGGTGATGTTTCATGGCCAATAGACTCTGGAATCTTGCGTTGACCTACTGGCCCGACCCTTTGCTGTTAAAACACTCCATTGTTGGGGTTGCACTTTGATATGCTACATATCATGGAGATGCTAACCGTTGTCTTAAGGGACTATATGATCTATAGCATAGTTGGGGTGTTGCTGATCGATAGACATTAAGCTTGGGTGTATTTCTATCTGGCCATCTACCGCGATTGTATTGCTCAGGAGATCTTCCACGTGTATATTGATCAGGTGATCTTCCATTGAACTGGTGATCTTCCATGATTATTTGATCAGAAGAACCGAGGTTACATTGATCGGCCAATCCACGGTTTTGCTGATTATTTGAAAGCATAACATAATCTAGTTTTGTGACAATTTATGTGAGGTTATACACCTAATTACCTAAAGCACTGCTTATATTTCCTTTATCGGTCGGTGATACTGCGCAATCAGCAAAGTAGACTTGTCGATGGTCATAATTAGCACTGTTTGATCCATATATCGCCATCTGGTTTGCTATTGAGGTTTTCAATTGTTTCAACGCCTTTTTGAATGTTTCTGGGTTCCTATCTATTACATCCCTTGAAGAATCTTTGTCTTTTCATCCTCGGAGAAATCTTCAATTTCAATCTGATTTGATCGTCTTTCTTGCTGAAGCGCTGTTCTAAATGAATGCTTTTTTTAAAGGCCTTGGAATCATCATCTATGTTTACTTTGCAAGCGTACTCAAAGCCAACATCGGCCTGGCAATCTGGGGCCTTAACACACATTTTCCTGTTTTCCCATTGTCATCTACCGGAAGTTCGTTCAAATTGGTAAATGAACGCCTCCCAATTCAAGGATCCTCTTCAATTGAGTTTTAGTATTTTTGTTGTAGCTGTGGGCTTCGGTTCCGGTCCCTTGCACCAAGATTTTCTTGCCATCGGGTATATTCTCTCTCTAATGAGGAGTCTGAAGAGGAGCTGTTGCCAAACTCTTTTGGTTTCCTTTTCCCTTTCTTGGATCGGTCAGTGGAGTCAGCTTGCTGCTATAGGAAGCTTGTTAGAACTCTAGGAGCTGACGAGGTTGTCATAATTGGAGTGATAAATGTGGGATTTGCCATTGACTCGACGAGGATGACACCGTGAGTAAGCACTGCCTTCAGCATTGGATAAACTTGATAGAATCCACTTGCAGCCAAATTGCTTCTGTAATGGAGTGCTGCTCTGAAACAAATATCATTGACTCATAGTAGATGGTAAGTGTGCGTAAGAAGACTTATACGTTTTTTGCGGGTATCCTTGATTAGTACTTGAGGTTTATAGTATGTTCTTAAATGGAGATTGTTGTTGAATAATTTGAACTGTCTCATGCAGGGCCAAGGGCCCTGACATAGGATTTTGATTTAAGGTAACAGAGTTGGCGCGGTTGATGGTTCATGCTTAGTACAATTGGGGAAATACCCAAGGCATGGATTTTGTTGTGTACTTTTGGTAAACTTGCGTTGTACTTGCTAAGGTCAAATTTTGGCTTAGATGATGTGTCCATTGCAAGAATTTTAATTTCTTTATTTTCGGTTGTCCACTAATTCATTTACAACAGATGCCAGTTGTTGCTGTTCAATCGACTTTTAAATTGAAGTGTGTCTCCTTTGTCAGTTGTTATCAGCTTTGTCCATCCGTCTCACCATAACATTGAATATCTTATTGGTCTGACCATCAATTCCGCCAAATAATTATCACTAGCCTTGTGGTCTATCCTGTATTTAGACTGCTGAAGTTGCTGAGATATTGCTCCCACCTGTTCGTTATTAATATTCATTGCCTCTTTCTGTTCACCTTGATTCGTAATGAGACTAACACATATTTTATCAATTCGTGCTCTGCTCTATTTTATATTGCGGTAAATCTCAGCTGTCCTTTGAACATTAAATTTTCTATCTGCTAAAAATGTTTTATATTGCGGTAAATCTCAGCTGATCTTTGAGCATTAGATTTTCTATGTGCTAAAAATTCTTGGTACAATTGTTTAATAGTCAGTTTTCTGAGCTGTCCTCTGTTAAAGCGTCTTCAGCTGTGGGTTTATCCATATCCCCAAGTGATTCAGTTTCTGCCATTTCAATGTTCTTGTCCACGTTGTCCTCAATTCCTGCAATTTCACTGATTATAATATCTCAAAATGCAAAATAGTGCGATCCAAAAAATAAGATAGGCACTGAATAATATCTTAAGGCAGATAAATCCCAAATCACAGGTTTTATTTGTTACCCAGGACAACAAATAGTGATGCTTTTAATGAAAGCTACTACTGCAGCTTTTTATTAAAGCTACTACTTTGTGTATGAAATGACACGGAAGGTAAAATAAAAAGGACAGAACTGGGACAGATACTAAATAAAACTATACATTAATAAAATGCTTATATTCAGGTCAATTCTCAATAATGAATATTTGCTTTTTTTTTCAAGGCGGCCATTTTTGAAATAGCCGCCATTTTGTATTTTAAAAGATAAATCAAAACAAAATCTTGCTTAGTACACCAAGTCATTCAAATATGTTGACGTTTGTGGTTCCAGCATCAAATCCTCTATGGTTTGTGCAATACTGGAAAATATTTTAGAACGTACGACAGCCATCTTGAAATAAGCCGCCATATTCAATTGTGAGGGTGGGTCCATAGTTAATATTGCTTAGTACACAAAAATGTACCATCATGCAACATTTGGTGCTTTCCTCATTATTTGAGCAATTTTTTCACCGATCGGCCGGACTAGTACAGTCACTGTCCCATAATGTATTAGGTGTTTGAACATAATGTAAAAGGCATGTGCACATGACGTAATGAATGCTAACAGAGAGTATCTATTGTTCGGCTAAACCCGTATGAACTATACCATGATGTATTATGTTTCATCACTTGAGATACATATGTATAAACACAACATAAAGCCATTAGACTATAATATTTTGAGGTTTTCATAGAACAAAGATGTACAAAAACAAAACGTTTGAAATATTCAGCATAATAATCACATTAGAGACGGGACGCAATTATTAACTAGCTTACGTAAAGGACGAATAGACACAACATAGAGAAAATATGAAAGAATGTATAGGTGGTTGATCATAAAGTTTGGAAATATTCACAAAATATATAGTAGTTACAGCATAAAGTAATGCCTATTGCACACAACAAAGGTTAGCAATGACATATCATACAATTGTTCGACTAAACAAATAATTAATTTGACATAACACAGAGATGCAGTGTCAGGATATAAAGGGACATGCACATAACGTACAGAAGATATGATAGGACGAAAAGGCAAAGCGACAACACACATTAAATATTTACACTATAAGGCCGTTCCGGCGTTCCATTTGTTGTCTTTGATTCATGTCAGTCATATTTGTTTTTCGTAAATTGTTTTGTTATAAATTATGCCGTTAGTTTTCTCAATTGAATTATTCTATGTTTGTTGTTTATGTCGGGGTCTTTTATAGCTGGCTATATTGTATGGGTGTTTCTCATTGTCGAGTACGGTTGCCTACAAATGCGCACCTCCACTTCATTTGAACGTTGGTGGTTGGTTGTCTCATTGGCAATCATACCACATCTCCTTTTTTTATATGCTTGTTGAAAATTAAGTAGGCATTTTGATATTGTGGTAAATAACAAAAGCTAAAAACAAAAACAAAAACAAACACATAAATAGAAGGGACGAGTATGTATTTTAGAATCGATATGACCAAAAGCCTTTTGAGGACCTTTAAGGGACCTACGGGGAATATTCAAAATTATCTAAAGTTAACTTTAACAATGGGATTTGCAACCTTAAGATCTTATGAATTTGATAAAAATTAAACGGTTTTAAACCATGTTAGTAGCAATGTAAGTATGAAAATAAGAATTCGATGAATTGAATTACAATGAGACAATAATTGCCCATGTTAAAAGAAGAAAAATATATCAATTGTAAATATAAACAAGACACAATGGAAAAGTAAAATATAGATAAATAAATAGCTGCGCCATGATCATATGATAAACACATTTTTCAAAGAATAAAGTTCCAGACTCCTCAATGTCATATCAGAAATTCTTTAAAAAAAGAAATAAAGGAAGATCATTTAATAGATATAAATCCGTCACCAAAGTTTCACGAAAAATTCACGAAGCATTTTTGAGTAATTGTCCGAAAACTGGAAAATACCTCCTTTTTATGGAAAAAGTACCAATACTCCAAAATGCAAAATCTAAAATTATTAAATGTCCAATGTTTTTTCAACAGACTGTCGGCATTCCAATGGGAACAAACTGTGCCCCTCTATTTGCCGCCTTGTATCTTTATTATTATGAGGCTGACTTCATGCAGGAACTTCTGAGGAAGAAATATAAGAAGTAAGCAATATCCTTTAACTCTACTTTCCGCTATAAAAATGATGTTCTTTCACTAAATAATTCAAAATTTGGTGACTATGTGGAACGCATCTATTCCATCTAACTAGAGATAAAGGATACTACAGATACAGTTAAGTCGGCCTCATATATTGACTCACATTTAGAAGATAATGAGGGTCGGTTGAAAACAAAACTTTACGACAAAAGAGATGATTTCGTCTTTCCAATTGTGAGCTTTCCATTTCTAAGTAGCAACATTCCAGCAGCACCTGCATACGGGGTATATATCTCCCAATTGATACGATATTCCCGTGCTTGCATTTCCTATCATGATTTTCTTGATAGAGGGTTGCTGCTCACAAAGAAGCTATGGAACCAAGAGTTCCAAATGGTTAAGTTGAAATCATCCCTTCGTAAATTTTACGGACGCCATCACCAGTTGGTTGACCGTTATGGAATGACCGTTTCATAAATGATATCGGATATGTGTTATGAAAGGATTTAGGACACTTTTAGAAATAATTAAAAATTGAAATAAAATAGAGCTTATAAAAACAAAAATTATATATTTCTAATTTATTAAGTCAGTTAAAAAGAATATAAATGTCAAATAACTTATTGGCATCAGAAAATATAACAAGAAGAAAATACAAAGAAAAGAGTTCATCAATCATAAGAGAAACATACATTATGTAAGATGCAAGATAAGCAAAAATAGTACAAGTCAAGAACCTCATTAGTTATTTGGCACGCGTTTAGAAGATTATTAGATCGTCGGACACAGATGTATGTCGAATTGACATTACATCCAAGGTTATAACCATATTCTCAGAATCATGAATATTCAGTAAAACATTAAAGACACACGAGAATGTTATTGATGACCAATCAAAAAACTGAGATACAAAGATTGACGTATACAAGATACTAATTAAGATCAGAAATTGAAATTCTTCCAAAAATATTATTCTATTTAATTTTAGAAATAATAATCCTAACGCTTTTCAAAAACAAATAAATACATTTTGCATATTATGAAGCGATAAATGTTTTGGCAACAATTCAATCGTTTGCAAAAGAAGCTCAATCTTGTCTGGGGAACAAGAATGTCGGGTAATGAATAGTCACTATAAAAGCAAATATAAGTCTACTGCCCGCACATTACAATCCTTGTTCCTACCAGCAAATTGAGTTGTCTTATTTATTTCATTAAAAAGGGTAAGAAGGCGCGAGTCCCACCCTCGCTGCCAAGCCAGTCCATAACAACGACATGTAGTCCCCAGATGTCCAGACATCATTCTACCTACAAGAACCGTAAGAGAACTGAGCAAACGAGAGGAGGCAAAACAACACCATGTCTTTCAATTTAGAAACCAACAAAGACAACCGTAATAACAACAGTAACAAGAGATCTCCATGTTCAGTTTCCACCAACAAAAACATCATAAAATCTCCGTCACAACAACTGGCGGAGGACCCGAACCTTCTTTATGACAACAAAGAAAGACACGATTCAAACTATCTTACCAGTTGCAGACAGAAAATTATCAATCAGTAGGAAACAAACAGTACCCTAAGCCAATTCATAAATATCTACCTATGTGATGTTACGAACGATACCATATCGGTCAATCGCCACTTGAAAAATAGCTACTATAGAACCTCAATTCAGTGAACCCGAATCTCAAAACAATCCACGACGATTCATACAATTCTTACGGAAACAGATACAATTAGTTACTTATGCACAATTGTGTGACAACCCGAAGGACCAAACAAGAACAGACTTTTAAACCACATTCGAACAATATTGATGTTTTCTAACAATAGTTCCAATATTATATATGGACAGTAATTTCATTTCCAACTCGTATTATTTTTGTATTCACATGTACGGTAAGACTGTTGCTGTTATTATTTTATTTTCTCTCCACTAAAACAATGATTTAAAAAAAAAATAATGATAATAAATAAAAAATAATATAGAAATAGAAATAAACATAAATAAAAATAAATAGATAAATAAATTATTCGTATTATAATTTAAAGAGAGTAAATTTGAATACTTCTAACCATTTTTTTTAAAATTGTCACATCATGCAATTCAAATACAAAAGTATTATATAATCTAACTGTTATGTTTATGTACATGTATCCTTTGACATGTTTTCTTTTTAATTGCAAATCGCAATATTATAAGGTGAACGTTTAACTGAACCTGTATTTTTCTTTTTTGAAATCATCACGGTGACACCAATTACCGAATTAATCTTTCAATCGAACACTATATTTATTCTAAATGTCTTTATAGATTTTAAGTTGATAATCAGTTCTGACCATTTTTGTCTATAAATTTGCATTACTGACCACTTGATTGCTCTCATGATTCATTGCTGATGTAAAAGTTATATTGAATAGTTTGACAAAAAGAGATGAAACAATTCGAACATTGACAAATAAACATCCGTTAATTCTTCTATATCAGTGAGATGGAATTTAAATATACAAAAGTACAAGTTTAAAGTATACCACAAAAGTGGAAGCAAAAATACCCACGCTAATGCATTATCTAAGATATAATTTAAATCGAACAATCAGGAAGATCGTAATACTGACATACCCTAATAACGATGCACCTATTCCGCCAGATAACATTTTTGAGATAAATTATTCGTTCATGCATTCGCATTCGCATTGCCAACTATCAATAATATTACAAATGTAGATACCGTTGCGAAAAATATAGGAATAAAACAGAGATAATGTCCGTATTTCAAAAACATCTATGCGTACTTATTGGAAGGTTTATTACCAGATAATATAGATAAAAAGAAAATATTTCCTATGAATGCATGCAGTACGAAATGATAAATGAAGTTTTATACCACGTTTTTTTTAACCCCACGCTAAACTTTGACACAAAAAAAAAACAACATAATGGGGAGAAGTTTTATTACAAATTGCAGTACCAGAAGAATTACAAAATAGCATACACATGTATTAATTGCACTTCACGATAATTCTTGCCATCTAGGTGTTGTTAAGAGTTAAGCTATAAAAGCTAGATATTATTGTCCTGATTTGTATCAAGAAGTTTACAATTAATGTAACGTCCTTTTAAAACATGCCAGGAAGTAAAGTCAATTTTCACAAATGCGAGCGCCCTTATATCCTATGCCAGTGGTAAACGTTTTCGAACGTATTCATGTCGATATCCTTGAAGGATTATGGAAATTCCATTCTTGGAATTCATTTGTTCTTGTTGGTCACAGACAGTCTAATTAGTCACTGGCCGGAGTGCTTCCCCCTGAAAAAAAAACAGGAGGCGAAATATATAGCAGACGTGCTATATAAAGGTAGGGTTCCCCGTTATAAACAATGAGGGAACATATTCACATTAGCACAGTCCTTAAAAGCGGTATGCTCAATTGAAATAGGACACGTGGGATCAAGAATTTCCTAGTATTATGACGGCATTTCGGATGACAACAGTCACCCAATCTTTAGGATATTCGCTTATTATGTCCAATTTGGGAAAGAAATGACTTAAATAAACTATTGTAACTCAAATGATCCCCACAAAAAAATGGAAAAAGCACATAACGGTTCATTTATGAACTGATTAAATAGGTCAAAATTATCCATGACATGGCTAAAGAGAATATAAAAGAGGCGCAGTTTAATAAAAGTAAATATAAAAATATGATAATAAAAAGTTTAAAAAAAATGAAGATTCGGTCCGGTAGGAAAAAGACACCGGAACCGTAATGGATGGGCCCTTATTATAAGGTACGGGGCGTATCAATTGATACGTACAAAACATGTGAAACTGCAGTCACATAACATGAGGAAACCATTAGTTCTTGCTAATAGGTTGAAACCGTACAAAGATCCACGAGATTACAGACCACAGGCTGATAATCAATCGGATCCGCGTATTGATTAAAAATTGACACAAAAAGATAAATCAGACACACCAGTCTATTAAAAAAAAATGCGTCAGATCAATCAGTACAGCAATCACAGATAAGTGATACTAGTATATATAAACAAAGAAATAATAGTAATTTTGATAAGAAAGCAGACAATACACCTGACGGTACTAAGAATGGTAATAACGATAAATCAAAAAAGAACACGTGGTTTGAAATGACTAAACTGTTAAAATCAAGTTTAATATAAATAATTATGGAAAAAGACATTATTTGGTACAATGGACAGAACGTACTAAAAATAGGACGATAGTTAACATTAAATTTTATCCCAATGATTAATAGAACTGTCTAAGAGGAAGACTTTCAGCGTAGTGACAAATTACTTTCTGCCGAAAATGTTATGTTGCTTATAATTTTGAAGTTACGGATCCTAACTTCGATAATTTATAGTGTAGGCCTGGCAAGGGTAATAAGAGTGATGTTACTACGTTTTGTATACGTGTACTTCTCAGTTCTGGCCTTTTCAATGGGTTATGACAAAGGTTAATCTTGCAATATTAGGTCTGTTTTAGACAAATATAAATCGAGACGTAATGTAATGTGTCATTGATAGAATAGTATAATTCAAGACTAAATAATAAAGCAAGAACATACTTAAACTAGATCGCGAGAAACACCAACTTTTTACTAATGTCCAAAAGTATTAAAATGATCAATTATAAATAATATAAATAAAATTGAGAATAGAAAGTTTTTAACGGGTTAAATGTCAAGTAGACAAAATTCCACCCAAAAAGCCCGAGACCATAAGCTCATAGTCTATTCAAGAGGACAAAATGATTGAATCACTCTAAATAAATAATGTTTATAGCAGTAAGTGTTGCAGTATATCTTTTTAACTTACGTTATTGTTGTTTAACTAAAAGAAAATTATTAATAGCCGAGTCGACAAATATATTGAAAAGAAAATAAATAAGAAAACTATATAGATGTATAACAGGGAGTATAATGTTTAATCATATATTAGACAACTATACATACATTGTTATTTTGTTGATAAGTGTATAGTGCAATACATAATGTTTTTGTCACACGAGAGCAATCAAGACGATATTATTCTAAATAGTTTATGTTCAGATACAATTGAGATTTCTACACAATCTATCAAATAGATAAATAGTCAGATTCAAAACAAATCAGATTATAATAATGAGCTATATATTCTTAACACAGATTTAATAACAATTCTAACACACACAAAGGAGTGTAGAAAACATGAAAAAATTAAATCAATAATAATAAAAACAAAATCAATGAAGTAAAATAAAAAAAAAATAAATAAAAAAAAAATTTAAAAAAAATGTAAAAATTATAAAAATCTGGTGGAATTCATACAATCAAGTCCGATCTTCGTGTATAAATACAAAAATAAGTAAAAACATGATCAATAAAAACTCTATTACAATAAGGTTAAATTTGAATCACTATAATTTGAATGACTTAAATAGAGTGAGAGAATGATTTTTTTTTTATTCCCTTACATATGGAGTACATAAGACACAGATCTCCATATCACTTATTGTCGCGAGTTGGAGTACATCCAAAGAAAAATCTCCAATATTTCGCAGGTGGACTTTTGTTCCACAGAAGAGGATCGGCACCGTTTGATTGTTATATTACTTTTTTTTCTATTTTTGCATGCATCATATATTTTTGTGTATATATATGTGTTTGTGTTTCATTTATTGCAAAAACAGTTCATAGGAAAAATTAAATTAATCACAATTAATAAGATTCAGAGATTAAAAGTTATATTCAAAACAATTTAAAAAAAACAAGAGGCTGTCACAACGACAGCAAACCGGATTTATTAACATTTATTTGTGTCCTGGCAATATCACAAGAACCATTACTGATGAATGGTGAAAGTGAAAATCGTCAATATCAAATTTGACCTCCATTTTGTCATCAGTATCAACATATTAAAATTTGAAAAGCTTAGATTGAATGGTTCATGAGTAAATGCAACAACCTGAATGGAAACGCCATTTTACGATCTTTCAAGAACCATAACTCCTGAACGGTAAATGTCAAAATCGACATTATTGAACTTGACCTCTATTTTGTCATCAGTAACAACATATTAAAATTTCAAAAGCTTTGGTTGAATGGTTCATGAGAAAATGCACGGACACGACGGGAAAAACCATTTTTCAATCTTTCAAGAACCATAACTCCTGAACGGTAAAAGTCAAAATCGTCATTATTGAACTTGACCTCCATTTTGTCATCAGTAACACAGGGATGATTCCAGGTGTTTTCAAATGGGTCCCTTGAATATCAAATTGGGAATTTTTATCCCAATTGGGAATTTTTATGAATACAATCTAAGACGAAATAATATCATTTTCCTGTAAAAACGGAAAATGAAAGTTAATTTCACCTGTACACTGATTGAAGAAATTACTGGATTCAGACCAGGGAAGTTGTATTACATGAATATCATTGCATATGATGCACTATCATCTTAACTTTGGTAAACGAGGGATATTACAAAAACATATATATACCACAAGTACCAGCTAACATAAACCTATGGCAAGCCGTTTAGCTATTTATTCGAATTTCAAATTATCTCATAATTTCAAATTATCTCATAATATATAATATATCTTATGTAATATATAAGATATCTCATATAATATATAAAATTTATTTAATATATCTTAAAGATATGAAATATCTTATAAATATGTTTTGTATAAGATACCTTATATGATTTATTGGATATCATGTTAAAAAAATTATATGAAATATCTTATAATTTATATACGATATCTCTAATAATATTTCTTATAATATATAAGATATCATAAATAATATTTTTCATAAGATATCTTATATAAAATAGATATCTTATATAATATAGAAGATATCTACATGATCTAATATAGATTTCAAAATATATATCTTACATATACTTTATATAAGATATCTTACAAATATACTTTATACAAGATATCTTACAAATATACTTTATATAAGATATCTTACAAATATACTTTATATAAGGTAACAACCATCAGATATCTCGTGAACTATATAAGATTTTGAAAGATATCTAATAAACATTTATAAGATATCTTTCAAACTATATCAAATATCTAATGAACTATTATAAAAGATATCTTATAAAGTTTATGAGATATCTTGAAGTTAGATTAAATAGAAAAACAGCTTGCCATATTAACCAGTGAAAAAAATCATCCATTGGGTATTTTTTCAACAGATCATCTTTATAAAACTTACCTTGATTTAAATGTATTTCAAATAGAACTGGCCAATTGTCGAATTCAGAAAAGTAATTACAAAAGTATATATATGTTACAGTAAATAGGTGAAATTAAGAATTACACGTAATTACTAAACATTTCAGTAAATACCTGTAATTACTAGCCAATTTAGTAAATACATGTATTTACTAGTTGTTTCAGGGATTACTGGTAATTACTGGTTTTTTTTGTCATTTTTACAGCTATTTACTAACTTGATGTTTTTGTTTTAAAATGAAAAACATAATTCAAGATACCAAACATCCAAATAAGAAAGTAAAGGGTAGGGATTTTAAGGGAGCTTACTTAAGGATGTAGGAATATAAGGCACATCAAAAGTGCATACTCTTTAGTGTTTGTGAATTGAATCTGGAAAATGGTTGTTTTATAGGTCTTGTAACTACGTCACTATATGCATTTATATATGCAAGACAATGATATCAATCCAAAATTGATTTTCATAATTTTGTTAAACTAAAATCTCAATCATGTACTGTAGTTTAAAACTTTAAAATAACTTTCTCCAAATATCCTGGATTTCTACCCAAATTTTGACAGAAGCTTCTTATAGTACTTAAATCAAAAGATAGTATCTAGAGGAAAATTTCAATATTTTTTCCTCATTTTTTTGAGCCTGCGATTAACAACAAAAGTAGGCGAGACTATTTGTTCTGCAAAACTCTTACAATTGTAATAGCTTAATACATCGATAACCCATCTCCAGCTAGGGGTTGAATTGAAGGTCACATGAATACGTATTCAATGAGGTCCAAATATTCACTAGCAAGTGCACAACTCATCAACCTTGTTTCGCAGCTAATTTAACAAAATAGAACCAGATTGGCTGCTAACAGTGAATTATAATTTCACTATATCATTTTTATTAATGATTTAACAATAAAACAAGAATGTGTCCATAGTACACGGATGCCCCACTCGCACTATAATTTTCCATGTTCAGTGGACCGTGAAATTGGGACCAAAACTTTAATTTGGAATTAAAATTAGAAAGATCATATCATAGGGAGCATGTGTACTAAGTTTCAAGTAGTTGTGACTCTAACTTCATCAAAAACTACCTTGACCAAAAACTTTAACCTGAAGTCGGACGAACGAACGAACGAACGGATGAACGAACGAACGGATGAACGAACGGAGGCACAGACCAGAAAACATAATGCCCCTCTACTATCGTAGGTGGGGCATAAAAAAATATATATATTTTTTATATCTGGAAGCTAATGCACATAACAGTTCATTCCAGTTCTTAACCTACATAACGTTATCTTATCTTTATAAGTTAATAAGTCTAAATATTCTAAATTTAAAAAAAAGTTAAAACATAATGCTTTGGGAGAATTTTCCATTTCTGATTTCCATGTCTGCTGAAATTGGTAAAAAATTCTCTGTTTAATGCTCATCTTTAACCATTTTGGATTAAAACTAAAGTTACTCTGATTTAACCAAATATTTGAAAGTCCATATTTATTCAAGATATTTTTAATACAAATCAACTATTCAATATTTTAAACGTACTAACTGATCTTCTAGTTAGTATTACCATATAACTTTTGATCATCTGATCATAATACAACATTGTTTTAACAGTCAGTAAATAGGTGTAATAATTCATTTTAAAATTAGTAATTACTGGTAATAACTGGGCCGTTTAAGGAATTACTTGTATTAACTAAGTGCATCGGGAATTACCTGTAATTCCTAAATTTTAGTAATTACATGTAATTCCTAATTTCACCTATTTACTGTAACATATATATACTTAATTGATAAGATATTCAAAACAATTGAACCAGTGAACTTTAAAATTATTTGGATCATTTTCATATCTTTTGAAACAGTTCCATAATGATGACATCATATTTCAGGGGGGGTTTCATTTCATGAATAGTCTACCAGCAACATTATTTTCAAAAACGCTCGAAAAAAGAGCAAAATATAAAATATTTTCTTTTACAAAACAAGTCTTAATCAAATTACATAACCGGCTCTGCTGGGCGATCTGATTTTACCATTAAAATTCATTCATCAATGTCATGTAATGTTGAATTTGCTCTTTGCCGAGGTCTGTTTTGACACCCATTTTGACAAAAAGCATATTTTTGATCAACCTGCTGAGCGATCTACTTTTACGAGACCAAATACTCCCATAACATTTAAACTTCAATTGAATCCGGCCGTTACAATTGTTTACCTCATCAGTCTATGGAAGAAGCGATTCGATAAAAACTTTTCTTATATCAACGAGCGATATTGTCTTATATCAACGAGTTGCATTGTGGGAAATTTCAGACGAATGTTAGCATTTGTACGAAGAAAGGCAGATTTCTCGGCATAAAGTAATTATTCTTTTCTTAAAACAGGGTGACATTTAACACGACATACATCTGGTGTATAATTTCCATGAATTATTTTATGTAATAACAAGCAAAGTATATTTAAACGAGAAAATTGAATTATTGAATAAATGAAACATAAATGCACGATTTATCATTTGTAGATGAACACATTCAATAAATATCACGTAGCAAATGCAGTGGAATGCAATTGAGATGAATTCAATTGTTTGGCTAACAGCATCTTAAAATTTCGGAAGCTTTGGTAGAACAGTTCATGCATAAATGCACGGACACGACGGGAAACTCCATTTTTCAATCTTTCAAGAACCATAACTCCTGAACGGTAAAAGTCAAATTCGTCATTATTGAACTTGACCTCCATTCTTTCATTAGTAACAACATATTAAAATTTGGGAAGCTTTGCTAGAACAGTTCATGCGTAAATGCAAGGACAACTCCATTTTTCAATCTTTCAAGAACCATAACTCCTGAACGGTAAAAGTCAAAATCGCCATTATTGAACTTGACCTTAGTATAGTTGTCAGGAATAACATATTAAAATTTTAAAAGCTTTGGTTGAACGGTTCATGAGTTAATGCACGGACAACATTTGATTGCCGCCCGCCCGCCCGCCCAACCGCCCGCCCAACCGCCCGGCCGCCCGCCCGGCCGCCCGCCGTACATCCCCAAATCAATAACCGACATTTTTGTCACAAAAATCCGGTTAAAAATGAAATCAGGAGATTTCAAACTTAACAAGGGGGTAATGTTATGAAAGGATTTAGGACACTTTTAGAAATAATTAAAAATTGAAATAAAATAGAGCTTATAAAAACAAAAATTATATATTTCTAATTTATTAAGTCAGTTAAAAAGAATATAAATGTCAAATAACTTATTGGCATCAGAAAATATAACAAGAAGAAAATACAAAGAAAAGAGTTCATCAATCATAAGAGAAACATACATTATGTAAGATGCAAGATAAGCAAAAATAGTACAAGTCAAGAACCTCATTAGTTATTTGGCACGCGTTTAGAAGATTATTAGATCGTCGGACACAGATGTATGTCGAATTGACATTACATCCAAGGTTATAACCATATTCTCAGAATCATGAATATTCAGTAAAACATTAAAGACACACGAGAATGTTATTGATGACCAATCAAAAAACTGAGATACAAAGATTGACGTATACAAGATACTAATTAAGATCAGAAATTGAAATTATTCCAAAAATATTATTCTATTTAATTTTAGAAATAATAATCCTAACGCTTTTCAAAAACAAATAAATACATTTTGCATATTATGAAGCGATAAATGTTTTGGCAACAATTCAATCGTTTGCAAAAGAAGCTCAATCTTGTCTGGGGAACAAGAATGTCAGGTAATGAATAGTGACTATAAAAGCAAATATAAGTCTACTGCCCGCACAATACAATCCTTGTTCCTACCAGCAAATTGAGTTGTCTTATTTATTTCATTAAAAAGGGTAAGAAGGCGCGAGTCCCACCCTCGCTGCCAAGCCAGTCCATAACAACGACATGTAGTCCCCAGATGTCCAGACATCATTCTACCTACAAGAACCGTAAGAGAACTGAGCAAACGAGAGGAGGCAAAACAACACCATGTCTTTCAATTTAGAAACCACCAAAGACAACCATAATACCAACATCGTAACAAGTGACCTCCATTTGAAGTTAACATTACAACAAAAACCATAAAATCCCCGTCACAACATATGTTCCTTACGTCGTAACTACAATTTCCTTCCCTTTCATGAATGTGACCTACCAAATTAGACTATTTATCGGATTTGTTATCACATAAGCAACACGACGCATGCCACATGTGGAGCAAGATCTGCTTACCCTTCCGGAGCACCTGAGACGCCTAGTTTTTGGTGGGGTTCTTGTTGTTTATAATTTATGATTCTTTAGTTTTCGATGTTGTGTCATGTGTACTATTGTTTGTCTGTTTGTCTTTTTCATTTTTAGCCATGGTGTTGTCAGTTTATTTTAGATTTATGAGTTTGACTCGTCCCTCTTTTATGAAAATTGGTTATAGCGTTTCTCAAATAATTGTCAGACAGGTTGAAGACGGACGGAAGGACAACGGTATAATTTAACATAATACTTACAGTAAATGTGCGTATGAAAATAGATTGAAAAACAATTGAAATGAGAAGTTATATATAACCATGACAATTACATGGTGAGAATGACGTTAAATTCTGATTAAGGTGGTATGGGAGTAAAAAAAAATTATAAAATTTGTTCATACTTTGCCAAAACGTAGTATCTATTGTTATATGTTGAAAAATATAATAAAAATGATAGGCCACCGTGCATTTTCTCAAGCTACAGGACGTGACAAAATGACACATTTTGTATGGATTATACAGGAAAAAAACACCATTTTGTGATTAGAAATTAAACCAAATGATAGAATTGTTAAATACTTTAGGAAAAGATAGCTTTCAGACAAAGCTTTGAGAATATTAGAAGAACAGATTGGTTCACCGTACCTTTTTTCCTACTAAAATACAAAATAGGAAAATTTCAGGTAGAATCCTTCAGAAAAATGCAGTTTTAGAGTTACCTCCCCTTGAAATGCCAATTTAAAAAAAAATTAAAAGCAACCAAAACTAATCAACATTTGCAAAAATATTAATATTTGTAAGTTATATTCTTATAAATAATCTGCGTTCCTGCATCATATTTTGCTAACTTGATAGAAAATATGGACCTTTGGTTCTCTGTTTTTTACAATCCAAGATGGAGGAAGACACCCATACCACCTTAAATTAAGAACAATAAGAATGTATCTATAGTACATAGATGCCCCGCTCGCACTGTCATTTTCTGTGTTCAGAGGATCGTGAAATTTGGGTCAAAAACTACTTTGACCAAAAACTTTTACCTGAAGCGGGACAAACGGAAAATGGACGGCCATACGGACGAACGACCGGACGCACAGACCGAAAAACATAATGCCCCAGAGTAGGGCATACAAATACAAATAGTGATTTCGAAAATGTACACATTTTCATTTAGTTGTTTTACATTTGAAATTTTGGGCCTATTAAAGCTGACATTTTGGTTCGGGATTTGATAATTGTTGAAGGCTGTAATGTGACCTGTAGTTAACGACTGTGTCATTTGGTTTTTTGTGGAGAGTTGTCTCATTTACTATCATACCACATCTTCTTATTATTATATTTGCATGAAAAAAAATATATAAAAGAATCAAATGTTTAGCGTTGAATGTTTACTATTAGTCCGGCCGATTGGTGCAGATATAGAGCAGAATTGCTCACTTGATGAGGAAAGCATGAAACTTTGCATAGTAGTTCTTGGTTATATATCCTTTGATTTCAGCTATGGACCCACTTTGAAAAATCCAATATGGCTGCTATTTTCAAGATGGTGGAAAAACGGTATAAAATTCAAGATTGTCCTAAAAGTATTCTATATAATTTCGGAAATTAAAGTAATGATTCTTTAAAAATGGACTTCATGTTCTTGAATTTGTTATCAATTAATTCAAAAGTATAAAACAAATAATTTGGGTATTTCTATAACACATAATTGCAAATATAGCTGCATATACAAAAACAAATAGTGAAATTCAAAATGTTAATCAATATCATAATGTTACTGGTTATTGTAATTGTTCTTTAAACGCTTTCAGTTTTAATGGTTGGAATGAAATAGGTTGAAACGAGTCGATTGACGTTAATATAGGTCGGATAAATGTGATGGAATAGTAGGTAACTCATCTGAACTTTGAGGCAGTGCCGAGGGCACCTTGTCTCGTGTCTCTTCAATGCCACGTCTTACGTCACTTATCGCGTTTGCATCTGCCGTACCCACTACATCGTCAAATTATTCTATGTAATCAATAGGTGTACCTTTCTTCAGGCGGATTATACGATTGCCATCATTTAAAATGGTTAAGGGGCAACTATTTCCTTTTCCAACTACGTACGTAACCAATTTGCAACATTTCAGTGAGCATGGTCCTAAAATGCACTCCTGGTCAGCACTTTTATTAGTCTTAATGGTAACAGTCATGTTTGAATTTGGTGGAACTGTGATGGTTCGTTTTATGCAAACTAGCTGAGTTAAAATCTCGTTTCCACTATTAACAAATGACGCATTTATCTCTTTATTGTTAATGGTTATTGTGGGACTACTCAGGTTTATCACTGCGATCAGTGTGTCCAAAATAACTAACATAGTATAACATCGTCTGTTAAAGGCTCTTTGCATATATCCCATTGTATGTTTACTCTATTAATGTCGAGAGTCGTTCCTTATAATCTTCTCAATAACAAGCTGTTAACCTCACCACATAGCGTTACGTTCTCCAAATCTCAATTTTCTACCGGAATTAATTTCTCATTTACTAATGTTATCATTGCAGCAGTGTCCACAATCATGCTCACATTCTGGTCATGTGTAGTACCTCGTACTACTAAGCTCTTTCAAATGGTTCGTCTGATGACAATATTGGACGAGGCAGTGGGCCTCTGTTCGATTGTGTGATAAGATGATGTTTCATTGCCAATAGACTTTGGAATCTGTGTTGTCCTACTGGTCCGACCCTTTGCTCCATTGTTGAGGTTACACTTTGATTTGCTCCGTATCCTGGTGAAAGTGACCGTTGTCTGAAATATTCGGGATTTCTGGAGTTTGTCCGTGGAGATGCTAACCGTTGTCTTTAGGGACTATATGATCTCTAGCTTAGTGGGGGTGTTACTGATCGATAGGCATTAAGCTTGGATGTACTTCTATCTGCCGATTTACCGCGATTGTATTGCTCAATAGATCTTCCACGTTTTTATTGATCAGGTGATCTTCCATTGAACTGGTGATCTTCCATGATTTTTTTATCAGAAGAACCGAGATTATATTGATCGGCCAATCCAGTGTGAGGTTATGCAACTCATAATCCAAAGGACTGCTCATATTTTCTTTAACGGTGGTCGATGGTCATAATTGGCACTTTTTTATCCATATATCGCCATCTGGTTTGCTTTTGAGGTTTTCACGTGTTTAAACGCCTTGTTGAATGTTTCTAGGTTCCTCTCTATTACATGCCTTAAAGATTCTTTGTCTTTACATTCTCGACGGAATGTTTTGGTTGCAATCTGGTTTGATCGTCTTCCTTGCTGAAAAATGCTCCAAATGAATGCTTTTTAAGGCGTTTGAATCATCATCTGTGTTTACCATGCGAACGTACTCAAAGCCAACATCGGCCTGGCAATCTGGGGCCTACACACATTTTTCCTGATTTCCCATTGTCATCTACCGGCAGTTCGTTCAAATTGGTAAATGAGCGCCTCCCAAGAGATGGATCCTCTTCAATTGAGTTTTTAAATTTGTGGCAGCTGTGGGCTTCGGCTCCGGTCCCTTGCTCAAAGATTTTCTTGCCACATGGTATATTCTCTCTCCAGTGAAGAGTCTGAAGAAGAGGTGTTGTCACACTCTTTTTCTTTCCTCTGCCCTTTCCTGGATCGGTCAATAGAGCCAACTTGATGTTATGGGAAGCATATTAGAGCTCCAGAAGCGGACGAGGTTGTCATAATTGGAGTGATAAATGTGGGATTTGCCATTGACTCGACGGGGATGATACCGTAAGTAGGCACTGCATTCAACATTGGAGAAACTTGATAGAATTCATTTGCAGCTAATTGTTTCTGTAATGGTGTGCTGATCTAAACCAAATATTATTGACTCATAGTAGATGGTTAGTGTGCGTAAGAAGACACATAGCCTTTTGCTGGTATCCTTGATTAGTACTAGAGGTTTATAGTATGTTCTTAAATGGAGATTGTTCTTGAATAATTTGAACTGTCTCATGCAGGGCCAAGGGCCCTGACATAGGACTTTTGACTTAAGGCGAAGACACCTTCAACAGAGTTGGCACGGTTTATGGTTCATGCGAACTACAATTGTGGAAAGACCCACGGCATGGATTTTGATGTGTACTTTTGGTAAACTTGCGTTGTACTGGCTAAGGTCAAATTTTGTCTTAGATGATATGTCCATTGCAGTAAATATTAACTTCTTTATTTCGATTGTCCACTGATTCATTCACAACAGATGCCAGTTGTTGGAAGGTACCCTGCTGTTCAAATGCACTTTGAAATAGAACTGTGTCTCCTTCCTCAGTTGTTGTCAGCTTGTCCATTCGTCTCACCACAACATTGAATATCTTATTGGTCTGACCATCAATTCCGCCAAGCAATTATTACTAGCCTTGTGGTCTATCCTGTCTTCAGACTGCTGAAGTTGCTGAGATATTGCTTTCACCTGTTTGTTATTGATATTCATTGCCACTTTCTGTTCAGCTTGAAACGTAATGAGACCAACACATATTTTATATATTCGCGCTTCGCTCTGTTTTATATTGCGGTAAATATCAACTGTTCTTTTAGCATTTGATTTTCTATCTGTTAAATATTCTTGGTACAATTGTTTAATAATCATTTCTGAGCTGTCCTCTGTTAAAGCGTCTTCAGCTGTGTGTTTCTCAATATCACCAAGTGATTTAGTTTCTTCCATTTCAATGTTCTTGTCCTTGTTGTCCTCAATTCCTGTCATTTCACTGATATGTGTTTATCTGATTCTCAATTCAGTTTAATGTCTCAAATTGCAAAATATTGCGACCAAGAGATAAGATAGGCACTGAATAATATCTTAAGGCAGATAAATCCCAAATTACAGCTTTTATGTGTGACCCAAGACAACAAATAGTGCAGCTTTTAATGAAAGCTACTACTGCAGCTTTTTATGAAAGCTACTACTTTGTGTATGAAATGACAAGCAAGGCAAAATCAGAAAGGACAGAACTGGGACAGATACCAAATGACACTATACATCAATAAAATGCTTATATTCAGGTCAATTCTCAATAATGAATATTTGCTTATTTTTCAAGGCGGCCATTTTGAAAATAGCCGCCATTTTGTATTTCAAAAATAGAACAAAACAAAATCTTGCTAAGTACACCAAGTCATTCAAATATGTTGATTTTTGTGCACCCAGCACCAAATCCACTGTGGTTTGTGCAATACTGGAAAATATTTTAGAACGTACGGCAGCCATCTTGAAATAGGCCGCCATATTGAATTTTGAGGATGGGTCCATAGCTAATATTGCTCAGTACACAAAAATGTACCATCATGCAAAAATTGGTGCTTTCCTCATTATTTGAGCAATTTTTTCACCGATCGGCCGGACTATATATTTTGTTCACGCAGATTCCTGTACTGTCTACATAGTAGTATTTCATTGACAAAGTATCAAAAAAAAAAATTATTTTTTATTTTTGTTAAATGATTTACTTTGACAAAATTTTATGAAAATTAAACGAGCCAAATTAATTTTAGTGAAAGTGTTGGGTACCACCATAAGTTCTGAGTCTGTGCATCTGGTTGTCATGAAAGTTTGGAGTACGATTTTGTACATAGAAATTTAAAGGAACAACAATATTTCTTTTCACAAACATAAATAAATGTTCTTTCATCTAGATCTTAAAATTTAAAGTTAAAATTAAAATATATTAATTGAAAAAAAAAACATAAACTTGGTATAAATTAAAATTAACAGCTAAAAACAGTCTTCATTATTTAGCATCCTCAAGAAGCTCATATTACTGCATGATGCTTCTGGAAGAAAAGAAGCATGATTAACATTTGAGGTTGGTCTGTGGTATGTTGATGATGTTGATGCAGAATGTAATGTTGAATCCTGGAATGACGAAGAAAGGAATGACGATACTGATGATGCATGACCTGATGTAATTTGGGATGATGGCTGTCCTTTAATAATTGAAGCAATTATAGAAAATAGTTTCAGCTCATGTTCCTTGTCCTCTTTTCTCATTCTGTCCTCTCGAGCCTTTTCTTCCTCCCATCTCTTTGATTCATCTGATAAAAACTCATTTTGCTGTTCTTTTAACATAGCCATAAGACTCTCATCATTTTTTCTGCTTTTCCCAGAGGCTATAAAATTATAAATGTTACTGTTAAAAATCAAATTGAAAATTTCATATTTTAGAACTAATCCATGAATTTAATAGCATATTGAAATTTTTTTGCATGTTACCAAAACAACAGGCAATTGCGAACATGTATGTTTTTCTTTCACAAATTTAATATTTTTTAAGTATTTTTAATTCTTTAATTAACAAGAGTGCCCCCGCTGAAATGTCTCGCCTGTTTTACTAACCATGATTGATTTTATGTTGATAGTCCTAAAGATAAAAGTTTTACTACAAGTATCACATAAACTTAAAATTATCAATGATCCATGAAAATGGGGTCCTGGTCTGATAAACCAGGCCAGACAGACATGTACACCTTACAATCATTCCATACACCAAATATAGCTGACCTTATTGCTTATAGTATTAGAAAAACAGACCAAACCATGAAGACTTAACATTGACCAATGAACCATGAAAATGAGGTCAAGGACAAATGACATCTTCCAGACAGACAAGTTCACCTTACAATCATTCCATACACCAAATATATTTGACCTATTGCATTCAGTATAAGAAAAACAGACCAAAACACAAAAATTTAAGTATAACCACTGAACCATGAAAATGAGGTCAAGTTCAGATGACACCTGCCAGTTGGACATGTACACCTTACAGTCCTTTCATACACCAAATATACTAGACCTATTGCTTATAGTATCTGAGATATGGACTTGACCACCAAAACTTTACCTTGTTCACTGATCCATGAAATGAGGTTGAGGTCAAGTGAAAACTGTCTGACGGGCATTAGGACCTTGCAAGGTAGGCACATACCAAATATAGTTATCCTATTACTTAAAATAAGAGAGAATTTAACATTACAAAAAACCTTTACTTTTTTTTTTCGAGTAAGCACTGAACCATGAAAATGAGGTCAAGGACATTGGACATGTGACTGACGGAAACTTCTTAACTTCTGAGGCATCCATATACAAAGAATGAAGCATCCAGGTCTTCCACCTTCTAAAATATAAAGCTTTTAAGAATTTAGCTAACGTCGCCGCCACCGGCGGATCACTATCCCTATGTCAAGCTTTCTGAGACAAAAGTCGCAAGCTCAACAATAAAAAAAAATCAACATGAAATTCAAGAAATAACATTTAGCCAATGAACCATAACAATGACGTCAAGGTCACTATCTTGCTATGTTGTGTGTATTCAGCTTTTAAAATAACATTTGTATCAGATTTTGGATTTTACAATTATTTGGTCTCAAGCATTTTATTGATGAGATCTAATTTGCACATCTCCAGTAGCACTGAGGTTATGTTTATGTTATAAATCATACCACATTTTCTTATTTTCTTTAAAAAAAAAATACACTTTTTGTGTACTGGAACCTGTTTCTGAGTCTAAATATGAGTCTTTTCATTTCTTATTTTCAACTAATGGTACTATCAATGGTAAACTACATGGACTAAGCATACATTGACCTATAATGGTTTACGTTTATAAATTGTTATTTGGATGGAGAGTTGTCTCATTGGCACTCATACCACATTTTCCTATATATGTATATTCGTTGTATGTA
The DNA here is from genome assembly GCF_963676685.1 of Mytilus edulis. Classification (NCBI taxonomy): domain Eukaryota; kingdom Metazoa; phylum Mollusca; class Bivalvia; order Mytilida; family Mytilidae; genus Mytilus; species Mytilus edulis. The sequence continues at coordinate 15,198,554 of NC_092354.1, forward strand.
ATAGTATAATAAAGGGCCTGTTTGCTTTATACTTACTTCCCTGTTTTTTTCTACATTCAGGGTCATTCTGGTCTTTTCTCTTTCTTTCATCTGTTTTCTGAAATAAAAAGTAACCATTCAATCTACTTGTAGGTAAACTGTTTATATTGGATGTCTCTTGCTTTTTTACCTATATATTTAAAATTTGTTGTTTTATGAATTGGTTTGTAGAAATGGTTATTTGTTATCTGGTCTAAATTGCTGTACAATGGTCATTTCATAACCCTTTTCCCCCGTTTTAATGGTTTTACACTAGTAAATTAATTTTGGGGCCTGTATAGCTTGTTATTCGGTGTGAGCCAAGGCTCTGAGTTGAAGGCCTTACATTGACCTATAATGGTTTACTTTTATAAATTATATTATTTGGATGGAGAACTGAAAACTCTTCTGTTGAATGCAGTGAGCCAGAAGATGAAGATGGTGATATGGACATTTTTCAACAGCCATCCACTAGCAGTTCTTCTGCATGTTCGGTGACAATGGTACCAGCAACCGAAGAGTTTTCAGTTCTCGAGCTGTGGTTTTCAGAAGAGTCCTTAACTTTCGGTGGGGTTACTGCCGGGCGCCCTCCTAAAATGTCCTCAAGTTCGTCATAATATCTACAAGTTGTTCTGCCATTTCCACTCAATTTGTTGCTGTTCTTTGCATTAAAGTAGTTTCTTTTAAGAGTTTTAATTCTCTGTCTACATTCCGGTGCCGTACGAAGATACCCCAAGCCATGCACCCATTGTTCTTATAATTGAAGAAAATACATGGGTGTTTCTTGTTGAATTGTCCAATTCTGACTGAATTTTCCCTTCTCCCCACGTTGAAAGTAAAGCCTTCGTCTCCTGGTCACTCCAAGTTAAACCTCTCTTATTTGAAGAATTTTGTTCGGCATCCATGTCTATATTCTGTATTGACAATGACAGACGGCAGAAAACGTCACGTAACGCTATGGCAACAACCCCACATTAACTCCACTTTGCGTTCACACTAGAATGTGGGGTAACTAATCCGGGTTCGCCCCACATTAACTCCACCTCAGATGAGGGGTTATTTTAATCCGGGTTCGCCCCAGTTTGACGTGTTCACACTATTGGAATTTAATCCGGATTAATTAATTCGGGTCGAACCCGGTTTAAAAATGCATAGTGTGAACGGGGTATATGTTTCCTTTACGAATTAAAACGTTTAGAATGATGCGAAAATCGGAATATTGTCGATTAAATATATAAGCTTGATTTTTTCAATCGACTGATAAATTTAGTCGATTTGGCGTTCACACGGTCCGATTCCAGTCAAAACGTCGAATGGAAATAGCGTACGTTTCGATTTCAAAACGACGTTTCGACTTGACATTCGACTTCAGATTTTAGTGTTCACACGATACGACTTTAGTAGAAAGCAGGTGCACAGGTAAAAATCGAATGAAAATCGAATGGAAAATCGTATCGTGTGAATGCACCTTTTATAGAACTTTACCTATCAAAATGTTGGATTTGATATTACAAACACGAATCTTGTACTCCGAGTACTGGGTAAAATATTAATTATGACCACCAGGTGTACATACATGTCGAAAAATGTCCAAATCTGAGTCTTGAAATCACCCACAGTTTTTGATGGGGCTCGTGTTGCTTAGTCTTTAGTTTTCTATGTTGTGTCGTGTGTACTTTTGTCTGTTTGTATTTTTCTATTTAGCCATGGCGTTGTCAGTTTGTTCTCGATCTATGAGTTTGAATGTCCCTCTGTTATCTTTCTTTCGTCCTTCTTTTTTGAGAATAAATGGTTCTTTTATCGATATTGTTGTGACAATAAAAATGTTTTTAAACATATTCAAATGTCAATTACTACAAAATGTAGATATAATATCAGACGAACGATATAAAAGCTCTTGACTTTGAATTAGCATGATTGTTTTCGTGTTTTAAATTGTTTTTCGAGATCTCACCCTCACACCCTTTCAATTTCGATCGATAGAATTTTTATTCCTTTTCGCCCTAACCTTTGAAGTGATTCGTTCAAAGGGCGACGTACTGTAACCAGATAACGGTATATTTAAACGCTTTGTATCAGATTATCAATTATTGTCATGACAGGGTACTATATAAAATATAATAAAGTTATACAAATAACAATACTTGAGACCAACACAGGTAAATCAACAAGAAATAGGTCGATAATATAAATAAACACTCTCAGTGTGTATTCGGTTAGTAGTCAAATCTGTATGTTCCAAATTTAAAGACCTGTAAAAGGATAATAAAATTAATTCAATCTGTAAATTAGATTTAACATCTAGTTTAAAATGGCGGACCAAATTGTTTCTAATGAATGTGATCATTAAAATATAGATGCGAAAGAAATAAAGGTAAGATGTTTCAATAATTTTATTTTGATACAAGTACACAAAAAATATAGACATGAAAATGTGACCCACATATATTATAATAGTTCGTTATGCTTCTTTTTTTTCCTTACCTTTAACATTGTTTTTAAACAATCGATCAAAAGTACCGTATATGAATTACAAGATTTGAGGATTTGTATGGAGGTTCCTTCATATTTGTATTTTATGTTTTTCTTTTTGTTTCTCTATTCTTTTTACTTTTTGCTCATTATTCTATCTTCTTTATATTTTGAACCCTTTATTCTCTATTTTTTTTTATTTAGCACCTAAATTCCCTCTTTTTTTTACTTGGTTTGGCCATTTTTCTCTATTCCTTTTATTTTTCACCTTTGTTCTGTATTTTTTTAATCCACGTTCACACCCTCAAATTTTGTATACATTGTCGATACATCATGATAGAAGATCATGCAATGAATTACTTGTCAGAATCAAACTAATTCTTCATTATACAGTTAAACCTGTTTAAACCGAACCACTTCTGGACTAAAGATTTTGATCGGCTTTGGCCGATGTTCGGTTTAATCAGGTTCACAATGCACTTTAAAATAATTTGAAATGATTGTGCTTAAGCACATGTTTGGTTTATACAGGTTTTCGGTTTATGCAGGATTCGCTTTAGACAGTCAGGTTTCACTGTGTATGCATACATTTACTTTATCATTCTTTTGTACAAGAAATCGTAAAGATTTTAGCTAGATTGGGACACAAAATCTGCAAAATATATTCCATTATCTACATGAAATAATAACGGTGACCTATAATAGTTTTTTTCTGTAACATGATTGTTCTCTTGTGGAGAGTTGTCTCATTGGCACTCATACCTCATCTTCTAATTCATATTAAAAAAGCATTGATTGTAATATTGATAGTAAAATTGTTAATTGAACAAGTGATATATAACCTTTTATCATTTGTTTTAAAAATTGACTGACAGTGAATATTCATTAAACATTTGCCACTGGACATTGAGCAAAACTTACATCTGGCAATGATTTAAGAATGGCTGTTAAAGTACTCTTACATCAACTTAGGTTTTGTTATTGCATAATCATTATTATTTTCTGACATTTGTTGCATCTTAAAATAATCAAAGTTTGCAATTGGTGTTCTAATCTATTCGACATGCAATCAATAGTGAAGCAACAATTTAACTTAAACAAAAGGAGGATGGGTAAAAATTGTTGACAAATACAAATAAGCAAGCATAGACGCCAAGTCCATGATCTATGCAACTTTTATTTCAATTCGTCTTTTGATACGTTTTATTAATTTTATTTTATGTGCTTAGCAACGATCTGGTTCTAATTTTTAACCTGCTATAACTCTCGTAGTTAGTTAAGGTCGTTAAAAAACCTCCTTGAAAGTCCAAAGTTAGGGAAGGAAGAATTGAGAGCTTACAAACATGTTTTATTCCATTCGTTTATCTTTTTGTCTGCCTGCTCGTGCCAGTAAAGTTAAACTGAGCCATTCAAATATATGAAACATCTTCATCTTTAGCTAAGTGAGGCCCCTCATGGGGGGGGGGGGGGGTCCTAGTTATCACATAATCACCATTTTTTTGCCAATATAATCACATAATCATTAAATATTTGCTTATCTTTAGTAATCAAATAAGCATAAACTAAAAATACAGTCCTAGGTAATCAAATAATCATGAAATATTTGGCTTAATAATCAAATAATCATTAAAAAAACGGCCAAGTAATCACATAATCAAAAACCCCCATGAGGCCCTCACTAAGTTGAAAGTATCGAATGTCTTTAATTTAAGGGATCGTTGAGACTTATGATTATCGCTATTTTGTGCATTTTTCATTTGATACTTTTTTGGGGATAATTTTCATATCATGCTTCTTGCTTGAGATGAAAAAATTATCGCTAGAAACTAAGGAGGCCACGTGGCGTTGCTAACGAAATTATATTGAAATTGACAACGTTGTCATAGGTAAAATAGCGATAAAAAGATTATCATTGGTCATCTCAACTCGATTGCTTTTCTCACTTTCACTGTACCAGCTCAAGCGAGAAAAACAATCTCGTTGAGATAATCAACGATAATCTATAATTATAGCTCTATCCAAACCACGTGTCATTTAGTTTGCATTCGAATATAAATTAAGGGGTACATTCTCCACAAATATTCTACATGACAATCCTCTTCGCGTCATAATACATGTATGACATACTTAAAGGATTGAAGACAAACTGATAAATATTTACATTGTAATGATACTATAAGTCTTTACAGATAGGAGGATAATAGTTTTACATCGAAATGACACAATAAATTTTTGGAGAGCTGATAAAAATTGAATATCTAGTAAATGTAAACATAATCAAATCGATATCACGTCAGTGTATTGGATCATCTCATCACGTGACGTAAACATGTAAATATTATTAAAATATATGCATACGTAAAAGAGGGACCAAAGATACCAAAGGGACAGTCAAACGTAAGATACGAAACAGAGGGAGCTTAGCTTTATGCCTTTTATCTCCCTTCTAACATACGCGAATTTGAGTTAGCCTTGTTGTCAAGAGTCTGATAGGATATGGGGTTGTTCTAAAATTAAAATTAGATTCCTTACTTCATAAACCATGTAATAGGGGGACAGGACCTTTTTCGGGACGTCGGGATCGGATGTTTTTCAGCTTGGGATTTCGGGATTGATCATGGTTTTTAGGGATTTCGGGACCAGGACGCCCCCCCCCCCCCCCCCCCCCTCCATGTATATTGAGATTTGGAATGAGGCAGGAAGTGTTGAAGTATGACGGGATTGCTTCTCTTAATAAGTTATTAGTAGATACTTAGGCCGCCGTAAGTGGTTGAGCTAAATACATGTATTAAGTACTTTTATTTTTAGCTCAGTCGATTAACGCGCTGCCTTGTAAAACGGCCGTCCAAGGTTCGAGACCAGGAAAAAGCAGGCGATTGCATAAATGAAAATCATTCTAACCAGTTAAACAATTCTGTTCTCTTAAATTTTGCGCTATTTTCCCTAATCTTATAATAACCAATTCGTTCTTTTTCTGAAGTTCTAAATAAAATAAAAACAGAATAGAATAATAGAATTTCAAAACCAGATAAAGAACTTAAGCTTGCAATTGGTGCTTGTTGATTGTCATTTATCCAACAGAATAACGATGGTTCTGTCCATGCTTTCCGGCTTTGAGTGCTGGAAAAATAATAAAGGAAAATGGGCAATACACTTAAACGTATTTGAAAAAATAACATATTTAAATATGCATTGTCATATATAATCTTTTAAACAATAAGTATACAATATAATTGAAATACACATACAGTCACGTAGTAATTCGTTAGCCTGGCCTAAAATGATTAAATACAGGATATATATTTCGGAGAAAAAAATACATTATGACTGTTTAGAATTCAAATGATTAAAAAAAAAATACTTTCCAATTATTTAAATAATTAAAAAGAGCGGAAATGTCAGAATATCCGTGACAGGGTATCATAATGAGATCAGCTTATTACCACAAAGAATTTAATGAACTATTGTAAAAAATAATCGATGTAAAATAGCGGTCTGTTCTAAGGTAAACCAAGTGTATTAAGCCAACCATGAAATAGTTTATTGTTATATCAAGCCAACCACGAAATATTTTATTATCATATATGTAAGTGTATACTTTCTTAACTTGTTTATAAAATGAAGGACTTTTAACAGCTCAGTAAAGGTAAAATAAGATCAATTTATTAATAACTATTTAAAATAGTCTTCGACGTGTGCCAGTCTCAAGCCAGGAGCCTCTGGGTCAGTGTTTGTCGTTGGATTAATATATCTGTATTTGTTTTTCTTAAATTGTTGTGTTATATATCAGGCCGTTAGTTTTCTCATCCTTGTCAACGAATTGTTTCATATTTTTTTTTCATTTTGGGGCCTTTTATAGCCGACTATACGGTATGGATTGTCCTTAATTGTCGAATATCGTACGGTTGCCTATATGATTGCTTACATCCACATCATTTGATCTTTGGTGGATAGTTTTGTCTCATTAGTTGATTTTTTTTTAATTTAAACATACATTGTATTTATTTATAGTTGATTGGGAAACAAGTTTTGCAACTTATATTTATTCCTTTCCACGTTGAGGGTGTGAGTGCTGCCTGCTCTTTTTCGAAATCTACAAGGGTGTCGATTACGTGCAAGAAATATGGCTCTCTATCTTTAATTGATTTAATAGGAAATCATGGCTGTGTCAATCCTCCTCACCCCACCCCTTGCACATATGTGTTCGATGATCTGCGGAGATGGAAACGGTGATTGCTCGATTAATCTCTTGCACAATGCTTAAGGTTCATCATAAAATGTAGGCAAATTGGACGTTTTTGCACCACAAATTTTACTCTGAGTACAGACAAACCTATTCACCTGCAAAAGTTTTAAGGATAGCAGGAACAAGATATATAAATTGTTACTGCATTTTTTGTTTTAGAAAATCATAAACTTTACTAGATTTTGCTTTCCAGTTTTTTTCGTTCCTGCAGAATGTGCCAAAATAAACTAAGTCGGGAAAGAGGTTTGAGAATCTCCTCTCATATAATACATGTTGTGAGTAGTATTGATTTAAATGGACAATAGATGGACGATTTGCATCTTCAGACAATAGGTGAATTAAACTGTGTAAATGAGTGGACTGTATCAAATGAAACTCAGGTGTTTGTTTATTTTGCTATCATCTGCAGACTGGGAAAAAAAGTTTCTCTGTACTCATAGAAAATTTTGAGGGGTAAACACGGCCATATTTTAAAATTCCTTATGATGAAACTTAAGTATCAACTCATACAATAAAAGAAGATGTGGTATGATTGACAATGAGACAACTCTCCACAAGAGACCAACATGAAACAGAAATTAAAGACTATAGGTCACCGTACGGCCTTCAACAATGATCAAAAGCCCATACCGCATAGTCAGCTATAAAAGGCCCATGTTTACTAAATGCAATCGAAAACAACCCTTCCATGCTCTATGGAGAGGAAACAGAGATCGCTCGATTATATTACACACTGAGTAAGCCTCAACTGATGGTCTTAAAACTGTCGAACTGGTAGAGCAGCATTCAGAATTTCAACCACAAACTCATGTACAATGTATCATAAATACATGTAACCTAGCCTGAGTCTACAAAATATGTTTACCCGACCTTGACTTGTGGCTAGATCCCGACCTTGACTTGTGGCTAGACCCCGGCCTTGACTTGTGGCTAGACCCCGACCTTGACTTGTGGCTAGACCCCGGCCTTGACTTGTGGCTAGACCCCGGCCTTGACTTGTGGTTAGACCCCGACTTGACTTGTGGCTAGACCCCGGCCTTGACTTGTGGCTAGACCCCGGCCTTGACTTGTGGCTAGACCCCGGCCTTGACTTGTGGCTAGATCCGGACCTTGACTTGTGGCTAGACCCCGGCCTTGACTTGTGGCTAGACCCCGGCCTTGACTTGTGGCTAGACCCCGGCCTTGACTTGTGGCTAGACCCCGACTTGACTTGAGGCTAGACCCCGGCCTTGACTTGTGTTTAGACCCCGACTTGACTTGAGGCTATACCCCGGCCTTGACTTGTGGCTAGACCCCGACTTGACTTGAGGCTTGACCCCTTGTTAGTTATCGCTGCAAATAGCTTAAGGCACACGATAACATGCTTTTAGAAATAGTTGAAACTAAAAAAATGTTAAAGGAAATAAACTTAATAAGGTTTAATTTCTATTTGATTGATGATATAAAAAAAAAAAGATGTGGTATGATTTCCAATGAGACAACTTTCCATAAGTGACCAAAATGACATAGACATTAACAACTATAGGTCATCGTACGGCTTTCAACAATGATCAAAGCTCATACCGCATAGTCAGCTATTAATAAAAGACTCCGAAATGACAATGTAAAACAATTCAAACGAGAAGACTAGCGGCCTGATTTATATTTAAAAAATGACAAAAACAAATACATGTATGTAACACATACATTGTAAACAAACGTCAACCACTGAATTACATGCACTTGACTTGGAACAGGCACATACATACATAATGTGGCGGGCTTTAACATGTTAGCGGGATTCCAACCCTCCCCTTACCTTGGACAGTGGTATAACAGTACAATATAAGAACGCACTATAAAAATCAGTTGAGAAAGGCTAAACTCATCAGATGGACAAAATACACGGACGTGGCCGGGTACTTGAACATCCCAACAAAAAAAGACACTAGGAACTGACCTGAAAGTACTTGCAGTTAACTGAGAGCTAGTTCAAAGCCACGAACAACTAAACATTATGCATCTAACCTCATGATTGTTTGACTGATCGATCAATTGATAGATTCATTGGTGTTTAACGCAACTTTTAGCACTATTGCTATATATATATTAAAGCGGTCAGTTTTTATTGATGAAATGAGCTGAAAATGCCGTTAAAAGGAGTCTGTCCCAGAAAACCATTGATGATGTTGTAGTCCTACTTTTTGACTGATACCCACACCTTCTTAAGTTACATATGAGTATTATCAATAGTTGAAAAAAAACACCTAGATTTAACGTAGTTATATTACTAAGCTCAATTCCTACACAGTAGTTGCACTTTTGTCTAAAAATAGAAATAAAAACGTGTATAGGTATTTCCCCAGTGTAGGGTTTCTATTTAAACTCCCACCTTGTACCGGGAAAAATAGATTTGTCAAATATCTTATTATAACAAAATGCAGGTAAAACATTTGAAGTGTTTAAAATAATAATAAAGGAAACTAAAGGTATTTAATATGCACAATGACATTTAACAAACATTTTTTTGTGGGCGTGTAAGAATATAAATGCAATATTGTATATCTTTATGTCAGTATAAGTATTTGAATGGAGTTATGAAAACAAAGGTTATTTTTTGTGTGTGAAAGGATGTTAACCAAACCACATTCAAAGAGTATGTTGTGATTTTATGCATCAACCTTTGGTGTTTGTTTTTTTCGAACTGTTGATTAGTTGCGGGTCCAGGATTTGTAAAGGGAGGGGGTCATCGATACCCCCGACCCGTAAATTTGTATCTGTTGAGTTTCATTTGATATCCGTGATAAAGTGATATGCACTGACTCATCGTTAAACACTCAGCAGTCCGAGTTAATCTAACTTGACCGGAATCGTTTTAAAAATTACTCCATAATCATGACGGTCAACAGAAAAATGTCGTCATTGTGAGATGCGCTTAAATAATCTTTCTTTTTAGTCTTATATGACATTTTGTTTTATTTTACAGGCAATGGAACCATTTATAAATTTTACTTCCTTCCCTCTCAATTTCATTGTTCCTCTAAACTGACGCCTAGTTGGACCATTCAATCAGAATGACCAAAATGTTGGTGTAAAATCATGCAAAAAACCTTCTCTATTTTTAAGTAAAAAAAAATTTAAGTTTTATTTCCAATTTTTATTGGGGAATTAAAAAAAAACACTTTAATAAGTACTAATTTTAAGGTTGACATAATTACAGGCAACTTCCTAGCAAGGACCGAAGCTCCGCCATAAACTCGTCAGTCAAATTCAACCGCAGGACTTCGGTCCGGGGAGCCGATAACCTTGCTTCGGGAGTTGGATTGCAGGTTGACTTCCAAAAAACCTTTTATGTACAAACCTAACATCTGAAAATGATTCTTCTTTTGTTTTCTTTTGGTTCACGAATACGTTAAATTGCAACAACAAAAAAATTTGTTTCGGAAGATATATTTACGAATGCCGCTGCATGAATGGTAGTTTAACGAAAACTGAGAAGACAAGATCAGCTAATTCTGATTGTTACAAAAGAACACACAAAAAACAACACCAAAACATTTTTAAACAGCTGTAATTTTGTAAAGTGAACACAAAAACAAAAACCAATCTACATGTAAGTTGTTTGTAGCTTGATTTATTTCTATTTAACAAATATTTTATATTTTAGAAAAAATGGATGTCCATTTCTCACACCATTGCGGAGAAAATATAGAACTTTCTGATGAAAAACAAAAAGCTTCATGGAATCACAAATATTCAGGTGGAATTGCATTTTCTAGTCAGCCATTACGACATAATTCTAAACTAAAATTGGATTTAACTGGAACCGGACATGCGTATGTTGGAATAATAAAACGTGATCCGGCGTCGGTAACGAACATGAGAAAAGCATTAACAAGTGACATTATTGTTGCAACGGAAGTTAAAGTACATAAAAGACTAGGAGCCGTTAACATAGTTTCAGATACAAAAGACGGAAAGGATTGTATAAATTTTGAATCTTATAATGGAACAAAGACCGTGGACATTAATAGCGAAATCTGGTTGTTTTTGTACATTAAATTTGGAGATATGATAGCTGTTTTGCGTAAGTATCTAATTATAGAATATAAAACAGGGGAAGATATTATTTTTTTTTATTATATATGCTTTTTTGATAAATAGAATTAATAAAAAGGAAAAAAAACAAAAATACCAAACCCCAAGGAACATTTATTTAACTAAACAATTCCTTTTCAAATGGCAATATTGACGTTCTCTCAAATCAGATTTTGAATTTTCAACGGTATTTTAAAACGAAGTATAAACTGATATTCACAAATGACGAAAACGAACTGAATCATGCAAATAATGATTAAATCTTAGTTAGTTGTGGGTATAACTAGTTGTGTTATAAGACATACCGCTGGTTAGATGTCTATATGAGATGTCAGTACGGGTTAAAGTAAGTTGTGTAATCAGATATTACCGGTTATATCATCTATGTGAGATGTCAGTACGGGTATGAACTGATTATATAGAATATAATTTCTTATCCTTTTACTGTGTCGTCATTGAAAAAGTTTTCTATTCATTTAAATGATTCACATTATGTAGAACGTGATATTTTTAATAGCCTATATCTCCTTTAGAGTTTAGAATTAATTGGATAGTCGCATTCTTGTATTTAAAATCATTCGAAATGTGATAAGTATAAAGAGTTCTGCTTTACTTTTGATACTGTATATCTACTTTTAGAATTAATTGGATAGTAGCATTCTTGCATTTAAAATCATTCGAGATTAAATATAAAAAGTTTTGGTTGTTTGGTTGTTTTCATTTTTTTTATTTGGGGTGTCGGGTTGATAAAAGTCAGAATGGGATGAGTA